>NC_135791.1:20167616-20467616 GCF_051106095.1 Pogona vitticeps | reverse complement strand
CGTCTTAGTCCAACACTCTAACCACTAGGCCACACTGGCTCCCACAACACTACACATCCCAGCTAGAGTTGCAAAGTCAGGGTCATCTCATGCCCTGAAATGGGTGGAGCAAAGCATGAGTCTGGGAGAGGGTCCTTATGCTTACAGATCCTCATGATGTCATGGGCTAGAGGATCGTGATGTCACAGGGCAGGGCCTTATGATGTCACAGAGGCAGGGCTGGCAAGGACTGTTTTGCAGATGTACATGAGAATAACATGGGTATATAGGCTCTAAATCCATGCTTAATAAGGTAATACAGTACCCCAGAATGAGGGGAAAACTCAGTTTTGGCAGGTGAGCAGATGGCTGAATGTGCTCAACAGCTGCAAGCAGGTGCTGTCATTCCTGTGTGAGCTCATAACCTAGGTGGCCTTAACTATCATGCACATGCATGTCTTTTCCTCAAAGAAAAGGAGAAAAAAAAACACCCTCCCCAAGTGGCTGCTGGGTCATGTGAAAGGCTCACCACCTCAGCCCGCAGACATTTCTACACACACACACCCAAGAGCCTGCACCATGACATAGGGCTTCTCTAACAAGAAGATTCAGGAGTCAGAAAGTTAGTGCTCCACCCACAACATTCAGCTCTAATTAATGCCTCCATTAACTCTCTCCAGCTCACTTGGTGGTTTTGTGGGGGGGGATGGACTGATCCTGCACAGGCAGTCAAGCACAGAACACACAACCACCTTGACACTCACTCAGCAAACAATCCTTGGTGACGTGGAAATGGGTGCCTACGCTTTAAAGACACCCACCCACCTACCCCCAAAACACAACTTTCTCCTAGTGACATTCTCACCCAGAAAACTGTCTCCCTGCCTGGAGGCCCGGAGAGACAGAGCAATTTCCCTGAGACTTGACAACCCTCTCTGAGGAGGCAGGCATGAGACGGATGGGCCAAGACGCTGACCTGCTGCCAGGCAGCTTCTCTGTCCCCGCGAGGGGACCTGACCACAGACAGAACATGCTGAAAAAATGGCTGGTTCTCTTATCCACATTTAGGAACCAGGAAGCCTTCACGGCCTGACCTGGACCACTTCACAGGAAGGGCTGCCATGCCCTCCAACATCTCCAGAGGCTGTTCAGCCAGCTTTGAATGGCTCTCTCTCTCTCTCTCACACACACACACACACACACACACACACCCTCTCCTTTTATCTCACCCCTCCTTTTCAAGGAAAGTTGTGAATGCTTCACAGTGTAAAGGAGATTTTTTTTAAAAATAGCCTGCTTATGTGGGAACTGAAGATAGTTCTAGAAGACATGAGCAACCTAGGGTGTCCAAAGGAGAAAGCAAGTGACCTTCAGACCAGTGATGGAGAATGAAACGGCTCAACTATGTTCTTCCTCTCCATCACCAGACTTTTTCAGACGGCGCGCACACAACCCCACAGCTGTTGTGGCTGTTGGCATTTTGGGGGGTATTGTGGTCCAAAAAGCAACTTTCTTTTAATTGCATGACCCCAGGAAGAAGGTACGATTGGCCCAATATATTTTGCTGCCTGAGGCAAAGGATTGGGCACTCTCTCGATTGCATTTATAGATCTTTCCTCCAGTTAGGATTTCTTAGCCTAACCCACCCCCACAGGGTTTTTGTGTAGATAAAATGGTAAGAGCAGTACAACAATGGAACTAATGATCTTGGAAGGTGGTTGAATGCTCCAACACTGGAGGCATTCAAGAGAGATTTTGATAACCATATATACCACCTTCAGCTCCTTGAAAGAAAAGTGGGGTGCAGAATCATAGAATCATGGAGTTGGAAAGGCTGGGGGGCCATAAGGCCATTGAGTCTAACCTTCTGCTCAAGGCAGGAATCCAAATCAAAGCCGATCTGACAGATACGTGGTGGTCCAATTTCCTTTTGAATGCCTCCAGCATTGGAGCACTGCTCACCCCCTCCCATTGTCATTGGCTCCGTTGTCGTACTGCTCTAACAGTTAAGATGTTTTGCCTGATATTCAGCCAAAATCTGGCTCCCTGTCACTTGAACCCATTACTACAGCATGTGTCCTGTACTCTTGGGACGATTGAAAACAGATCCTGCCCTTCTTTTGGTATGACTGTCTTTCAGGTATTTGAAAAGTGCTATCCTGTAAATGTACTCAGGTCCGTGGGGTCACGAAAAGTCAGACATGACTTAACAACAACAACAACAACAAATCAAATTAAGAATATAAACCGTGAAACAAAAAAAAAGAGGACAACAAGGTGCATCTGAGCATGTGCAACATTCTTTCCACAGAGAGAACTGCAAACTGGTTATGGAGGTGCGGCTGTCGAGCGAGTGCTTTACAGAAAGACAGCAGGTGTGTCTCAGCAGCGTATCAGAAAATGGAAAAGTTAAATTTTTTTAAGACTGCAAGTCACAGAAGCCAACCTACCCTCTGCCTAGGTGGCTGAATGTTTCTGGGAGCCAGAATAAAAACACTTGGGACTTTTCTTAGCTTTGCCAGCAATCCAAAGTTTTTTTTTTTTTAGAAGTGAAAACTTGGCAGTCAGTGCATGCCTTCATCCGCACACAGCTTCCAGGAAATGCAACAAACAAACAAAAGATTTTCTTCTTCTTTGCCTGCCGTCATTGCTGGGAAGTCTCCCACAGCTGTCAGCCAGTCTTTCTCTCAGCTGTTGTGGTCCAATCAGAAACAAAGGAAGGGTGAAGGAAATAGGAACGTGGCTGATGAGGAGCCATTAAGATGATCCCCATTAATGGCCTAATTGGTGAAACCATTTCCCTGGCGAGTTTCAGAGCTGTCTCGCAATCCCACACAAAATTAGTCTGGGGAGGCCTAGTTCCCAGGGAGGGCTGTATTACTTCAGACTGCTTGGAACTTTATTTTTTAGAAGGAACTTGACTTCTCCACAGTAAAGGTGACATTAATGCTGTTCCCATGGTACACCTAATCTTTTTTCTTATAGTGTTAATGGACACATTGCACTGTACTTCCTGGCAGAACACAGGGAAATGCTTTATGGTTCCCCTTAGTGGTCAATTTTGATATTGCACCTTGTAAATATTTACCAAAAAAAAAATCAAGAACAAAGAATACATCTCTGCCCATTTAGGAATAATAAGGGCATAGCATAAAGCTTGAAAAACATCTCTCACGGTGCCTTAAAATACCCCTTTAATTTGGAGAACATTGCTCATGACACCTTGAAAGTTACTTTAGAAAATATTATGCATCTCTGCTTAAAATAGTTAGGTAAAAGGTAAAGGTTCCCCTTGACATTTTTAGTCCAGTCATGTTCGACTCTAGGGGGTGGTGCTCATCCCAATTTCCAAGCCGTAGAGCCAGCGTTTGTCTGAAGACAGTTTCCGTGGTCACGTGGCCAGAGCAGCTAGACACGGAACACTGTTTACCTTCCCACGGAGGTGGTACCTATTTATCTACTCGCATTTACATGCTTTCAAACTGCTAGGTTGGCGGGAGCTGGGACAAGCGACGGGAGCTCACTCTGTCGCATGGATTATATCTAACAACTGCTGGTCTTCTGACCCTGCAGCACACAAAGGCTTCTGCGGTTTAGCCCGCAGCGCCATCACATCCCCCTTAAAATGGTTAAGGCAGCTCTAAATGTAGGGAAATTGCTTCTTACCCTCTATAGATGACAAGGAGATGTTTAGAGCAAATTTCTTTCTTTTCCTGAGGGCTATATTTGGGGGGGGGGGGGGCACATTTAGTCCATCCTGACTGAACAAGGAATTTAGCAAACATTCTTTCCATCTTTACCTTAAACATATAGACTTGTACATGCACACTTGCCTTCCTGAAGCCTGAAATAATATACCCATTACAAGTCTCCCATCTCATCTGGAATCCTCTTCAGAAGCGTTACTCCTGTATTTGCTTGTGATTAGTAACACTTCAACTGTGTAACTGAACCCTTCCTGAGAACAGAAGGCTAGCCAGTCAGTAAAGTCTGAGTAAGAGTTGGCAGAACCCGTAGTATATTTGTAAGTTAAGATATATGGGCCAGAAACCTGTTGCCAGTTTACGTTCACAGAAGGAAATCTGCGTGAGTCTTAAGCAGCAAATTGCTACTCATGAACAAGATGCTGGTGGGATTCCTGCCCATTCACCCAGCTGCACAATCAAGGAAATGTCCAGGAACTCCACCAGCATCTGGAGCGAGCGTCATTTTGCTGCCGAAATGTACATGATCTCCCTTGGGCAAGTGTGAACTGGAAATAGGATTCTTGCCACTGAAGGATAAGTAATCTCTGTTAAGTGTTTCTGAATATTTTAAATACATTTTCGGTAGGGAAGACGTTTAATACTGTTCCTATCCACTTTTTAAAACTGCCCGGGGTCACAGTTGAGCTAGTCAAGAGTGACATCTCTCACAATTTTGCAAGTTCTAGCCCAGTCATGCCTGAAAAAAACATTAAGCACATTATATGGTAGCGAAGGAATGTTCTTAAGGAAATCGGCTGGCTGTTTGGTTTCCCCTTGTGTTCCTTTCCTCCTCTCTGTCGCAGGCGCACATCATGAAAGATAATCGCACCATCAGAAAATGCACTTGTCTGCATTCATAGCCATCTTTTCAAGTGAAATGGCTCCAGGTATCTCTGAAAGCCAATTAATTAGTTGACAAATGAGTGCCTAATCCAATTAAGACCCATTTTCCAGGGTGTAATGAAAAGAGTTTCGACACAGGAAAAGGTAGCAGTGGAGTTAATTTTTTAAATGGTCAATTTGGCCTCCAAGCAGGAAAAATAATCATAACATCTTAAGAGTGTTTATTCAGAAATTGGTCACCCACCGCTGAGAAACAGCTGCCTCCAGGAAAGATATGAGAGAGCCCTGGTAGACGACCCCGCCCCACCGCAACCAACCAACATAGAGGTACTGGTGCCTCAGAGGTTGGAGGGAGTTAGAGGGTATGTGGCTGCATATGGCAGGCATTTAGCTATGCCATTTTTGGGGGCAGATAAAATCCGTTCCACATTTTACATGCTCATTGGGTCTTTACTGTGGCTACCCTCGTGTTACCCCAAAAGAAAGAGGTGAAATATGAGGAGAGGCAGACACACACCTGTTTGCAAATAGAGGTGGTCTGCATATAGATTGAGGTGGGGATCCGAGGTCCCTTGGAGATCCTGCTCAGTGAAATCTGAGCATTGAGGAGTAAGACAGATCCTATTGTATTTGCGAAGGCTTCACGACCGGGATCTAATGGCTGTTGTGGGTTTTTCGGGCTCTTTGGCCGTGTTCTGAAGGTTGTTCTTCCAGAGCATGGACAGAGTTCCTACTCCAGTCCTCTGAAGATGCTGGCCACAGAGACTGGTGAAATGTCAGGAAGAACAACCTTCAGAACACGGCCCGAAAAACCCACAACAACCAACAGATCCTTTTGTAAAGCGAAGTGAGGCAGTTGCTTCAGGAGGAACATAAGGGGGGGGGAGGGCAGCCAGATGGAAAACAGGAGAGGGCTTATTTAATTTAATGATTGCAGATAAAAGAGGACTTCCATTCAAAACTGGACAACCATCCCTCAGATCTGCTTTGATTTGGATTCCCGCAGTGAGCAGGGGTTCAGCCCAATGACCTTACAAGCCCCTTCCAACTCCATGCTTCTGTGATTGTATGATTTCTCTTGCACGCTCAGTGTGCTGAAATGTTCTCTTCTGCACCATCTTGTAGGGACGGGTGCCCTGCCTTCTTTTTCATGTGATCTCCCTAAGATGTATTCATATAAAAGAGAGAATTAAATTCAGCGGTTCCTTTTGGTGGTGTTGTACCGATTTGTCCATTTGCTTTGTCCTGGAATCATATCTGGCTTCAGGGTCGACCTCACACACCTCACTCTGCGTCACGTTCAATTCAGTTTGGGATTTGTCCAGATCTGGAACATGATCCTACTCACAACCAAGTAGAAAACTAAGATTTGGATTTCAACAACAACAACAACAACAACAACAACAACAACAAAAATGCATTTAAATTCTGGGACATCTTGTGAGTTCCCATGGTTAAGCAGGGATTAGAACCCCTGGCCTCCAGAGTCCTAATCCATCAGTCTATCCACTACACCAGTGTTCCCAAATCCTTGAGCCTCCAGATGTTCTTGAACTACAACTCCCAGAAGCCTTCACCACCACCTCTTCTGGCCAGGATTTCTGGGAGTTGAAGTCCAAGAACATCTGGAGGCCCAAGGTTGGGGACCACTGCACTACACCACACTGGGTATCCCTGGGACACCCCTAGTTCCAGCCTTATACTAGAGAAGATACATGAACTGAATGTGGGACTTTTGTGTTAAGAGCAATTGCTTTACCTTTAAGCTGCAACCTTTCCTGTCTAAGAACCCAGGAGACCTATGCAATCTTCCCAACCTCCTTTTCAAGAGAATAAGACTCCTTCAGAGTTGCAGATGCTCCTCAGGGGTACCAACTCAACCACCTTGCCCAGTGTGACTATTCGGCCAGGCCTCTCTCCCCGGGATCAAAGAGCCTCTTTTCTGCTTTCTGTGATCATTGAAAGCCCAGAATAAGTTCTAGTTTAATGACGCTTCTATTCTGTGCTTTGCTTAACGGCGGGGAAAGGAGCATGTCTCTTTGAAGCCATGATGGATCGTCCAATTTAGCCTCAACAAAATGAAGTGTGAGTGAAGCCACTGACAAACTAGTGGAGAATTAATTTCCATCAGGGTTAGCTGGGTGGAGAGCTACAGCAGGGAAATTTCTAACGGGACATATGCAAGAAGATCACGTAATGCAGATTGGTTACCCCCTTAACACGCTTTAAGCAGCCTGTCACGCTCACGGTCATGATGGGATACAGGAATGATTCTCTCCTCGCACACACATTTCCCAATGCATCCTCTTAATGGTGATTCACATCCATGTAAGTGATGTGATTCTTAATACTGAATAATATTCTATTAATATTGAAGAAGGTGGTGGTAGTTATTCCACAGTAATGCCGACTCTTAGGAATATATTTACACATATATAGTTAAGGTTCAGAGAAAGAGAGGGACATTTACAAAGAAGAAACTTAATTACCTTTCTCTACTACCAGTATAAATGTAATGAGACTGTACATTTGCTAGATGGAATAGTTTTATTATCTTCTGCATTTTTAACTGTTATTTACTAAGGTTTAAAGAGATTTTAGTCTACTAGTTGCTTTAGTTGAGTTGAGAAACTCTGTAACCAAATTTGCATATAGGGAAAATAGTTCTGAAGCAATGTTTTCATTCTCCTTTAAATGCACAAATATATTTCAGTAGAATCTTGTTTTAGAAAAGACATTTCCATCCATGTGGGGTAAGTGAAGAACACATACTCTTTTAAGATGATGCTTTTCATCTATGATTTTTACAACTGTCTCTTTTTAAAAAAAAAAAAAAATTAAACATTTATATCCTGTCCAATAGCTCAGTGAGTTGGGCAGAGGTCGAGAGTTTGATTCCCCACTGTACATCCATGGAGAAGAACCATCCTGTGTAGCCTTGGGCAAGCTGCACAGTCCCGGGATGCTTGAAGAAGAAGAGAATGATAAATCACTCTCTAGCTAGAAAACACTGAAAAGGGTTGCCATAAGTCAGGATTGACTTGAAGGCACACAAACGTCTCCCAGTTTTCTTTCTTCCTCTTTGAAATTGTTTGTGATTGAACTTTTAGTGACTCATCTTTCAGAATGCCTGTCCATCTTGGACTTCTTTCCATCTTGATTTATTTAGCCAGGGGGATCTTACCTCAAACTCCTCTGCGCTTATTCAAGTCATCTCACTTGGAATCCTAAAGTGTACACCTGGCAGTAAGAGCTATTAACTTTCCATGTGATTAAGAATGCAGGTGTTCAAACAGAATGTGTAGCCCCTGGAAGTTTACGCCAGAATTGTAGTGACTGGACCCCTTGAGGCTGATGGGGCAGAAGACCCTGCAGCCAACGGGGCAGAGATGGCAGCAAAAGTTGGTGTTCACACACAGAGAGAGATACACAGACACACACACACACATGGATTGGAGGCTTTCTTTCTTTCTCTCCCTCTGTCATATTCTCTCACACACACAACAAACACAGAAGCAGGTGGACAGGCTACTGGTATTCCCACACGCAAACCCTCTGCCACTGGGAAGAAGCAGGCAGAAGGAAGGTGGCTGAGGTCAACCAATGGTTGATGTGGGGCACTGTCTGATGGATGACTCCGTGCTGAGCCACAATAGATGTGCTAACTTTTGAGATACTATCAGATGGTTTGTAGCATTGTGACAGTAAGAAGTCAGAGGTACACTGGGCTCCAAGGACACGTACCTTATTTACATCCCATCTGGAGTAGTCTGACACACCCAGGTAGGGGGTGGTCTCAAAAGTGTTTGGAAACTTCATCTGAAATGGTCAAATTGGTGGTTGGGCTCAGTTAAGTAGGGTGGCCATGTTTTTGTGTTTTTTTGTACAGGCAACAGTTCTCTCTTTGAAAGGGCTATCTGTGGTGGTGGCACTGCGGGTTAAACCGCAAAAGCCTCTGTGCTGCAAGGTCAGAAGACCAGCAGTTGTAAGATTGAATCCACGCAACGGAGTGAGCTCCCGTCGCTTGTCCCAGCTCCCACCAACCTAGCGGTTCAAAAGCATGCAAAATGCAAAAATGCGAGTAGATAAATAAGTACCACTTCAGTGGGAAGGTAAACGGCGTTCCGTGTCTAGCCACGCTGGCCACGTGGCCACGGAGGATTATTTGCGGACAAACGCTAGCTCTATGGGTTGGAAATGGAGATGAGCACCACCGCCTAGAGTCGGACACAACTGGACAAATTTTCAAGGGGAACCTTTACCTTTTACCTTTATCTGTAAAAGGGCTATCCAATCACCATGTATGGGTGTGAAAGCTGGACAGTAAAGCAAGTGGACAGGAAAAGAAAAAATGTTTTAAATGGGGTGCTGGAGGAAGGCTTTGTAGATACCCTGGACTGCCAGAAAGACAAACAAGTAGGATCAAATAAAGCCTGAACTACCTCTGGATGCAAAAAAATGTTGAAACTGAGGCTCTCCTACTTTGGGCACATTGTGAGAAGGCAAGATTCTCTGGAGGACAGTAATGCTGGGAAAGGTTGAAGGCAGCAGGAAAAGAGGAAGGCCAAATGTGAGATGGGATGACTCCCCAAAGGAAGATGCATGCTTGAGTTTGCAAGAGCTGAGCAGAGCAGTTGAGGACAGGACCTTTTGAAGATCACTCATCAGTAGAGTTGCCATGAGATGGAGGCAACATGACAGCACATAACAGCATCAGGGAACAACCCTCTTTTTCAAAGAGCCCTCTTTTTGAAGGGCCATTCACATCTAACCTGACTACATATTTGTTTCCAGAGATAACGCAAATAGCTGGTTATAGTGCTGTACGTAACTCAGAAGCAGGCTGTTCAAGCAGGCCTTTTTCGGTCGACCAGCCACTCAGGAAGGGGTTGCCGACACGAGTCCCGCTTTTTTTTTCCTGAGATGCTTTTTAATCAATTGTGTTTAATATTTAATTTGTTTTCACATTATAATTTCTCAGGTTTTCATGCTGCTTCTTAAAGAAAAAAAAGAGAGAGAGAGAGAGATCTTGTTGTGAATGGCTGTAAGCCCCAGTTCTTAGAGAAAGACAGGCTGTAAATCAAATAAATGCACTTGAAAGACCTTATAGGCTTCCCAGATTTTAAGAGCCGCAGGGATGTACAGCTCTTGATCTTGCGGTCCCCAAAGACATTATGAGCGCGGAGATGAAAGAAGGTTTACGTGGTGGTCACGCCCAAATTCTAGAACTCACTTGCCGAGATCAGCTAAGCTGATTCACTCTCTCCTTTTAACTTCCATCATCAGGCAACCCCTTTTTTTCAATTAGGGCATCCTTTGACATTTAAGCTACAGTGGTGCCTCACTAGACGATGATAATCCGTTCCACTGAAATCGCTGTTTAGCAAAATCATTGTCTAGTGAAAAGCATTTCCCCATTGGAATGCATTGAAACCTGTTTAATGCGTTCCAATGGGGAAGAATCGTCGTTGTCTAGCGAAGATCGGCCATAGGAAAGCCGCTTTGCGAACCGCCAATCACTGTTTAAATCACTGTCTTGCGAAGCTTAGGTCCCGAAAACACCCGTTTTGTGAGCGTGGAGGGAGCTGTCAAAATCGTCGTCTAGCAAAAATCGGTTTGCGAAGCGGGTACCAAACATTGTCCAGCGAAATTCCCCCATAGGAATCACTATTTTGCGAATCGCTATAGCGATCGCAAAAAGTCAATGTCTAGTGAAAAAACTTTCATGTGGGGTAACTGTCTAGCGAGGCACCACTGTATTTTGATACCCAATCTGACCTTTGATATTCAAGTGCTTTCAAGATGGCGCCTGTTTTGAAAGGGACAGTTGTGCTTTTCCATGGATTGTCATTGTAGTTCAAACTCCCCCCCTTCCTTCCGTGTCTTTATTATATTTGTTTTGAAATTTGAATTTTACTTTTTGGCATGTGGATATTATGGTTGGCGACAGCCTTGAACGCTGGCTTCCAAAGCTTGCATGTTTGTGTCTGCCTTTTGTGTTGGCCTTAATATATGCGTTACTCCAGTACGGATTTTGAAATTCATTGGATGGCCAGCATGGCTCCTCTCCCACTCTCTTCTACACTGTTCGTAGCCCATTCCTTCCATGTCCTGTTTTAAACCCATGGAAACAAATGGAGGCAGAAAACACAGTGTGCCAGATTCAACATCAAGACCGCAGGGCAAGACAGGGGAGGCTAGAAAAAGAACAGTTTTTCTTGGAGGGGCTGGAACGAGGGCCCTGGTCTTGTTTTCCTTTTTGGACAAATACTGCACAGGCTGCGTCCCCTTCTTTTCATTGTTATACCACCCTGGCATCAAATGGGTTATATACGCCTGGCTCTACTCCACTGGTCTCAGTTCCAGTGGAGCTGAGAGCATCTCCCTCCCACATCTCCTGATCATCAGAAGCCACAGACCTTGGAAGCCGGCCACCTCCCTCCCCTTGGTCCCCCTTGTCCTCCTCATCCTTCCCGGCAGCGGAGGTTAGCTGGCAAAGAAGTCCTGACTCAAAAGCTGGCTCCAGCTATTCCTGACCCCAACATAAGGCTTGACTTTGCTTCCAGAGTGCACCTTCCCTAGCCCCCTCCTTCACAACACGTATTTGCTCTTTCTCTCACCCTGTCTCTTTGTCTTTCTCTCTCTATCACACACACACACTTACACTCACACACTTCCCCATTCTGCTCCCTCCTTGATGTTTTTTTTTTAAAATTTAAATCTTCTCAAGCCCCTACAGGAAGATCCCCTGTAAGCCCCAGTTTCCCCGAACAAGCCCAAGATCAGGGGCTCCCCTGAAAATTTCTCAGAAAACATTTCGGGGCAGGGGTAGGAAAATGGGAGGCGTCCACCCTCAGCTTCTAGAAAAAGAAAATCCTTTTTCAAAATTATCTTCAAGTACTCTCCACCTGGTGGCCGCCATCCTATATACATACATCATCATCATGCGCCAAGTCAATTCTGGCTTATAGCAATCCTATTCAGAGTTTTCCAGGAAGACAATACTCACAAGTGGTTTACACTTTTCTTCTTCTGGGGATGCCCTGGGACTATGCAGCTTACCCAAAGCCACACAGGCTGGTTCTACTCACAGGAGACACAGCGGGGAATCAAACTCCCAACCTCTCACTCCATAGACAAATACCTAAACCACTGAACTAGCCAACCAACTGTGATTGACCCTTCCCTTCGTCCGGGGGTGCCCTGGGACTGTGCAGCTTGCCCAAGGCCACACAGGCTGGCTCTTCTCCCAAGACGCCCAATGGGGAGTCAAATTCCCAACCTCTACTTAAACCAGTGAGCTATCCAGCTTGCAAACAGACATACATACATATGAGTAACACAAACTGAATTAACGTGCCTGTTGCAGAAATGGGGAAGAATGCGACTGGATGTTTTTGTGTTCCTGCTGAGTCTACTGTCCTAGAGGTCATTGTGGATCAGCATCTTCAAGGTCTTTGACCTTCCTCCTTTAGCTTTAAATGAGAGGAAGGCTAGATTGGAATGGAAGACATTTTCGAATGAAATTTGTCCCCTGACTGGAGAAAGAATATCAAATGAAAAGAAATGAAGTAGCTATGAGTACAGAGATAAATATGGAAGAGCAGGTAATTATCCCCATAGCTGCCACCCCCTGCACCCTGTAAAAGTGCAGGAAGCTGGATAGGTCCACGTCAATCAATGAGGAACGGATATTCTGTAGAGTTAATAGTGCTTAATTGCCCACGGATAGCTTGCAACCATATACTATTCCTGGGGAAAAAGCAATTCCAGCTACTGTACAGACTTTGGCAAAGTTCAGGATGGAACAGGAAAGCTTGCAAGGAGGGTGGATTTTATATGTGTGGGGAGCGTTTAAAACCTGGGTCCCCTCCTCTACTCCTCTCCCAGCTGATGTCGTGGCTCACCAGCTCAGCACAAAGAAGTTTGCATGTGTGTCAGCTTTCTTTTCTTTTTTTTTTACTTGGCCCTTTTCCTGCCTAATCTCTATGACATCACGCAACCCTCTCCCCGCCCCCCTCGGTTCTCTGTTTTGGCCACTGAACAGCCCCCGTGGATGGAATACTGCTGACCGGACCCCCTGAAATGCAGCTTTGTCAGGAGTTACCCTTTTTTTGCCTGTGTGCAAAGAGGGTGCAATTACAGCGTTTCAAAAAAAATAAAATTATGGTCTTTCAAGAGTAATAGAGTTGTTCACAAAGAGGGTCAAACCACTTCATCCAATTTCCTGCACACCATACACGATTTTCTAAACTTCTATAGTTTCCCCCCTACTCTGCTTTTTTTCCTCTCTAAACAAAAAGCCCCAAATGTTTTGACCTTTTGTCCCACCATCGTTGCTCTCCTTGTCCTTTTGACATCCAAGAGTTTATCCAACGTACAAAAGCTTTATCTACAACACAAGAACATTAAAAACAATGATAAATGTTTTTTTTTTCCTCCTCCTAGCTTCTCATCTCCCTTTCTTTCTCCCCCCCCCCTTTCCCTTGGCAAGCGGCCTGGAGGATGAAATTGTCATGTTCTGGGCCAATTGGCAAGCCTGCATATTTTCCCCAACAGAAAGAATAAATAGCAGGAGGGTTAGAGGAAGCCGCAGATATAGCTTTAGCTGCTATCAGGCTTTTAAAGAGTGCAGGTCCCTTTATGCCAGCAACCTGAATCGCAGTGCAGACAAAAGCTGAGCTTGTGTGGCAGAAGGGCTACATGCATTCATGGCCATAGAAAGTGCCAGGTCAACAGAGGTTCCCCCATCTGACCCCTTAGCCAGGGTCTACACCAGGTTTGCTAAGCCGCATGCTGAGACTCTGGAACTCCCTCCCACAGGAGGCCAGGCTGGCCCCATCTTTGTTGTGTTTCTGCAAAGATTTTTTTCCCTGAGCGACTGGCTGTCTAGGAATCAATAAACAGGATGGTTTATATTTCCTTGCTCTTAATTCCGTTTTTCATAATGCTTTTACCTAACATTTTTAATACAATCCTATTCATTCTTCTTTAGTATTTGAATACAGTGGTGCCTCGCTTAACGAGCGCACCATAGAACGACGAATCTGCATAGCGAGGGGGTTTTTCGATCGCAAAGCGATGGCCCCAATGGGCAAAACTCACATAGCGAAGGTCGGTAAGTATTTCGCTTACCGACCTTTGCTTTGCAACCCGCGGATCAGCTGTTCGGCGGCTCCAAAATGGCCGCCGGAAGCCCTGAAATGGCCGCGTGCAGCGTTTTCGCACCCTCAGTAAGCGAGGGGAGGGCGCGAAAATGGCTGCCGGCCATAGGAAAACATCGCTGAACTGTGAGTTTTCGGCCCATTTGGAACGCATGAAACATCGTTCCAATGGGTTTTCTAGATCCGTTCAGCGAAGTATTCACATAGCGAGGGTTAATCCGGAATGGATTAACCTCGCTATGCGAGGCACCACTGTAATTGAATAATTTGAATAATTCCTCGCTTTTGGAATAATCTCCATCCGGAGAGCTGCATGGCCCCTTCGCTGGGCATCTTTAAAAGCCAATTGAAAACCTGGCTGTTTAGGCAGGCCTTCCCTCCAACCTCTACTTGATTTACTCTTTTTACCTTTTCCATCTTGAATCAGTTTGATTATGATGTCTTATATCATTGTTATGTCGTAAATTGTTTATTTTATATGTTGTACGCTGCTCAGAGTAGTCTATTGACTAGATGGGTGGGATATAAATTCAATAAATAAATAAATAATAAATAAAATAAATTGACTGTTTTAAACTTCTAATATTGCATTTTAAATTATGGAAGCTGCATTGGCTCCTTTTTAAGGAGGAAGGTGGACTAGAAATGTTAACAATGAATGAATGAATGAATGAATACTGTTATTGTTGTTCCAGTTCCACAAGTAATTTGTTGCAGTGCATTCAGACATTACATGAAATTCCCGGGATCTTCAACTAGTGCATCAGCTAGGCTGCAAACTGGTGCAGAGTGATTAGAGATGGGCGTGAAGCAAACCATGAGGCAAATAACCTCCCATGAATTGGGTTGTTTTGCAGTTTATTTTGGAGCACTTTGAAATGCCAAACTATTATCAGCATTGGCTATCTGTACATGGGCTATAACCCAGACATCCCAAATCTAATCTTTGCCAAACTTGGATTAGTTCTTTGACGGACTCTCCTTCCCACCCCCTCCAAGTTTGGCAAAGATTGGTTTGGAGACATACCAGCTGTAGCCTCCTAAAGCAGCCCCCCCACACAAAAAGTGCTCTTTTTGTGGCCTATTGGTAATGATGACAACACACAACAGAAGACCATCAGACATGTGTGGCGATAATGGCAACCCAGGTGTGTAGAAGTAAGCAGCAAGGCAATGTGTTCGCTCTCTTATTTTGAGCTCTAACATGGAGTTAAGGAAAGGAGACAGTTCGAGGCAGAAGGAAGGAAGGCTGGGGGGCAGAACTATGTGTTACAGATGTAATCCGTCATTAGAACTGAAATCATGTTCATTTTCAAGAGATATGATTGAGGCAGACTTTGCAATCTGTGAGCTAAGGCTTATGAAGGAAGCTTGTTCTTGTAGCCTGCAGACCGGCTGTAAAACAAAGCAAGCTAATCTGCAAATTAAGGGAAGTGAGAAAAGCTCCTAATGTGACAGCCACACATAACCAGTATTCAGATTTCTCACTGTAAGGTATAGTTGGGTTCTGGGATAAAAACAAACAAACCCACCCACCATAAATGTCACTTGAACCTAGACAGGAGGAGCCAGGCACTAAGATGTGCCACTCATATACTTTGGACTACAAATCCCATCATTTTCCACTCTAGGAATTCCATCTAAGACAGCGGTCCCCAACCGTTTTGGGACCGCAGACTGGCTCAGCCTCTGAGGAAGGTAAGGCACACCCTCCTGTGCTTGCATGGGTGTGTGTATGCTCTTGGGTGCATGCGCAAAGCGGTGGGGGAGTGCCCGCCTGCCAACACCAGTGTGAGTGCTCCCCCACTCCTTCGCACATGCGCAGGAATACTTGCATGCCTGCCTGCCCCCCCCACCCCTTTGCTCAGGTGCATGTGTGAAGGGGTGGGGGAGTGCTCATGCTGGTGCTAGCATGCGCACATGCAAAGCAGCTGTGGGGAGGGGAGTGTGTGCGGAGGGAAGGTCTTTCTCTGCAGCCTGGTCTGGCTCAGGCCACGGACCAGCAAAGGGCTACAGACCGGGGGTTGATGACCTCTGACCTAAGAGACAGACAAGAAAGTGTGGCTTGCCTAGGTGAAGGGCCTCAATTGGAAGGCTTCATGGCCTAGCTCTGTCCACACTTCCTGTTCAGAAAGGAAGCTGCCCTAGAACTAGCGGAGAGCTTCCTTTCTGAACAGGAAGCTAGACTCTCTGCGCAGGCTTTTCTCCCAAGAGAGCCCCATCTCGGTGTCTATCAGCGTCTGTCCATTCATTGCCCCAAGGAGCTGGAATTCTCAGAATGGAGAATTATGGGAGTTCTCAACCAACCAACCAACCAACCAACCAACCAACCAACCAACCAACCAACCAACCAACCAACCAACCAACCAAATAAATAAATAAATAAATAAATAAATAAATAAATAAATAAATAAATAAATAAATAAATAAATAAATAAATAAATAAATAAAATCTGAGCAGCGATCCCAACCAGGCACTAAAAACAGAAAGGAAATTGGCAATTAAAGGCAGAAACCAAGATTCATGGCAGTATCTAGGGTTAAAACTCAGGCTGGGGAATTCTTCCTGATGCGGTTTCCACGGTCATTGATGTGACCTGACCTGGCAAGTGTGATGGTAATGAAGGCCAAGAAACACTGGGCAACTATGCTGAATTTCACATATTGATTTACGCTAACCAGCCAATTCTTGCTGCAGGCTTGTATTTTTATTTTAAGGCTCAAATATCTACATCTTCTGCTGTATATGGTCTATTTCCACTTAACTGGCTGTATGGTTTTATGCTATGAATCACCTAAGTTCAGAATTCCCCACCTCCGCCTCCACTTCCCGCAGGGGGGCAACTCATTAATTTAGTTTGCTTAAAAGACCTGCAGTTTTAGAAAAGTCACACCACGAGTCTTCTTGTTCCTTCAGAGAAACCAGATGATGTTTCTAGTTTGGCACCTTTTTAGAAGAGGCGGTCCCTCAATGGGTAAAAGAGAGCTGTTTCTCATCACACAAGCTTTTCCTCACCAACATGTTATGCATGTAGCGTGCTTAATTTTGTGATTTGTCACTTGGAGATACACACACCAAGTCTGATTGTTGAGACACATAGATCTAAAGGAAACATGATGTGGGAAGAAAAACTAATTGTTGGGAATATGTCTGTGAAGATTCTCAATCATCCAGGTGTGGACCAATGAGATGAACTGCAAAAGTGGTGGATAATCCCCCAAACCAAGTCCGTGGTCTTCTTAACAAACCTATTCAGACCAAGGAGAAGTGAAACCAAGGTGGTGGATATATCAGGGCTCTCCTACCAACCCTCCTCAGACTGAAGAAGCTGATTGGATGAGTAGCAAAATGTTTCAGCTAGAGATGGGGGTATTCCTATGTGAATATGAATATCTCCATGCAGTTGGACTTAATGAGAGTCCAGTGGCTGGACTGTCTACTCACATGTCTGGCAGTGGTGGAGGCCTCAATCATCCTTCCAGTCACTCCCAGAGCCCTGTTCTCTTCCTGCTTAGCTCGCCACTCTAGGCAGGGGCCGGACCTTGGTTAAGTCCAGCTGTATGGGGAATATGAATATTTATTATATTATATAATTATTATATTCATATATGAATACCCTCATCTCTAGTTTCAGCCCAACAAGAAAGAAGTCTAGTTGCCATGACTCAACCTCCAGATACATAGGGAATATCCATTCCTCTTTATATCTCATTTAATGCTGGAATACACTTGATGGGGACAAGAAATAGGGCCTTCTTAATATGTAGTTGCACCAAAACTCTGGCATTCATTGCCCCAAGAAGCTGGACAAACACCATCCTTTATTTCCTTTTTTCCTATAGCAAAGAGCATTCTCTTCTAGAGGCATTTGATTCTTGGGTTCTGCGAATATTGTTTATACTAGTTATCCATGTTTATGATCTTTTGTTTTTTTAGTGCATTTTATTACCTTTAACTGCCTTTGCTTGCTGCTCCGAGGGGTGAGTAAATGCTACAAAGGGCAGGTTATGCTGTTGTGCAGGAGTTAAGTGAAATAAACTGAAGCAGGGTGTAAAATCTGCTGGCTTTCTGAACTAATAGTGAAGGATAGTGGGCAGAGCTGTAACTACAGTGGGCTAACTGGGCTTTGACCCAGCCCAGCCCAATTAAAATGAAAAATCTACTTCTTTAAGGGCACAAATCCACCTACCACGAGTTCGTATAAACAGCTTCCAGCTGCTCATCCCTAGGCTGGAGGAGGCATACAAGCATGCAAGAGATGGGTGTAGCACACAACAGGTATGTTTGTCCTGTGATCAGATGGAGCAATTTTTGACATTCCTCTTTTTCCGTAGACCAAAGTCAGCTGACCAAACTTCTCCAATAGGGCAGTGACGCTCCAAGGTGGCAAAATTTCTCGCCATACCCTGATGTTGGGAATGGTGATTCAGCAACATCTGGAAGCCATGAGGAGACCATAGCTGGACTAAAGTGTGAAAAAACATTGAAAAATTGGGGTGGAACGGCAGAAACACACATTTGCTGGGGCCTTGTAACACCACCCTCTTTATTGCATACAATAATGGTATATGCCATAGAGTCGGTTGGCTTGTTGGTGGGTGTTTCTTGAGAGCTAAGAATTTTCATGTCACTTGCAATAGTAGACCAAGTGGGGCTTAAAACTCTGCATGCCCGGCAGAAGACCATCTACTTTGTGGAGGGCATGCCTTCTTTTCTCTCAATTTTCCTCTGCCTGAATAGTGGTAAATATATTAAAACACTGTGTGTTTCCACTGCTTGCATCAAAGGAAACCATACACAGATCTCTCTCTCCTTTTTACTCTGACACAATGATACAGTTAGTGTGTCTTTGCAGCCTTACTCTCTTAAGAAGTAAAAAGCATATCCTATTTCAAGCACAAGCTTGCCTCAGTACAGAAGGTGCAAATATCATTAGCTTGTGGTGACTGAGAGTTAAACCCAGGCTTCGTTTGCAGGTTTGATCGTTCATGCACCGGAAGAGAAAATATTGCAAAAGCAGGAAATAACATGTTTTCCCACAACATGTCCTTTGATTCTCTCTCTCGGGAAGGCTTTTGGGCAATGGTAGTGAGAGGAAAGCTGGCTGGATTGCTCAATGAGTTAGCTATCTGGCTGCAGAGCCAGAGGCTGGGAGTTTGATTCCTCCAATGTGCTTCCTGTGAGTAGAGCCAGCCTGTATAGCTTTTGGAAAGCTACACAGTCCTAGGATGCTCTCAGAAGAAGGGAATGGTAGACCACCCATCTGAGTATTTGGAAACCCTGAAAATTTGCCATATCAGACTTGACTTGATGGCATATCTTGATGATAATGATGATGATGAGTGAGAGGGAATGGAACAGAGGAAAGGGGCCATTTGGGGATGTTTGGTAAGCCCAAATTAATACTATATAATATTAGTGAGGAAATCTTTCTTCCTCCCCCCATTGGTAGAAACATCAAATGTTGGGGGAAATATTTTTTTACCAAAGTGGGGAGTGACAGAGGGGTGTCACCCCAAAGAGGTGATGTGGACAATCGCTCCTCTTTGCCAGGAAACAATGTGCGGGGGGGAAAAACCTGGCAGCAAATGAAGTTAAATACCCTATTGTCACGAGGAAATTAACACCTTATAAATCACCCCGACAGGCGCTGGTTAAGGACAATTTTCTTCCTGTCAGGTCTCCTGGTGCATGATGTATTGGACAATATTTCCCAAGCAGCGTGGCGAGGTTTCGGCCTGAGGTGTTGCCATAACAACATAATTTTGGTCAGAGGTTTTATCTATATCGCTACCCCCCTCAGTATGGATATAATAGAAATATTTGGGGTTAGGTTGAACCTTGAAGAGACAAAGGTCCAGTTGCTTCTGAAGAGGGGAGGGAAAAGTCCACCTTGACATGCAAAGGGCATGGGGTCGTGGCAAATCGCAGGCTTTAAGGTTAATACAACGGTGACTGTGTTATGGCTGTCTCCTCTCTATCATCTCGGTTTGCCCTTTGAGCAAACCCGGTGTGTTCCCGAAAGCTGTTCTTTTTCTTATTTCAGAATATATATATTTTTTGTAGATTTGTAGCCTGCACCTTGTTCCTCGTTAGTGCAAAACCACCAAGATGGATCAGCCATTCCCGTTTTACAGATGGAGGACCAAGGGGCGAGGGTCCCATGCTACGTTTCTTGAGAGGTGCTCTATTTGCTCTCTGAAGGACTCATGTCTCTGGTGGAAGAGGACACGTTTGGACTTTGAAGAGCAGAGGGAAAGTCGGAATTCATCTCTTTATTGGTTAACATGGGACCGTTGAACCCCAGCTCAGAGATGTCCCGGCGGTGGAAGATTAGGGATGAGGAGAAACATCTATCAGCAAAATTCACCTTCTGCTGACAGAAATGCTCCTGTGCCATTCTGTTGGCTGACCTTATAGTTTTCTGAAAAGGGAACTGGCCAGCCAAACCACTTTGCTGGCTAGGATCTCCCTGCCATAGAGCCAAAGAGAGAGAGAGAGAGAGAGAGAGAGAGAGGGAGGAGGAGGAGCAGAGCAAGGAAGGAGCTGTATTATGCTAGCTGTAAATGTTCTCCAACCTTGGGATGCAACCATTCTACAAGCAGAAGCATAGGCCAAGGTGAGGATAGCTGAAAAGACTTTCCAAAGTCTCTAAGCTAGGAGGAATTTGGAATTTGCCCAGCTTCAGCTAGCTTGGTGTCAGCTGTGGTGGCCCTTAGCCATCCTGGCTAGTTAAAACTGCACTAAGTTACTTAAATTTCTTTCCTTCAATGACCTTAAGATGGAATACATGGTCTTCTTTCTCCTCCACAGCAACGTCCCTGTGAAATATGTAACATACATATAAAGAGAGAAAGAGGAAGAGAGAGGAAGGGATAGGCCAGACAATTGGAGGTAATGAGTTACTAGTCACATTGTTGTTGTTGTTACATGCTGTCAAGTTGTTTCTGACGTATTGGTGACCCCATGAAATGAGTGATCTCCATAATCGCCTCTCATCAAATGCCCTTCTCAGCACCTATGGACTCAGGCCTGTGGTGTCTTTTAGGGAGTCAGTGCATCTCATAACTGCTCTTCCTCTTTTCCTTCTGCCTTCTACTTTTCCCAACATTATTGTCTTTTCCAGAGAATCCTGTCTTCTCACAACGTTCCCAAAGTAGAACAGTGTCAGTTTCAACATTTTTTGCCTCCACAGATTACCTAGAACTGATTCCTTTCAAGGTCAGGAGCATGCAACAAACTACATCATAGAATGATGATTCCCTTATTGATTTTATATTCAAAAATCGGCGTTACATTCAAAAGTTACTTGGGGCATTTTAGGGCAATTTTATAGACCATTTCATGGCGTTTGGCAGGAACGTAGCCATTCTCATAACAATATTAAAGCAGTTATTAAAGTATAATAGTTAATCAATCAATCAATGAATAACGAGAGATACCAAAAAAAGAGCAAAGGCTAAAAAACTATTGACTGTTTGTGCAGGCGTATTGTTGTTTGTCTCAGGCAGCGAAATGACTAGGGGTGGCTCCAGTCAGAACACTTAAAAATCTACCCTTCTGGACGAGTGAA
Organism: Pogona vitticeps; assembly: GCF_051106095.1. NCBI lineage: Eukaryota > Metazoa > Chordata > Lepidosauria > Squamata > Agamidae > Pogona > Pogona vitticeps. Next base: position 20,446,310 of record NC_135791.1, on the reverse strand, counting down.
AGCCCATTCTGTATCCATTTCCATCCTAACATGGGGCTTTTGTGCATCAGTCGCACACACATCTGCTACTCCGAAAAGTTCCAGCTTACACCAGTGGACTTGATCATCTCTTCAGGATCAATGTAATGGGGTTCCACTACAGCAGAGCCACTCACTGGGAGGAGGCAGGCCAGGAGAATGCACACCCCCCCCCCGCTTTCCTGTAGTGGAGGAGTGGGATCCAGAGAATCTATATTTCTCAAACTCATTTGAAAACGAGGCAGCCAAAAATATTGGCCCGCTCAGTGTCCTCTCCTTTCCCGGGCCTTTCAGGCCCTCGCTTGCTCTCCCTGGGGTCCTCTACTATGGAGGAATTCTTGACCAATGATGGAAAAGAGGGCGAGGGCAAGGGATTGGTGCTTTGATGGTTGTTGTGGGTTTTTCGGGCTCTTTGGCTATGTTCTGAAGGTTGTTCTTCCTGATGTTTCACCAGTCTCTGTGGCCAGCATCTTCAGAGGACTGTGGCCGGCATCTTACAGAGACTGGTGAAACATCAGGAAGAACAACCTTCAGAACACGGCCAAAGAGCCTGAAAAACCCACAACAACCATCAGATCCTGGCCGTGAAAGCCTTCGAGAATACATTTCTGCTTTGTTTTTACAGCCATCAAAGAATGAAGGCTTCGGTGGCTTATCACACTCAAGTGGTGCCTGGTATTTTCACACAACATCTCCATATGATGGAGAGAAGGAGCTGCATGTTGGGGGTGGCAGATAAGCAGGAAATATCATCAGATTGGTCTTAAGGTCCGCTTTAATTATCTTCCCCTGTATGACCTTCATCTAAAGCAGGGATGGTCAAGCTTTGAAGGTTCAGGAGATAATATTTAAGCCCTCAGCACCTGTGGAAGGTCTCAGTAGGACCAGAAATTGGGGTGGGGGGAAGGCCATTGGGAAAAAAAATCAGTTACGAAGGGCAACTCTTTTTTCTATGGGTATATGGGGTGTATGGGAAGCTGCAGAGCCCCAGGGCAGTTCCACAAGAAGGGAATGGTAAGCCCCTTCTCCATATTCTCTCTCTGGAAAGCCCTGGAAAAGTTTGCCATAAGTCAGAATTGACTTGATGGTCCATGATGATTATTATCATGTTCAACTTTTAGTATATAGCTGGGACTTTAAGTTGGTCCCATCAAGATTCCAGAAGTTTTGGATGTGTCATTGCGTCTTCTGCATTTAAGGTTCACGCTTATGCAGAAGCCGCAACGATCCATCCTAAACATGCATTTGTCCCCAGAATTTCTCTTCATTGAGGTCTGGGTTTACTCTTTGGCTACATTTCTTGGTATCTCTACATTGCTGCCTTAGTTCAAGATAGCCTCAGTTGCTCTGCTCCTCCCTACTTTATCTGCACAACCTTGTAAGGGAGAACAGGCGAAGAGGAGGTTATTGATTCAAGCTTACTCAATGAGTTGTGTGGCTCAGTGGAGACTTGAAATTAAACAATGGCTGTCCCACTTCCTAGTGCAGAATTGTAACCACTATATACCATAACAGTTCAAAAAACTTCTGTTGGGTTTCCCCTTCCACTCCTACCACTTCCATTCCACGCTGCAGTGGCTGTGTCCGACTAGACTTTGTATATCTATAAAAGCTGTGTTTATTAACTCCGGATAATTTTCAGCTAATATTAGCTTGCAAGCCCTGTAATAACTTCTTCATCACCACATCATAAACCTCTGACCTTCTCCTCCAGTGTCTTCTGAGCAATAAAAAAAAAGCCATCCCATAAATACTGTACATAGGGAACTGACCAGCTATTATAAACAGCAGGCAGAGGAATGGAACATGGACCATATTTTTCGGGGATAGTTACAGAGGATTTAGTTCTACAAGTACTGCTGTGGCACTACATCTACTTCTGTTTTATTCTCGGGCCGTAATCACAGTCTGTTACTTAGCTGAAGAATTCGGGTTGTGAGGCTGTAAGGCAGGCAGTGTCTTTCAAACTTTCTGATTGCTGCAATCAGAGATGTGTGTCTTAGAGAGTAAATATGGCGAAGTTGTTGGTATACAACTTTGGAAAACCAGGCCACCTTGATCTTTTCAGGCATAAATAAGCAACTAATTGGAATCCGAATAATGCAAAATTTTTCTGCTGGGAGGACTTAAATCTGGCTGTTGGTATTTGCTGGTGGAAGGGCCTAATCTTGTCTAGTCTTATTGCACAAACCACTTTCAATCCCACTCCGGGCAGAATAAAAAACAAAATGTGTGGGCTTCGCATTGACTCCCACCTTGAGTCCCCAGTATAGATGGGCACAAATTGCCGGTTCGGCAGTTCGTGCTGGTTTGTTTAGCGGACAAACAGGTGTTCAGCACTTCCCAGCCGGCCTCCTGTGGTGGGTGCCCACGGAGAGGCAGGACCCAGAGGATGTGGGACAGGGAAGTAGGCACTTCCCCCAAGTGGGTACCCATTAGAGGAGGTGGGGCTGGGAAGTGCCAAACACCTGTTTGACTTCTAAACAAACTGGCTATTCATGCCCATTTCAAGTCCCCAAATGTTCTTCGACTAAGACTCCCAGAAATCTTCACCACAAGCTGCGCTGGCAAGGATTTCTGGGAGTTGTAGTCCAGGAACATCTGGGGACCCAAGGTTAGAACCACTGCACCACAGCCACTGATCTCTAAGAACCAGCTGTCCGTTTCCATTCTTCCATCCTCTTTTCGTGTGTCCCAGCCTCACAAGACCCAAACTTAGCAAACAGGGCAACAAATCGAAAATGACTAGTTATGACTCCCGTAATATACATTAGTCATACAGTGGACCCTTGACTTACAGACGGCTTGACTTACAGACTTTTTGAGTTACAGACTCCTCTGGCCACAAAATTTAGGTTTGACTTGCAGACTGAGATTTGACTTACAGACCAGAAAAAAAACAAAATGGAACAAAAACGGCCTGTTACGAGATTAATCGGTTTTCAATGCACTGTAGGTCAATGGAGACTTGACTTACAGACTTTTTGACTTGAGAACCGCCTTCCAATACGGATTAAGTTCTCAAGTCAAGACCCCACTGTATCATACATTAGCTTTATTTTCTTTGAAAAGCATGACAAACAGTGACTGTGTCCAGGCTGCCTAGAAAGTAAAAAAAAAATTGCCCCCTTAATTTTGTTGAATCCTCATCAGCATGTTTCCCCCATTCCTCTTTCATATTTGGTTGCCAGACTTTGTTTTAACTTCTGTCACATGGGGGGGGGAAGGACATTGTTCATAAAGTCTTTATTTATTTGCACATCATAACCTAGTGCATGCATTTTATTTAATTTATACATTCCCTCCATTGACAAAACCATTTTTGTGCATGAATTTTTTTCAGTTGTGTGCACCTTAGCCATTCACATTTTCAAGTATACACATCATTTTGTAGGGAATTTACTTCTCTGAAAAGCTTTTCAAGCCTTGCAAATGCATGAATTCTGGGCAAGGTCTCTTTCTTCTAGTAACATTTTCTTTGGGAGGTAGAACAATGCAACTTCCATCAACCCTTTTTTTTACCATCCCTATCAGATATTGTCAAGGCTAGATGGGGAAATGAAATAATTATCCTGTTAAGTCTAACAAAGCAATATTTATTCAAGGCTGGAATTACCATTGTTGTTGTTATGTGCTCTCAAGTTGCCCCCCCCCCCGACTTACAGCGACCCTATAAATAACTGATCTCCAAAATGTCCTGTCTTCAATAGCCCTGTTCAACTCTTGCAAACTGAAGACAGTGGTTCTTTTAGGGAGTCAATCCATCTGGTGTTTGATCTTCTCCTTTTCCTGCTGCCTTCCACTTTTCCCAACGTTATTGTCTTTCCCAGAGAAACCTGCCCTCTTGTGCTTCTTTTTTTGCCTCTAGAGATAGTTGAGGTTTCAGCTGATCGAGGACCCACTTGCCAACAAAAGTCCGCATAGTCAAAGCTATGGTTTTTCCTGTAGTGATGTACGGAAGTGAGAGCTGGACCATAAAGAAAGCTGACCGCTGAAGAATTGATGCTTTTGAACTGTGGTGCTGGAGGAGACTCTTGAGAGTCCCCTGGACTGCAAGGAGAACAAACCTATCCATTTTGAAGGAAATCAAGCCTGAGTGCTCACTGGAAGGACAGATCCTGAAGCTGAGGCTCCAATACTTTGGCCATCTCATGAGAAGGGAAGACTCCCTGGAAAAGACCCTGATGTTGGGAAAGTGTGAGGGCAAGAGGAGAAGGGACGACAGAGGATGAGATGGTTGGACAGTGTCATCAAATCCACCAACATGAATTTGGCCCAGCTCCGGGAGGCAGTAGAAGACAGGTTGGCCTGTTGTGCTCTGGTCCATGGGGTCACGAAGAGTCGGGCATGACTAAACGACTAAACAACAACAACAGGACCCACTTGTTTGTCTTTCTGGCAGTCCAAGGTGTCTCCAAGCTCTCCTCTAGCACTACATTTAAGACAAATCATTTTTCCCTGTCAGCTTTCATTACTGCCCAGCTGTACTATTGTACTACACCCATACATGGTGACCGAAAATACAAGAGTGTGGATTTACTATAGATACCACCAATCTTAATCTCTGAAGATTTAATTTAACAGTGTAACCACTCTCACACGGTGCCTTTCAAGAGGCTTTCCTTTCTGTGGGGATTAGAGGATGGTCATAGAATCTCCCTGACTAGAAGGCAGAGAGATGACCTCATTTAAGAGCACAAAATCTACACAAAATGGGAATTTTTGACTAGAGGCTTAAGATGGGTTGCCTTTTGGCTCACACCATTGGTTCCTGGCAGCAGAACCATTTCCCCCTCTTTCATGTTTCTGGGCGGGGGAAGCGTAAAGAAATTCAGAGAGTGCCCATTATCACCTTTCATATTGATCTGAATGAATTTCTGCTTTTTAAAAAGAAGGGTAAATGATATTTTCATTGACTAAGGAAACCTATTGGCACTCATTTTTAATTTCAAATAACATATTGACCCTATAGACCTATAGATCACCTGGTCCAACCCCAGTCAAGGTGACGCATTGGGGAATCAAACTCCCAACCGAAGCCACTGAACTATCCAACAGCCATTTTGTTAAATAGGAGCCAGTTGTTTGTAAATAAGATTTGGGGAGGCAAGTGGATTTCTCAAAAATCAAAGGCAGGGGTGATGTCAAAAAGTTCGGCGACTGTTAGGTTATAGAAAGGGGATGGAATCCATATAAATCCAGGAATTAGCAAAATGGCCCCTGCCTACTGTTAAACTTCATTGCCGCTCTGAAAGTTGCACTAATCCCGCTTTCCCATTTTGCATCTCACACCAGAGGCAGCTGCGCTTCAAACACAGTACCAGGTGAAATTCAAAGGAACCATTTTTTATCATAAAAAGTGCGGGGGGGGGGAGGAAAGAAGAAAATGAATCGGTATCCTTCAAAGCAGCCGTTAGGGACACAGATGGAAGGGGGTGGAGAGAAAAAGAAGGTGATCGATAAGGGTGGGGGTATATCAATTATGGAACCTGTTTGCTAAATGTCTGTTAATTAGAATTGAGGACGTCGATGGGAATTACAGTCTTGAATAAATACCCCGACCAAACATATGGCTTTGTTAGACTTAATAGGACAATTACTGCAAGTTCGATACAAATTAATAATTTATCCTTGAAATTATTTTTCTCCAAGGTTTAAGTAATGTTGCAATCAGATCTCTGCATTGATATTGATGGGCTGAAGGAACACCGGTTTGTGACTGGAGGAAAGAGGAGACAAATGGCCACTGAGTTAGTTTTCCGATGCAGAGGAGAGATCAGCGAACAAAATGTTAGACTTTTAAAAAAAGAGATAGAAGGGAAAGAATACCAGGGATCAGTGTGCGTGGATATTAGTCTGGGCTCAGTGGGTAGATAATCAGATCTTTGGATTTGGATCGGCATGTGGTTCTTTTGTCGAGGTTTTCTGCACTGAGGTTGGAAATCTTTCTCCCTTTGGATGATTTGGGTAACGAGGCCCATGATCCCCTATAGTTAGTTAAACTGGCTACGGCTCCTGGGAGCTAAACACCCAGAGGGCCATTCCGTGTTGCTCTACATCAAAGAGTACAGGGCAGTTTACAAAAATCAAACCATAACTTCTACACATGCTATTTGTTCCTTTTTAAGAAGTGTTTCTGTTCCTCTTCGATTCGAGGTTGTTTTCAACAAATCACTACAAAATGTCTTTTTCCCCCCTCCCTTTCCTTTCCTTTTTCTGGCATTTTGTCCGTGCTCTTCAGTTTAAGAACAGCCTTTCAAACAGGCTTGTAAGAATCAGTGATAAGAAAGCCACAAGTCTCTTATCCTTCAGCATGTCATCTAAAAGACATGAGAGACAAGGAAAAAAGATTGAGAGGGATGAGGAAAAATGTGTGAAGACAATGGCTGATGAGATGGATCATTGGGTTTAATTGTACATCTCTTTTAAATACTGATATTCCATCCATACCATCTTTAATTGTCTGAATTACACAATAGCAAGGGAGTGATTCCTCAAAAACATGGCTATTGAAATATTCAGTCTTCTCAGATACTTCAAGACTAAAATTATTTTTGAGCAGTCTTCCCAAAAAAAATTCTTTTAGATGTAGCAAATTTCTGTTTTCACATATTTTTAAACTCTAAAACCTGCAGGCTACCCAAATAAACTTGAAACTTGATTTGATCTCTTAAGGATGGTGTTTCTGCTAGATCTACGTTCCTTCTGGACCAAGCTGTCCTTCATTGCTGTTTTCCCCTGTTCTTTTTTTCCCATTGCCATTGCTCATCACCTCATTTTGGTTTTCTGTCAGAGGATTGAAGCATAACCTGCTTTTCTTCCCTTTCGGGCAAGCCTGCATCCTGATTTAGAGGGCAGGTTCATATCAGGGAAGGGTATACGTGGAGTGGAATGAAAAGTACCCTTTCTTTGCTATGTGAAGTTCCTGCTTTTCTCTGCTTTTGAATGTTTTCTTCTTGGTCCTTCAGTTTCAGTGTCAAAACTAGGAAGGAAGATGGAGCATTTAAACAAAGGAATGGAAGAATGTGAAATAAGAGTTGTGGGAAAACAGAAATAATCTGAGAGTACTGTTTTCTTACACATCCAAATTTTTCAAATCTCATATACTTTCTATGCCTTTTATGGAGAAATTTCATACTATCTGCTTCATTCAGTGCTGGAAATGATTGCATCTCTTGAACATGGTCAGTGCAGATTGTTGAAATTCTCGTCTTGCTCAATTTGGGCACATCTTAAATTGCTGGTTTTTTTTAATTAATTGATTTAGTTGTACTTCATATGTTTTAATACTGGAATATTGCAAATCATTTTAGGATCTGCAGGGTTTGTTGTTACATGCCATAAAGTCACTTTTTATGATGATCTTAACAGAGTTGTTGAGATACCTAAGATGTTCAAGGAGTAGTTTATGATTATAACCCCCTTGTTGAGTTTTCATAGCTGAGGATTTGAATCAAGTTCTCCAGTTTTCTAGTCTGACACTGTACCCACTACAGTGGTGCTTCGCGTAACGAGCGCACCGTTTAACGATGAATCCACATAGCAATGCGGATTTTGCGATCGCGTTTCACTTACTGATCTTCGCATTGTGATGTCGGGGGAACAGCTGACCGGCGGTTCCAAAATGGCCACCGGAACACCCAAAATGGCCACGCACAGTGTTTTCGCGCCCTGCCCTCGCTTACCGAGGGCGTGAAAATGGCGGCCGGATTGGAAAACTTCACTCAACTGTGAGTTTGGGCCCCATTGTAACACATTAAAAAAAGTTTAATGCGTTCCAATGGGCTTTTCTGTTCCGTTTAGTGATGTTTCCCCATAGCGAAGGTTAATCCGGAATGGATTAACCTCCCTATGTGGGGCACCACTGTATATGGCACTGGCTATCACAAAAAGTGATGTGGCGGCGCTGCAGGTTAAACCGCAGAAGCCTCTGTGCTGCAAGGTTGGAAGACCAGCAGTTGTAAGATCGAATCCACATAATGGCGTGAGCTCCTCTCGCTTGTCCCAGCTCCTGCCAACCTAGTCATTTGAAAGCATGTAAAAATGCAAGTAGATAAATAGGTACCACCTTGGTGGGAAGGCAACAGTGTTCCGTGTCTAGTCGCACTGGCCACGTGACCACGAAAACTGTCTACGGACAAATGCTGGCTCTAAGGCTTAGAGACGGGGATGAGCACTGTCCCCTAGAGTCGGATGCGACTGGACTAAATGTTTTACCTTACTATCACAACAAGTACAGTAGTATCCAATTAAAATGGGGAAAAACCTTTCTGGAATCTTAAATTGAAGGGAAATACCATCTAAGCCTAGATGCCGTGAAGGTAGATCTTGGCCTATTCCCTTTTGGGGGCAGGAGGTATTCTAATTTCCATCATGATTATTTTTATGTCCACCAAGTCAATGCCATCTTATGCTGATGCTTCCCACGGCTTTCCAGGTATAGAGTTCTCAGATGTAGTTTACCATTCCCTCCTTTTTTGGGGGGGGGGGGGCTCTCTGGGACTACGCAGCTTGCCCAAGGCTACACAGGCTGGGTTTTCTTGCACTGCGCACAGTCGGGAATCAAATTCGTGTTCTCTGGTTCTGCAGCCAATACTCAGCTCCCTGAACTATCCAGCCACCTAGAACATTTTCTACACTAGACTAAATCCAGTTTGTGAATCCAAGCTGCAGTAATCCTGTTAAAAGTGGAGACATAGTAAGCACTTATATGAAATTCCAGTTATTTATCGGCTGAAATGCGTAGCATTAACAAATTCATAATTCTCAGCCAGCTTCTCATATGTAAATAAGAGTCCTACCACAAAGTTTTGAAGGTGCACGCATGTGCACCAAGCCAATGTGCACATTGCTTGGAAAGCATTTTCTTAAGCTAAGCAATAGGATTTCAGTCATTACGTTGACTCTAATTGGAGCAATGTTGATGGTGGACTTCTGTGCTGCCTCCTGCATGCATGTGCATGAAACTCTACAGATGCAGTCTGTGTTGGCAGGAGTGTGTGAGGGAGAGAAAAAAAAATGAGGTGATGAGCTGTGCCCATGACTATCATGCCCAGGATAACGATGCGCCATATTTCACCCCATAAGGCTCTATTCTGAGTGGGAGAGGTTCTCTTGCTGATGAGGTGGCGTGAAGGATTTCTCCTGCTGACTGCGGGTTGACATGTGGGAGGGAAGCATGAAAATCAATGAGAATATCAGTTCCTGTGGTTGGGGAGACAGAGAAATGCACCACAATGGAGAGGCTTCATTTTTGACAGATATCCTTGCTCTTTCTCCCTCTTCCTCCCTCCCTCCCTCCCTCCCTCTCTGTGTGTGTGTGCCTGTGCATGTGTACTGTGTTACCCACCAGAAGAAAGCAAGTTTAAAGGACCTGCCCAGGTGAAACCCAACATGCAAAAGTGGTTTCTTAAAGAGGGATAGCGTATAACCTCCCCCCCCCCAGTTCATTGTGGTAGCAGTTTTATTGGCAGTCACAAATTTAACCATCTTCAGGGTGGAAAGAATGTGGATATTTGAGTGTGTTTTGTTTTCGGTGTGTTTTGTTTTGTGAGAGAAATCAAGACTGGCAGATTGGTTGATCCCGGACAAAGCTTTACTTAATTTTGAAATATCTGGCTTGAATTCAGTCATTTTTTTTTGTAGTACTATATTAGGACTGTCACCTCTCCCACTCCATCTTGAACTCCTCATCTTTAATGCCAATATGGCACATGGGTTTGACACAATTATCTCCACTGGTGTCTCGGGATCAAAGAAAGGTCAAGTCATCACCTGTCCCTTCTGCTCTCCATGTGGTCCAGACGTGGTACTTCGGGTGAAAATCTGAATGGTGAAAATGTGCAAGAATATTTTTTGAGGGTTGTTTTTGCAAGAACTTTTTCAAAATCCAGGTTCTGGGGGGAAAAAAACCAAGAGAAAATGATCTCAACAGAAGTTTAACAGTTGTATTTTTCTACACTATGCACACAGCCTGAGAAAATTAATCTTGAAGCATATAATTTACAAATATTCAAAGTGCTGGATTTCCCCCCGGTTTTTTTAATCAGTATTTTTTTTTCTAGTCAGCTGCACAGTCCCAGGACTCCCCAGAAGAAGGAGTCCTTAATTATTTGAAATTTGAAAGTTTACATCAGAAAAAAAAAACTGACTAGTAAAACTGGGGGGAATCCAGCACTCCCCAGAAGAAGGGACCACTTTATATATATACATTGTCTAAATGAAATCTATCTATCTATCTATCTATCTATCTATCTATCTATCTATCTATCTATCTATCTATCTATCTATCTATCTATCTATCTATCTATCTATCTATCTATCTATCTATCTATCTATCTATCTATCTATCTATTTGTCTGTCTGTCTGTCTGTCTGTCTGTCTGTCTATAGATAGATAGATAGATAGATAGATAGATAGATAGATAGATAGATAGATAGGTAGGTAGGTAGGTAGGTAGGTAGGTAGGTAGGTAGGTAGGTAGGTAGGTAGGTAGGTAGGTAGGTAGATAGATAGATAGATAGATAGATAGATAGATAGATAGATAGATAGATAGATAGATAGATAGATAGATAGATAGATAGATAGATAGATAGATAGATAGATAGACAGATAGACAGATAGATAGATAGATAGATAGATTTCATTTAGACTGTGCAGCTTTCCCAAGGCCACTTCTCCTATAAGACATGGAGAGGAATCGAATTCCCAACCTCTCCATGTCCATCAGCTACTCAGCCAGCTCTTGCTTTTTATATCCCGCAGTTATTACTTAACCTGCTCTAATGTCACAGAATAATTAAAGGCATTCTAATGGGAAATAGGCAGAAACGGAATGTTGTCAAACTGCACATTTTCACTGGAAAGAAAGCACCTGGCTGAAAAAAACCCACTCACTCAGAGTCTAGGGACGGATGGGGTAGCTGGTATGTGCGCTGAAATATGGCTGAAGGTGGGAATTGGGTAAATTTCATATATTGATTTGAACTAACCAGCCTAATCTTTGGCTGCAGGTTCCTTGTTAAGATACTAATGCAGTATGCACTGGCAACGGACACACACTGTGAGATAATAAGTGCCATGTCAATTAAGCTGGTGGAGTGTGGGGGAGTGTGCCTGTTTCTTCCACTGAGCACTGCAGGTTTAATTCTAAATTCAAAGACTTGGTGTCAAAAACATCGGCCTTGCTTCTCATTTATTGGTCTTAAAGGGGCTCTCCAAAAATCCCACAAAACCAGGGTGGAAAAAATGTATGGCCTTTTTTTGATGTGACTTGGTGGCGAGTTCTCGACCACAGACAATGATGGGCTAAGGCTGATGGGTTTTGTACTTCAGCAAGATCTGGAGGAAGATGGATTTCCTACTCACATAAAGGAGATTCACACGAGACTATCTGGCAAATGACCAGGGTATTTCATCAGTGACTTGAATTTTTATTTGAATCATGGTCTGTCATATAACAGAGTGACCCTCACCTCTGGTGGGATGTGTGGAACCATTATGAAAGCAGAGTGGCATGCGCTGCCTGTGAGGGATAAAGAGAAACATGAAATTAGATGAAATAAAAAAGGGGAAAATGCAATGGGTTAAATATTGAAAAGGAGAGATACAGGCAGGGGTGTGAAACTGTCTTCCAAATGGTTTTCTGTACATGCATGGAGTGGTTTCTTGTGGCACATCCAGCAGTTGGACTGAAGTTTGGTGTTCACATCTAAGCTGACTGGATAGCTCTGTGAATTAAGTATCTGGCTACAGAACCAGAGGTTAGGAGTTTGATTCCTTATTGTGTCTCCCGGGAGAAGAACCAGCCTGTGTAGCTTTGGGCGAGCTATCAAGTCCCAGGGCACCCCAGGAAAAAAAAAAAGACTGGTAGACCACTTCTGAGGACTTTCTATCTAGCAAACCCTGGAAATAGTAATCATCAACTGGAATTGACTTGATGGCACACAATTGCACAATTTCACTGCTTGAGTCGAGAATCCCAGACAGCATTCCGGGAGTTATATTTCAAAAAAAAAAAAAAATCAAGTTTCCTGTCTGTAACCAAGATAAAGTACTGTATCTGTTAGCTTTCTAGGTAGAGATGTGCTGGCATACATGTGCTTTTGTTTCTGGAGGTAGCTTGTTTGTGCAAGTTTCTTCTTTTCTGACGTAGTGGCACTGTGGGCTAAACTGCAGAAGCCTGTGCTGCAGGGTCAGAAGACCAGCAGTCGTAAGATTGAATCCACGTGACGGAGTGAGCGCCCATCGCTTGTCCCAGCTCCCGCCAACCTAGCGGTTCGAAAGCATGCAAATGCAAGTAGATAAATAGGGACCACTTCGGTGGGAAGGTAACGGTGTTCTGTGTCTAAGTCGCACTGGCCATGTGACCACGGAAGATTGTCTTCGGACAAAACGCTGGCTCTATGGCTTGGAAACGGGGATGAGCACCGCCCCCTAGAGTCGAACACGACTGGACAAAAATTGTCAAGGGGAACCTTTACCTTTACCTTTACCTTCTTTTCTGAACCGATGCTTCACTGAATCTTAGCTGGTTTTGGAAGCTGAGAAAACTGGATCCTCAATCATATTTGGATGGGAGGGCAGTAAGAAATACCAGGGTCCCTGGGCAAGGCTAGGAAACAATTCTTCCTGAAAACCTGAAGAGTCACTGCCTTCCATGAGTGACACTACAGGGCTAAATGCACAAATGATCTGATTTAGGATACTGCAGTGTCCTATGTTTCTATGCTCCTCAATATCTGAGTGCAGATATAGAGACTGGGAGTTTGGTCCCCCACTGTGCCTCCGTGGAGAAAAGCCAGCCTATGTAGCCTTAGGCAAGCTCCACAGTCCCAGGGTGCTCCCTAGGAGTAGGGAACAGTAAACCACTTCTCAGCATACCAAGAAAAGCCTGGAAAAGGTCTCTGTAAGTCAGCATCAATCATTGATGACACTAATTATCATCAGTGCACTTATATGCTGACTCTTATCACCAGAGTTCACTCACGAGTCATTCGTAAATGTGCACAACTGAGCAAAGCTTGGGAAAAGTTTGGTTTTGCTTGATTTTGACTATATAGCTCCCCAGAATCACAAAGCCAGTATAATCCCTGTTTTCTAGAGGTTGCGGTCCATAAAACTGCTTCCCCCCAAAAAAAATCTGCCTCCATGGCACGGTGTCCTTACAAACATGGTTTCCACACTAGTACTGAAACATTGAACTGATCCACCCCCTGCTTTGTCATGTTGTTGTGGGTAAGGTGTTTGACGAGGCAGCATGAGAGAGAGAAACAATGGGAGGGATTTTAAAAAATTGCACCAGAGGGTGGGTGGGTGGGCGGACGGACGGACGGACAGACAGACGGACAGACGGACAGACAGACGGACTCATTGTGACAAGTTTGGTTTTCTCCTGCCCTCCCTGTTTCTCCAGCCTTGTTGGATTGTTCTACCCACATATTCGTGCCACTGGAGCAGTTGCAATGATAGGGATATTCTGCAGATGTAGCTCAGCAATTCCACTAGCTTATCTTTCATGCTGGAGGCTTATGACAAATTCTACCTGTGTAACAGAATTTGCACTGCTTGATCCTATAGTGTGTAGGGGGAGAAGCAGAGCCAGTCTATGAGTTGTTGAACTACAGTTCCATCACCCTGGCCATTAGCCAGATGGCGGGGGCTGATGGGAGTTGGAATACAGCAGTTTCACGGAGGGGGAGGACACAGATTGTGTGTGCCGGTTGTAATCCCTCACCGGGTAGCTCAATTTCTTGTTTATAGCTTTTTGCGTTTCAACAACTTCTATTTTTTAAATCCATATTAGTAAAACCTCAGCGCAGGATCTTTGAGAACTACTGAGAGAAGTGTAAGGTAATTTACAATTTAATGGAAGACAAAGCCATCCTTAATGCTTTCTTTAAAAATAAAATACTCCAGGGAGTATGAGAACTTAAATTTTAATTTTACTCAATCTCTCGCTTCTGAGGAAGACAGGTCATCTTGAATATTTTTCTTCCTCATCCCTTGCTACAGCCAAATAAAACTCAAATAACCATTTCCCCCAGAATTAAGGTCAGTAAATCACAGTCCAAAATTACAGCATATTAGCATTGCCTTCAGCAATTACTAAATGGTTATTTTATTTCTATCTTGCCTTTCCTCCAAGGATCTAAAGTGCTGAAGGTGAAGTTGTCCTCTTTTCTGTCTTCACAACAACCTTGTGAAGTAGATGAGAAGGAGGCAGGACATCTTTAATCGGAGGCTTTTTAAAAGCTAGTGGTAGAATTTAAGCCCCTAGATCTCCCAGAAGGCCAGGCCTGGGATAATATGACTTTTACCGCAGTATTGCTAGCCATGGTCCTGAATCCAAGTCAAGACTCTGGACCAAGCCTTTTGCTGCTGTCCAGGGTCCTGAACCTGTTCTGGTTCGGTACCAGTTACCTTACTTTAGACCCTATTGACTGTGGGTCATCCCATATATTACGGACAGCATGTCATTAGAAGCTGAAATCAAGTTAGCCTCCCAGAGATATTACACCTCCTGACCTTTCTGCCTGATCAATCATACTTGCAAATGAAGGCTGTGTTTACCTCCTGATGCCCAATCACAAAGCAAAACAAGATAATCTGCAAACCACAGGAGGTCTGAAAAGCTTTGTTGTGATAATGGATGAACTTCACCCCTAGAGGAAGTGTTCTTTCTAGTTACAAGCTATTTCTCATATGCAAGTTATTGATGTCTCACTGGAATCTCCAATACAACTAAAGAAACAAGACCAGGGGTTGGAACAGTTCCTTTTTTGGACTACGACTTCCAAAATCCATCAGCCATTGTGCTTGCTGGGAAGTTCTGGGAACTGTAATCTGAAAGGAGAACTTTGCGAAGCTCAAGAGAAGATGGAGATCTTCACAACAGCCCTTTGCAGGTTTCACAGGCTGAAAGGAGGCAAAACGTCAACTGGAGTGAAAGAGGAAGGTGGAGATGCAAGTACCCAAATGGCAGTTAGATCTCCACAGATTTAGCATGAAGTTCTAAGGAGACTCTTGTAATTGGAACCGCTTGGATGTGATTACAGCCCTTCCATATTCAGGAGCCCTGCTGTATCAGGGCTGTTATATTCACCATTTGCAGTAAATGAGGTCAGCTGAACTTGCTTGCAAGCACTTCATATCTCTGCATCGAACTGTGTACCAGATATCCAGATGTGGAGAATGCTGAAGCCCAGACCCCCATTTCTCCCCGCATCACTAGCACCTGCTTTCAGCCTATCATGCCAAACTGAGCATCCTGTGTGGGAAGAGGCCAATCTGGATCATGGAAACACCTGCACAGCAGTACACTTCCTCCTTGATTTAATATGTGGAGCAACCCCATTAATATGTGGAGCAACCCCATTGTTTCGTTCCTTCCCTCTGCAGTCAACGAAGGGTTGCTGAGTTGACTAAAATTAATGAAGTTGACTAATTTTAGTGGACTAAAATGATATGGCAGACAGCGTACGTTCAGAGAATGCATGGGGAGCAGAGGGCAAGGATGATGGATAAAAACCCAATCAATGAACCTTTGGATAGGAATTTGAACCCAGGCTTCATGGCTCCAAGGAGGACATGCGGTTCATTACACCGCTTTTCTCCAAGTGACGTACTGGAGTACAGAAAGCTTCCCGGTATTGAACTGGAGGCCACTGGTCCATCTAACCCTGTGTTATCAACTCTGACCAACAGCATCTGTCTCTGACAGAGGCTCTTACTTTGAAACTGAGTGCAGCAAGACATTCTCCAAGCCCAGACTAGTCCGTTCTCTCAAGGGCATGAAGGTAATGTTAAGCATGCTGGTTGCCATTGATTCAAATGCTGCACCGGCTGAGTCGATAAGGTCCAAGTAACCTAGAAACCACTTGGGAATCGACCGGACAGTAAACCGGCCAATTGATTTCCTATGGCAGCCAGACACACAAACGCACAAGAGGGAAAAGATGGGGGGGAGGGAGATGATGACGAGCAAAGCGAGGTCTAATGCAGGTGGGGACATGCACTGCTTTTGCTCACATTCTTTGATGCAGGACCAAAAGATAGGGAGCTCTTCCCACTGTATTTTGGAATGAAGGGAGAAGGCAAGCTGGAGGATTGGAGACCTCCGTCTCAACTCAGCAAGCCTCAGTCAGAAAGGCTTACTTTATCATTAAGCCCTTAGCCATTTGCCCACGGACATGTGGGGATGTCATCAGAAAGAAAGCTTGCTCTCTGCGCTTGTGAGAAATCAATGTTGTACTCTATGCTCCAGAATCCATAGGCGTCATGGCCATTGGTGATGCTGGTTGGGCATTATGGGACTTTGTGTGTGTGTGTGTGTGTGTGTGTGTGTGTGTGTGTGTGTGTGTGTGTGTGTGTGTGTGTGTGTGTGTGTGTGTGTGTGTGTGTGTGTGTGTGTGTGTGTGTGTGTGTGTGTGTGTGTGTGTGTGTGTTTTCACTTCACAATGAAAGTGAAGAACAGATTTAAGGAACTAGATTTGATGGACACAGTGCCTGAAGAACTATGGATGGAGGCTCGTAACTTTGTACAGGGGGCAGCAACAAAAACCATCCCAAAGAGAAGGAAATGCAAGAAAGCAAAGTGGCTGTCCAATGAGGCCTTACAAATAGCAGAGAAGAGAAGGGAAACAAGATGCAAGGGAGATGGGGAAAGTTACAGAAAATGGAATGCTGACTTCCAAAGAATAGCAAGGAGAGATAAGAGGGCCTTCTTAAATGAACAGTTCAAAGGAACCTCAACCACCTCTTTCTATTCAGCTTGTCATGTAAGGCAGGGCTGTATTGCCTTGTAACCCCTTAAATTGAAAGTCACTAGCAAGCAGTCATGAACTGTGGTCTACCAAGAGCTTAGTACAGCCCTTGGAGTGCTGGATAAGCAGCTGAAACTCAATGTTTCTTGAACTACTAGTGAGTTTCTATCAGGACTGGCCCTACCACGAGGTAGGATGAGACAGCTGCCTCTGGTGCAGACAAAGAGAGACAGCAAACAATTACTTCACTGGAGATGGGGATGGGGTTATGGAATTCTCTGCCTTGGGTGCTGAAATAACATGACTGTTTGAGGATACTGCATACTTTGATGTAAGTGAAAGGAGGGGTATGATTTCCTGCTCTGCTTCAAGAAGTCAAAGGTCTTTGGGGGCATTTGGTCAAGGCTAGTTACCTGAGTTTGTTTTCATGGATATGGCTTTTTGAACATGAACCTATCCACTAATTAATTACCAAGGTCCCTTCTTTTCTCATGTCATTTCTGAGCCTTAAGTAGTTACTTCAGATTACTAGCAAGGAGCATCCAAATGATGGGATTTTTCTCCCTAAATATGTCTTTTTGATACCTTTGCTATCACTTTTAAGATGTCAGGGAGATCTTAAAGTCAGCTCTTCGTGACATTCGATCTGCCAAGGAAAAGTAATAATAGAAAGAACCAGCAAATTCTTTAGGCAAGAGCATCTCTGAGCATGTAGAGGCTATGTTTGTCTGTCCTATGATCTCAGTGATCCCTAACACATCTAAGATAGTGGACCCAAACACTTAGTTCTGGAGGAATTACATTTCCAGTTCCTGGAATGTTTAAAAAATAAATAAAACTTTGGAGAACTGCATAATACTAATAATAATCATGTGCTGTCAAGTCAACTTTGACTTACAACGACCCTTTTTCAGGGTTTTCGAGGTAGAGAATACATGGAAGTGGTTTCCCCTTCCCTTCTTCTGGGGACGCCCTGGGACTGTGCAGCTTGCCCAAGGCCACCCAGGCTGGCTTTACTCCCAGGAGGCCCAGTGGGAAGGGAGCTCCCAACCTCTGGCTCTGCAGCCAGATATCTGAAATACTGAGTTATCCAGCCTGCTGGAGAACTGCATGCTGAGGTATATAGCAAGAAGGGTCAAATAAATAAATATTAACCTAACCTGTGCATCAATTACAGCTTATCCTTACTCTTCATTCCCCTTTGATCTCATTCAACACACTTTTTCTCTCTGCTAGCCTGTAGAAGGATCAGGTTAATTGATAACACTTAAGCTTATACTTTAATGCCTTTAAAATGATCTGTCTAATCTAACCTTGTTAATCTCTTCATCTGCTTAATCTAGTTAAACCATTAAATTCCTAAACCGCAATCTGTGTGCTGGGTGATTTTTTTTTGCTGCCTCCATTTCTCTTCTCCTACCTGCCAGCTTCTGGACCCACATCTCATTCTTCTTTTCTCCCAGTTTGTGAGCCTGCCGTTAGGATGGATTTAACATTATTGAGAAATTACCAAATCAAATAATCAAATAATATTGAGCTTTCTTGGGGAAAGCTAAGCATATTTAGGTTAGGGGAGAGAGGGGATGAGCCTAATAGGAGATAACTCTCCCCTATTGCCTCTGCAGGGCACTGCTTTCTGGCAGAATTCTATTCCAGCTCTTCTTCTCACACATCCTCTGACTCCCTTCCTTCTCCTCCATTAATACAATGACATTGTAGCAGTGGGTAGCCAGATATCCCCTTACAGAGGACAGCTCTCTATTAGAAAGGAATTCTCATTCATTCATTCATTCATTCATTCATTCATTCGTTCATTCATTCATTCATTCATTCATTCATTCATTCATTCATTCATCTTTAAGATACCAACTTTGTGAAAGGGTTTATCAGGATGCTAGAAAACTCCTTTAAAGTGCTCCACCTGCTTCTCTCAGTCCATTGTTGCTGAAAGCAGTCACAACAAGGGAGGCCAAAAAGGTGCCTTTTCAGTGGTGGTGCCCCCCCCCCAATTCTCTGGAACAAGTCACCAGCTGAGATACACCAGGATCCTTTTCTCCGGAAACTGGTAAAGGTGGAATTATTTAAAGCTGCCTTTAAGAGCTGAATCGCCTAGATACTGTTGATTTTTTTTTTTGGGGGGGGGAGGGCATGCATTTTAGATTTGATAGATTTTATTTATATTTATGATTTATTTACAGTTCTGTGTTGCCACATTGTTTTGCCTGTATGTTTGTTATGTGGGGTCTTGAGGGTTTAAGTTTTAATCTGCAAACTGTCCAGTTTAGCACTTGCACTAATTGGGTCAACCAACCAACCAACCAACCAACCAACCAACCAACCAACCAACCAACCAACCAACCAACCAACCAACCAACCAACCAACCAACCAACCAATCAACTAATCGATGCAGACTAAAACCTGAAACGGATTAACAGCACCCCCTAAAACTGGAGTCACTAGCCACGAAGATCAGCCCATATTTAAAGCTAATAGCCTAGTATCCCATTGACATGCTGAGTGGAAGGTCCTGCTGCTAATAACACAAGATTGTGCCACTCACGCAGACATTGTGCCTCTGCTTCTTGGTGGGTTTCTTCCCATGGAGATCACTGCTTGTGCAAAAGCAATCTTCGCACAAGGAAAGTAACCTCATATTCTCTCTTGGCAGGACTTTCTGCTCTGCAGGCATGCAATGGGGCACCGGCTCAATGGCCAAAGGAGGAAGATCAGAGACATTGAGGTCCCCAGTCCTTAGTTGTCAGCATTTGGACCTAAGTGGCCACAGGCCCATGGTCTCCTACATCCTGCTGAGATACACTGTACTGTAGTTCTGTTTTTGCACCACACACAAAAAAATCTTTTCTAAAATTACCCATCCAAATTAGTCTATGAGATCTGTTGGAGAGCAGCATGTTCATGTTTTCTCCCTTTTCCGGAGTGGGGTAAGGATGTGTAAGGGGGCAATTTGCTCTGGCAGCCCCACCTAGGAGGGGCATGTTGCATGACTTCCAAGGTGCTTAGAAGGAATAGATTCCTTGTATGAATACCCATAGTCATCATTTGAAGGGAATTTATGAAACTGGATCAAGAGGCGTATGAGATCAAGGCAAGGCGCAAGGTGGTACTTTGGCAACCCTATCATCCCATGGTGTGGCCGTACCTCCCAGATTTAACCTTGATTTCCGCACCTTCCCTCTTCATTGTCACGGTTACAGATCCCTCTTGCTTTTTCCCTTTCTGGCCATCATTCTTTCTGCTCTTCCCATCTGGGCTGAATAAGCAAGCTGAGATGTCTCCTTTGTACCTGTTCACCATTATAGGCTCACCATCCATGACGCCACTTAAGACCTTCATTACTATGTGCGGCATGAATTTAATGAAGTGCTGGAGCGCTTGTACTGCATAATGAGGAGGACTCTGTGAGGCTCATGATATTCACTTCCTTTTTTTTTTTGTTCCCATTGCGTTTCTATGCTGAATTCAAAGACCAATCATCAGCGCACCCACTGCCATAACCTTCTTTTTTTTTGAGGGAACCCATAAATTTGGGTGATGACTCCCTTGGAAACTCAAGCGCAGCCCCCCGAACTCTAAACTCTCCAGAGCTTTTGGACTACACAGCCTATCATCCTCAGCTACCATGACCATTGAGGAGTCCAGGATGGAAAAAAGGCTGCTCTAGCTTCTCTGCAAAATATTCCTTCTCATCATCACCTTGGAACTGCAGAGCTGGTCCAGGGATCCTCTGGGTCATCCAGTCCAGCCCTTGTCAAAGAAGCACAGCGGAGAATCGAACTCCCAACCTCCGGCTCCAGAGCCAGGTACCTAAACCATGGAGCTATCCAGCAGTTTGGAAACAGGGGCTTGGAAGAACTCACCTTGGCCAGAGTGGCATTTTTGGAAGCAGGGATAAGCCATTCTAAATTCACTTATCAAACAGTGGAGCCTGGTGAATAGAGTATCAAATTAGGACTCGGGAGGCTTGAGTTCAAATCCCTGCTCAGCCATGGCAACTCACTGGTGGAACCGCCCTGCAAATGTCTCACATAGCTTGGCAAACCCTCCTGGGCTTGCCATAACTTGGAGCCGATTCAACAGGTCATAATGCACATATCAAAAACCAGGGCTTGGAAAAGTTATATTTTGGACGAAACCTTCCAGAATTCCCCAAGGATGGCTGGGGGGGGGGATTCTGGGATTTGTAGTCTAATTTTTCACACCCAAGCCCTGCTTTTAAAAACAATGCTCTGTTCTTAATCGGGTGAGATCCCATATGCCCACTATACTTTGTCCTAGACAAAAATTTGAAAAAGTGACGTCCTCCTTTTTTCCCTTAATGCTGTGTGTATCCAATTGTGTAAATTTAGACACACTGTGGATTCATGACTTCCATTCCTTTTTTTAAAAATATAAACTCCTCTCTTATTCCCTATTCACAGATACAGTTTTTTTGAGCAAACTGTTTTCATTAGAATAGACGTGTTCCTCCCTGTTTGGCTACCTGTTTTGATATCTATGTGCAACTTAGATCAGTTAATTTTTTCCAAATTTCATTTTGCAGAATCTCCTTGCTGGCTGTGGGCTTCTTCTTGTAATCCAAAAAGTTACTGTTGAATGTTCTGGCTATATAGTGCCTCTGGGTTCAGAAGCGGTATGATACTGGGTAATACAAGCAGGAAAATGCTATATCCCTGTTCTACTTATGGGCTTGCCAGGCACTTATTACAAGGGTAAAAGGATCTAGAAATAGAATCCTACACTCATGGAGTTGGAAGGGCCCTATAAGTCCAGCTCAAGGCAGGAATCCAAATCAAAGCAGATATGACAGATATTTGTTCCGTTTGCTCTTGAATAGCTATGCTTATGCACCTATACTTTCCTATTTCAACACTTGGGATACCCAGTGTAGTGTAGTGGGAAGAGTGATGGACTAGGATCCAGGAGGCCTGGGTTTGAATCTTCGCTCACCCATGGAACTGGTAAAACCACTCCTTAAATATCTTACTTACCTTGAAAGCCCTATTAGGGTTGCTCTAAGTCAGTTCTGGCTTGATAACACATAAACCTCAGTGTTGTGTGCCAGATCATTGTGTAGGCAAAGCCTTGTAAATTCATTATGACACTTTTTTTAAAAGACAAAATACTGTCAACATTCTGGCAACAGAACCCTATAAGGAATGACTGAGGGAGTCGAGAAGGGGTGGGTGGGAAGACTCCGTAGCCTTATCTCAGAGGTCTAGAAACCCGTCCCTCTGGAAACTGGTTGACAGAGTTGGGGATCTTGAACCTGGAATGCAAAGGATTGAGAGGTGACATGACTGCTACTTTCAGATATCGGACGTGCTGCCACATGAGTGATGGAGCAAGCTTGTTCTCTGCTCCTCAGGAGGCTAAGACTAGGATGGATTCCAATTACAGTGATGCCTCGCAAGACGAATGCCTCGTGCAATGAAAAACTCGCAAGATGAAAGCGCTTTGTGATTTTTTTTGGTGACTCGCAAGACAAATTTTTCTATGGCCGTGCTTCACAAGACAATTGTTTTTCAATGCATTCCTATGGGAATATTCGCAAGACGAAAATTTCGCCAAAATGACTCGTGGAACAAATTATTTTCATCTTGCGAGGCATCACTGTATAGAAAAAGAAGATTCTGTCCAAACACTAGGAAGAAACTGTTTGTAAGTGTGAGATTGTAGTGGATGACAACAGGGTGGTGGATGTTCCTTTACCGAACAGATGTTGGAGGGCTCTTTCTCAGCAATGCTCTAACAATGGGTTTCTTATAGGGATAAGATTTTTGGATTTTCTGGACAAGAAATACTATAAATCCCCATTCCAAGAGTACTACCTACTTTACAGGTACCTTATAAACACCAAAGATGTGATGCATCTGGGAGAAAGGCTTAAATAAGAAGGCGTTGAAGCTTAGCTACGCCTAGCTCTGCATAAGCGTCCTGTTCAGAAAGGAAGCTTCCAGCTAGCATCAGGGCAGGAAAAAGAAGCTAGAGTGGAGCTAAGGCCTCAAAATTAGGGCCTTTGTCCCAGATGCATCACATTTAGATGTTTGTAAAGTGGCTGTAAACCGTGTGGAACTCTCAGAATGGAGAATTATAGTATCTATCGTCCAGAAAAATCTGAAAATCCCATCCCTGGTTTCTTGTATTGGCAGGGGACTGTATTAGCTGAAACCATCCAAGTTCTCACTTTTATGACTGTGATTCCCCGTGCTAAATGTGTAATGTGTGAAATGTGTCATGTGGTTGAGGAAGTCTTTTCTGTATTTGCAGAATCAGACTTCAAAGAAATCCTGAGTGCTTAAGTCCTGGGGCCAATCATCAGAGAAGGCAAACTAATTTGCATAATCCCCAAGGTGAGAGAAGCTCCTGCTGTGACTCTCAAATGCTCACAGTAATTAAGAATTTCCCTTTCCTAGGCATGTACCACCGCTAACATTTGTGTCTGGCCTGGGAAATCGGATTTAGAAAGAGAGAACAATGTTCGTGGCCTTGAACACCAATCGCCAAAACAAATCGAGCTCATTTTGCAAACTAGAGGTGGCAACAAGGCTCCGTCTGTGACAATCACACAAACAAAGTCTTTATGGAACTGTATCCTCTAATGACAGGGTATCTATAATGTATAGTTTGGGAGTCAGTCAGACCACTGGTCAAGCTCGCACAGTTCCACCTGAAGTGAGTGGCAGAAGTACAGTGGTGCCTCGCTTAACGAGCGCACCGTTTAACGATGAATTTGCATAGCGATGCATTTTTTGCAATCACTAATGCAATCACATTGCGATGTTTTAATAGGCAAAACATCGCATTGCGATGATCGGTAACCTTACCGATCTTTGTATTGCGATGTTTTGGGAACAGCTGATCGGCGGTTCCAAAATGGCCGCTGGGTCAACAAAATGGCCGCCCGCAGCATTTTTGCGCCCTGCCTTCACTTACCGGGCGGCGAAAATGGCGGCCGGATGGAGGATTCCCCGCATAGCGGTGAGTTTTCCCCCCAATAGGAATCCATTAAACGGAGTTTAATGCGTTCCTATGGGGTTCCCCCCCGCATAGTGACGAATCCGGATAGCGACGTTAATCCTGGAACGGATTAACGTCACTATGCGTGGCACCACTGTCATCTATTCTCACTGGAAGCTGGAATTCCCTTTTCTGAGAGAGGAGGGATTGCAACTCAGATTTATAGCAGGTCCTTTGCATGCATGGGTCGCTGAGCATTATCCTACCACTTCTCAGTTTTTGAAGGCTTCAACGTACCATTGACTTCATTCTTCTTGGAAGTAACACTCCAAGATCCAGTCTGGCCAATCTCCTCATCTCTAGTTTATAAAATCCCATAGACCTCTGCCATGAAACTATGGAGGCACGCCCTGCCAGGTTGACCCCTTAAACAAGATAAGTCGCTGCATCTCATGTCTGTGACGGACAGGGAGAGAAATATACCTGCCCGGGATGAGGATGGAGAGGACTGAAAGATTGCTAAACTGCCTGATGTATTGCTTTCTTCCAAAACCACATGTCTGTGGCATCTTCTCTGCCTTCTTCCCCACCCACTCGTTTCCCAAACATATAAACTCTGCAAGATTCCCTGCAGGGGAGGCACTATCAGGTTAATGCAGTGACTGCAGTAATTATTCCCGTTTGTTTTTATTTGGTGTTTGCTCATAATCAATGTAATTAGTTTTGGTGGTCCCTGCGGGAGATAGGGAGAGATCACATGGCCCAGCTGGAGACAGGCAGAGTTGGAAGCCAAGATTTGGGGGTGGGGGTGGGGGAAGATAAGGATGTCTTTAATGAGAGGGGTGAGGTAGACCTTAGGAAACTTTTTCTTGGGGAGGAGGGATGACAACTTCCAAAATCTTCATGGCGACGCTGACAGGGGCATTCCTGGTGTTGTGGTCCAAACAACAAGCCCTTCTAAACTCCAGGGATGAGGATGCTAGACAAGAATCTGGGGGGTCTGTCCATCAGGTGGGGTGGGAAGAATGTGGTCCTCTGAATGTTGCTAGGGATGATGGGAGTTGTAGTCCAATAGCATCTGGAGGTCCCCCCTTTCCAGGAATAACCTGCAAACCTGAGGGTTGCTATGGATTTTCACACCTGGTGCAATGGACCTAATGAAACCCTAGCTAATTACCCTCCAATTGGACTGAACATTTATTAAGCAACTGTGGTAAACATTGCATAGGAGTGACATGGCTCCTACCCAGAGGGCATCGTATACAATCTGTCTTCTGCAGACATGGCTGCCTGTGGGATGTGGAAAGCAAAGAATAGACCTTTCCAATAGAGCTGACATATTCTTTTCTTTTTCTCCCTCTCACACTTCCTCTGTACCTTGACAGAAGTGAATCTGAGGACATAAAACTAAACTCTCTCTCTCTCTCTCTCTCTCTCTCTCTCTCTCTCTCTCTCTCTGTGTGTGTGTGTGTGTGTGTGTGTGTGTGTGTGTGTGTGTGTGTGTGTGTGTTCAGGGGGGGACTGTAGCTCAGTGGTAAAATAGACACCTTCCATGCCAAAGGTCAGGGATGTGGTGGTGCTATGGGTTAAACCACAAAAGCCTTTGTGCTGCAAGGTCAGAAGACCTGTAGTCGTAAGATCGAATCCATGTGTCGGAGTGAGCTCCCACTGCTTGTCCCAGCTCCCCACAACCTAGCGGTTCGAAAGAATGCAAAATGCAAGTAGATAAATAGGGACCACCTCGGTGGGAAGGTAACAGCGTTCCGTGTCTAAGTCGCACTGGCCATGTGACCACGGAAGATTGTCTTTGGACAAGTGCTGGCTCTACGACTTGGAAACGGGGATGAGCACCACCTCCTAGAGCTGGACACGGCTGGACAAATTGTCAAGGGGAATCTTTACCTATGCCCAAGGCCCCTGGTTCAAGCCTCAACATTAACAGGTCAGAGAATGAAGTGAAGATAACAGGCAGGCTAATGGTTTGAGGAAGAATTTGCTTATTTATAATATATTCACCCCGCCTTTCTCCTTAGAGTGGACTCCTTAGAAAGGTAGCTTTCATCATTAAGAGAGAATATTTAAAAGCTAAAAACAGTAAATACACAAATACTAAAAGAAGCAAACCAATACCACACTAAAATGATAAATAATATCAGAAGCAAAAACAGCTTCAAAGCAGCAAGGTATAATGCTCCACTTAAAAACCCTCTTAGATAACCAATCACTGATAAAGAGAAAACTCTTCATCAGCTTGCAGAAGGAGAGCAAAGATGGGGGTCAATCTGGCCTCATGTGGGAGGGAGTTCCAGAGTCTGGGAGCAGCGGCAGAGAAGGCCCTCTCCCATGTCCCCAGCAAAGAAGACAAAATAAAAATTGAATATAATTTGATCTTCAAGGGTAAAGATATTGAAGCAATCTCATGCAGAGTGCTAAGATTCTTGGTTCAGACAGCTATGTTAAGAATCCATTTCTGGTTTATTTATCCCCTTGCCCTAGCAGCAAAAGGCAAGAAAGGGAAAATGGGCTGCAGGTTCCAACACACATGGTTAAGCCAGGACCCTCCAGAATTGTTGGTGGATAGCCAACACTGTGATTCTTTCGACATTGAAAATCATTATACACTTGGTAAGCATTAACAATGGGTTTTCTTCCACCTCTTTGTCAGATCAACCTGCAGGAAATTCCCCTTCAGACTCCTCTTCCTCATAGGGTCGAGAGTGCGAGATCTTGAGGGCACATCATTGCTGGCTTCAAGGTCATTCTCAGAAGAGCCATTACCAAGGGACCAGGGACTAAGGCCATTTAACAGCTAGAGTTTGTCTTTCTGCCGCTTGCAGGAATAAATTTCTCTCTCAGTGTCTCAGTCCTGGTATTTTATTAGTTTTTCCACTCGTATAAGCGGTTTGGGAGGCCCTTGGGTGGCGAATCAGCCTAAAACAAAATATTAATATAAACAAGTAAATAATGTACACAGCAGAGATAACTAATTTGGGAAGACAGGAGCGGAGTTATTTCTTAAGAAGTCAACAGTTAAATTGGAATTAGGATGTGCACGGCAAGAGGAAGGCAAAAGATATGTAACTTCTAGATTGCTCCGGTGGATAAATTAGAACAATTTAGCCAAAGGCATCTGTGATAGGAAGGAGACGGAAAAAGAGCAAGTCAGTTCAGCAAAAATGCAGGCAAAAGACCGTTCTGGCAGCAAGCATGCCAAGAATAACACTGTGTGAGAATTCCATCCAATGGGTTCTACCATCTGTATGTGGAGCTCCCACCGATATTTGGAATGTGGTTCTGCCAGTTTTCCCCCAATTTTGAACCGAAGACGCCAGAAGATGTAGATCATCTACATCATCTTTGCTACAATCATCTGGTCTTACTGTAAATACCATAATGCACAGGAACAAGCTGGGTTTACTGATGGTTCTGGACACCTGGTTCTTTGTGCGCAAGTATGAGGGAGGGCTGGCTGGATAGCTCAGTGGTTTTGGTCTGGTTGGGAGTTTGATTCCCCACTGTGCCACCTGGGAGGGGAGCCAGCCTGTTTGGCCTTGGGCAAGCTGTACAGTGCCAGGGCACTGCCAGATATACTTTGTTTTGAATTTCTGCATTAAGAAGGGCATTGGACACAATGGCTTTAAAGTCCCCTTCCAAATCCATTATTCTATGGTTCGATTGTATCTCAGCTTAACTTACTACATGGAAGGAAGGAAGGAAGGAAGGAAGGAAGGAAGGAAGGAAGGAAGGAAGGAAGGAAGGAAGGAAGGAAGGAAGGAAGGAAGGAAGGAAGGAAGGAAGGAAGGAAGGAAGGAAGGAACCAACCAACCAACCAACCAACCAACCAACCAACCAACCAACCAACCAACCAACCAACCAACCAACCAACCAACCAACCAACCAACCAACCAACCAACCAACCAACCAACCAACCAACCAACCAACCAATGAAACAACAAATGAACCAACGAATAAACCAACGAACAAACAAAGATTATTTTAATGGCTTTTCAAAAATGTAAATATTTTCCAAGACACCTTTCCATCTTGCACTGCTTGGAGGTAGCACAAGTCAGTGCAAAACATAGGAAGCTGCCTTAGTGAATCAAATCCTGGCCCACTTAGTCCAACTGAAACTGGAAGCAGCTCTTCAAGGTTTCAGGCCGAACTCTCTCCTAGCTCTCCTTGGAGATGGCTGGCTCTCCTTCCTAGTCTCCCATCTGAATGCTAACCAGATCCAACCTTGCTTTTGCTTCTCAGGTCAGATGATACTGATGTGTTTGGTGTGGTTTCCTGATACACTTACCCTGACCTCCCCTTCCCCACAGATCCATTTTCCTGCCAATGTCAAAGCAAGGGGTCACCTCATCAAGCAGGACTTGGGTGTCTTCAGCTTCATTATAGCACCATTTTTGGATAGCTCCGTGGTTTAAGCATCTGGCTATGGAGCCAGGGGTTGGGGGTTCAATTCTCCACTGTGCCTCTAGGGGGGATATCCAGCCATTGTAGCCTTGGGCAAGCTGCAAAGTCCCAGAGCGCCCCTAGAGGAAGAGGAGGGTAAAGCACCTCTGAGAATGTTTTACCTGTGATATCTTGAAAAGGGTCAAGATAAGTCAGAATTGACTTGATAACACTTTTTAAAATTGTTGCAGAATATCCTAGCTCATGTTTGGTGTTTGATCTTGCTGTTTTTTTGGTTTCTGAGGACACGGCTCACAAATTGTTTATTTGGGAGTAAAAAAAATTAAGGGATCAAAAAAAAACACCTTGTATGTGGGAGAAAGCTGAACTGGCAGATTTTCCTCTTCCTGTTAGCCCTATGTTTGTGTAAGCCCAGCTCTCTTCTGGATCTAGAAAGGCAACCTGGCTTCATCAGGCGCTTAGGAAACTGCGAACGCCATCCTCTCCGGAAACTGAAAGGCCCAAGAGAGGGAGTTCCTAATCCCCCGTACTCTAATCACCAAACAGCTGCAGCCGACGCAGTGGGTCAAGGAGTCAAATTCTGCAGTTAGATTTAATAAAGGGGTTGGGGAATTTTATGACTGCTAATAACATCTGTTGCTATAGCAATGAGGCTAATGATAGGGACGTGGTAATCGAATTTCACGCTTCAAGGCTAGATGGGGGCCATTGGCCTGATCTATTGGGGGTAAGGTGGGAGTACCAGGTTAGCCGGCCCATCGGTCTGGCAAGTGACAGGCGAGTGGGTGGTAAATGGGTGGCAGGAGCAGCGAGGCGGCAAGGAGACTGTGTTCCACCGAGCTGCCGGCTCATTGTTCTGATCCAGAATGTCAGAGATAAAAGCCTGGTGGTACCCAACCACCAATCATAAACGACTGGGCTTAGAAAGGCCCTTTTAAAACTCTGTTTCTAAATCTTGAGCCACACGCATGTTGCAGGAGCTCAACCATCCCCAGATCCAGCAGCTCAGGTTCAGCAAAGCTGACCTTTATTAAGGAAAAGACTCTCCAGATAATAAGGTGATTGAATTTATTAGTGCGCCCAAGGATAGCGTGCATCCCCAGATAAGAGAGGACAGCTCGGTTTGTTGAAGGACTTGGGAAATAAGTCATGCTACCACTTGTAGCTTTTGCAAAGAGAGAAGAGGATCTGGCTTAGCATATTAACAGTGCCCTTGTGTCTCTCTTCTTTCAAGACTAGCCTTCATCTACTCCTAAGTATCTTACACAGTTTAAAGACAAAGCCCTCGGTGACTTCCTTCTGTGATCTATTCTGCATTGGGTCAATACAGGTGTTCCTTAACAGATATTCGGCGTTAGCATATTCAACCGGAAAACTCATTATTTCCAACTGCGAACTCAGGCTACCCAACAGGAGTGGCCAAAGTCATTTTGCCGCCTGAAGAAAAGTTACGATGGCAACCACTGCCACCGCATTCCATTTACAGAACTTGATCGGCCACTGACTTTGACCTGGCAGAAGAAAATCATCATCACCATACCTGAGGATAACCGGTTAATGTATTCGCGAAGGCTTTCACGGCTGGTTTTTCAGGCTCTTTGGCCATGTTCTGAAGGTTGTTCTTCCTAAAGTTTTGCCAGTCTCTGTGGCCGGCATCTTCAGAGGACAGCACTCTGTGCTCTGGTGTAGCTGACTAGGGAGTGTAGTATTTATGGCTGTGAGATAGGCTTTTGTCTTTTTCTGTAGATGGGTGATTAGTGTGTCTTGTTGTGGGTGTATTGTTTTGCTAAGGAGAAGAGATTATCTGTCACTGTGGTTGATGGGTGTCATTAGCTGGTCTTTTGTGTGTAGATCCCCTGTCCTTGTGGCTGGGTAGAGTTCGTTGACCTTTTGCACACTATTTTTGAGAGCTGGGAGCCATATTTTGTTGAGCTTCACACTTTCCTCTTTTTTGTTGAAGTTCTGCTGGTGGTTGTGGATTTCAATGGCTTCCCTGTGCAGTCTGACGTAATGATTGCTGGTGTTGTCCAGCAATCATTTGCATCCCCAAAGTTAACTGGTTAACTTTGGGGATGCAAGGGGTGTAGAAGACACAACTCTGTCTCCCAATGCAGGGGGACAGGCAGGGCAGGATGCACAAAAGTGGATGTCTAGAATTTCCCACCAGCAGTTCCCATTTCCTATAGCTAGTATTGCTAGCTATTTATTAGTTTGCTTACTTTTGTATTCATTTTATATTCTCCTGTCTGGAGATACCCAGAGTAGCCTGCTAATAGTCAATAATTCTGGGAGATACCATCCAAATATCGAAGGTGACAGCCAGTAGGACTGGTGGCATTCTAGGACAGCTGCTGATTCAATAAGTATCTTTCGCAAAAAGATCTTTTGCAATGTTTTGTCCTGCAAGAAGCTGGAGATGTCTCATTACCTGTGAGCAATTTCTTCCCAGCCACTAGGTGACCTGCTGTGATGCCTTGGAATCCATACCAACATTCTGCCTGCTGCAACTGCCTGGAAGGAATGGAAAACTCAAGCTAGGCTAGAGGTGACAGGATCTCGAGGCAGAAAGACTGTGTGTTCTTTGTAAAAAGGATGCAGAGAAAATAAAATAACTAGTACAAGGATCTCTGGTGATTTTTTTTAAAAAAAACTATCTAGTCCTCGATGTTTTGCAGCCAAAGGTATGAGTTAATGCAAATGAAAACAGGACACTATTATTTATCATTTAAAATTTGTGTTTGACCTACGGAGGCCTATTTGCACATGCAACGTTTCGCCATCATCGCTTGATGCTGCAGTTATCAAGTGATGCTCCTAAAACTTTAGCAAAGCCTTGAGAGTTGACTTGCTTTAGTTCTGGAGGATAAGGTGCCTGCAGAACAAATGGCCCATTTGAAGAGACATCAGATTTTTAAAGTTTTATTGAATCACATTTTTTAAAGCAACGTTTGCTGGAGTAATCTTGTTACTAGCATACTGGGTGCCTGTGTTGTTTTGGTCTAAGCAAATGGTTTTGTGTCTTTGGTATACTAGCTTTGAACACATCTCCCTTTCAGGTTCCAGCCCTGTAGAGAATCCTATGCTGGTACAGTGGTGCTTCGCTAGACAGTTACCCCGCATGACAGTTTTTTCACTAGACATTGACTTTTTGCGATCACTATAGTGATTCGTAAAACAGTGATTCCTATGGGGGAATTTCGCTGGATAATGTTTGGTCCCTGCTTCGCAAACCGATTTTCGCTAGACGACTATTTTGACAGCTCGCTCCGTGCTCACAAAACAGGTATTTTCAGGACCTAAGATTCGCAAGATAGTGATTTAAACAGCTGATCGGCGGTTCACAAAGCGGCTTTCCTATGGCCGATCTTCACTAGACAACGACGGTTCTTCCCCATTGGAACGCATTAAACAGGTTTCAATGCATTCCAATGGGGAAATGCTTTTCGCTAGACAATGATTTTGCTAAACAGCTATTTCAGTGGAACGGATTATCATCGTCTAGCGAGGCACCACTGTGCAGGATTGCACTGAAATTGTTCATAATGTTCATAATAATTGTTCATAATACTTTGTAGCAGGTAGAACCAGTGGTAATGGGTAGAAAACATAGATGAATCTTGGCAAGGGGGGTGGGTTCACAAGTGGTGGATGCAGCTTGTGAAGAAGGGTCTTCTCTCCAGTAGGTTCAGGGGACAAAAATCATCCAATTCCTCATCTCAGATGGAATGCCAAACCCAGCGGAGGTGAACTTACCAAACTGTTGTTTCTCATGGAATGATATCACCAATATCACATGCAGACTTTATATTGACCTTTGACGTATGTGAGATGTTCGTGGAGCAGATCAGCATCGCCCTACTCCACTGAGTCCCAATTTGACATTTTGTTCACTACCCCACACTGGGTCTCCTATCTTTAATGTCTGCAGTTGAAATAAAGAGAAAGAAGAATGTGCCTCTGGGAATGTCAAGAGTGTGCCCAAGGAAACACATACATGAGAGTTATTGGTAAGAAGGAGCTGCTCTTTTTTGGGGGGGGGAATCAGAAACGTCGCCTATCAGTGATCTATATCTCAAGTACTTTCAGATCCATCACCAATATCCCGCATTAAGTTCTTCATAATTTTCAGTAGACTTAACCACTTCAGATGTGCTTAAATGGAGTGGGAACATGAAGCAGACCCTACTAAGCCCAGAATCGGGATTGGCTGTTGCCTTTCTCTATACCTCTGAAGTGAGGGAATGTCGGTCCCGTCAGCTCTGTTTTCAGCAGAAGAATCCTACCTAGCCGTCTTTTGTAATGTGGCCACCTGGCATTGTCCTGCAGGTTTCACCTCCTGCACAGCCGTTCCAGGTATGGAGGCCCCATTCTTCTTTGCAGCTTGCCAGTGCCCGTGGGTCCTCTGTGTAGGGAGGGGAAGCTGACCCAGCTGCTTGCAAGAACAGCAAGATATGAAATGGGCCCCATCAACGTTGTAAGTAGATGGAGTCCATGAAGCGCTCACCGGGAGCAAGCGAGAGAGGGAGAGAACCCCTCCCACTTTCCCTTCTTGGGAATAGCTCATATTAATTATCTCCTTCTCCCCATCCTAGAAGTTGAGTGGTTGCTGCTAATGGTGTAAAGAGGAGCAATTAAACCCTTGGTAATTAGCATCCATCACTAGCTCACCAACATCAGCATTTCTCCCCTTTTCTTTCTGGAAGGATGATATTCTACCCAGATGAATGACAGATGGGTTCACCAAGGGGGGGGCTTGTTACACCCATGGCCGACCTCCCAACAGGTATCATGGTGGTGGAAGGTGATCCATCTTGAGGGGGTTGCGTCTTTTTCATAGGATGAGGTGCCGCTGATAAGGGGGTGGGGAGGGAAAACCTTTGTGAAGCTCACCTTTGTCCTCTGATCAGGGGAAATAGAGCTGTCGTCTTATTAAGATCCCATAATAATATGAATTCCAACTTTCCACTTTTGCCCTTCAGGAATGGTGACATTTCATTGCAAGAACTTGCAGAGTATATGTACATAAAAAAACAACTGTGGAAAGTTACTTTTCTTGAATGCCAATTGTGAGAAGCCAGCATGCTGGTGGAGGGATTCTGGGATTTGTAGTCTCAAAGGGTAACTTTTCCAGGCTTAGCCTTGGCCACAGAAAAAGGCAACAATTAATCCTGGGCTAGTGTGGTCTGCCTCACATTCCCACTCTGCTTAAGCACATCGGAGGAGGTTAAGTGTACTGGAAAATTATGAAGAGCTTAATATGGGATCTTTGTTTTAAACTGCCCAGCGTGGTCTCTGGCCAGATGGATGGTATATAAATCAAATAAATCCATAAATAAATATGTGATGGATCTGGGGGTGGGTTGGGGGCCGGTTGCATAGAAAGACAGCTGGATCGAGGATGGGCGTATCTGTGTGGATAAAGTCCTTGAGACATACCATATTTTTTGCTCCATAAGACGCACCTTTCCATAAGACGCACCAATTTTTTAGGAGAAGAAAACAGGAAAATATAATCTGTTTTCTTCGCTCCATAAGAAGCACAGACTTTCCACCCCCCCGTTTTGTGGGAAAAAAAGTGTGTCTTATGGTGCGAAAAATATGGTAGATCACTGATAAACCATGTTTCTGATCCCAAAAGAGGAGTCCCTCCTCCTCCTTACCAAACTCACAGGTATGCGGCTCCTTGAACACACTTTTGAGATTCCCAGAGGCACTCTCTCCTTTCACTTCATTTCAAATGCTCGTAAGATTTAGGCCCGGCATAAAAGAAAACAGGGGTGGTGAAATGTGTAGCACTCCACATCTGCAAGGCCACCCCTTCGCCCCCCCCAAGTCCCATCCTCCCCCCTCCTTAGCTATGCGATGGGGTCCAAATGGGAGTTGTCATGTGACAACCTCTGCAGGAGTGCACCTCCCTCTCGGTCTGTGTTACAGGACCCAGAAGTGAGCCTTTGTGAGCCCTGGATTCAGATGTATTCCTACACTGTAGGAATGTACATATGTCTGTGTTTGTGAAGCAGAGAGGGTGATGATTCTGGGTCTAGCAACGACCCAGAAGTCTTGCAAGGGAAGGACTGGAGAAGCACCATTCCTGACAGGGGATGCTAGAGTAGGGTAGCTAGTGGTCCCCAACTGACATCCTGGACTTCATTTCCCATTATTCCCAGCAAAAGGAGGAAGGATCATCATCATCATCATCATCATCATCATCATCATCATCATCATCATCATCATCATCATCATCATCATGTGCCATCAAGTCAGTTCTGACCTATGGCAACCCTTTCCAGGGTTTTCCAGGTTAAGAGACTACTCAGAAGTGGTTGACCCTTTCCTTCTTCCGGGCTTGCCTTGGGACTGTGCAGCTTGCCCAAGGCCACCAAGGTTGGCTCTCCTCCTGGCAGGCACATCAAACTCCCAGCCTCTGGCCCTGCAGCCAGAAACCTAAACCACTGAGCTATCCAGAGAGTGTAGGAAGAAAGGACGGGGCAGTCTAATCTCCAACCAGTCGAGATATGCAGAAAGGCCAGTGAAACATTGCCAACTTTGGTGAAGGGGCACCAGATCCCCTCTTCCTATGCAACAAACGCTGCAGAAGCCCTAACTGCCAAAATACTTGGCAACCTAAAAGGGACTCCTATAACCTATTCACTTCTTTCTCCTCCCATGCCTCTTACTCGTCTGTGAAACCACTCAAAGAGATCAGGATGCATATAAAACAAGTGGTCCTATTATCCTAAAGTGCCACAGAAACGAAAAAGAATATGGCCATAAAATAAATATAAAATATGAGAGAGAGAGAGAGAGAGAGAGAGAGAGAGAAAAAACCTAACCAGCTAAAATGCTGGCACCAAAAAGAGAATAAAATTGTGGGGGAGGGGCTTTAGTTCTAGAAAGAGGGCATCATCATAACCCTTCCTTCTTATAGTCAACTCTCTGTTATGGGCATTTTCCCTTGTGGGAGGGAAAAAAGGAGTCTATAGAGAACCTCTTTAAGAGATTTTTCTCCTCATTAGTAACTCTAAGGTAGAAATCATCAATTGCATTATCACTTTTTAATCATCACAATAACCCTGTATGGGAGGGTATGTTGAAATAGCATGCCCAAGGTCATTTGGTGAAATTATTTATTTATTTATCTATTTATTTATCTATGTGCTTGCTTGCTTGCTTGCTTGCTTGCTTGCTTGCTTGCTAGCTAGCTTGCTTGCTTACTTATTTATGTTGTAGGGAGAAAGTATGGGAGAAGGAGAAGCATGAAAACTTATTGAAGAAAAGGCAAGTTATAAATGTAATAAATAAATATACACTATAAGTGTCTGGGGTGGGTGGGCAGGAAGAGGGGGACATAAAGAAAATATCTGAGGCCTCCAGGTTGAGCAAAAAGCAGTGGAGGATGATTGTTGCTGGGATTCAGGCCTTAGCAAATCTGCCATGGAGCCAAAGGAAATGGAGCGATGTATGATGATGGTTATTACTCAGGATGGGGGGGGAGGGGGCTAGCATGAGCTCCGAGGGGCTTTTGGAAGGAAGGAAAGAAATATTTCAAGGCAGAGCTTAATTTATGCCAGCGCTCACATCTGTTTCCAATCCCGGGCTTGGGGTCCCCAAATACTGAGCAGAAATATGTGCTCTGGATTTCCTTCCCCATCACCTTCGTTACCTCCCCCTCCCATACACACACCCTGTGTGCTCCCCTTCCCCAGTTTGGATTCACAGCGGTGCTCAGACTGCCACCCTTGGGCCATGGGAGGGGGGGCACAGAAGCAGCCCCCGGGGGGGGACCCAGAGTTTTCCATGACTCCGAATCCATTTTCCTTCCTTCCCTCCCTCCTGTCATTATGGTGACTTCTGGCATGGGGGCCGGGAGGTTTTGAAAGGGGAGAGAGGGCATAAGATGCAAAAGGCTGAGACTCCGGGAGGTAATTAAGTCCAAGGGTTTTTGAGCATGTGCAGAGTGCCGGCCCCTTAGCCACAGGCAGACTGTGCTCTCATGCTTAAGATGGGAAACGGAGCTCTTTTAAAATTATTTTTTCATGTTTTAGGAATTGAGGGTGGCAGAGGGGGGGGCAGAGCACAGGAAGGGGAGAGAGCAGACAGTGTGTGTGTGTGTGTTGGGGGGGGGGGGGAAAGAGTGTGTTCACTAGGGAAAAGGGGCCGAGGCTGGCTTTGAAAGGAGCCATGGGGGGGGGCAAAATCGGAGGTGTTGAGATGGGGGGGAAGATGTTGGAGGGGATCCGACTGTCGAAAGTGAGAGGGGGAGCCGAGAAAGCGCTTCCCTGGCGTAATTCCCTTCCCTTTCTTGACTCCCCCTCTCCTTTTTCCCCCCATGATCATTTTATTGGAGTGGAGGGGGTTGCCAGAAGAGTGGTCCAGGGGAGAGGAAATGAAGGGGGAGCCACCTCGCCTGGCTGGGATCTCTCTGGGTTTCCCTGCTCGTGTGTATGTGTCTGTGTAAAGGGGGGGGGGGGAAGAGAGAGAGAGGATGCTCTCCATCCTCCCCCTCCTCTTCCCCAGCATTGCTGCAGTAACAAAGAGCCCCTCATAAATCAGCCCCCCCTCCTTCCTCGGCCCCGCCCCCAGCCTCCTCTCCCTCACCCCCCCATTGGTGCTGCCCCCTGTCTGATTTGCATGCCTGGCCCTTTCCCGAGCCATCCCGGCTCCCGATTGGCTCTGGGGGGGTGCCGCCCCCGTCTCTGCCCAGCATTTTCAGAGCCCCCCCCTCCCCGGAGCGTCCTCTCCCCCCCCCCTCCCCAAGTCCCTTCCCTCCACAATACACTCTTCTCCCCCCCCCTCCTTATGAGATGCAGCAAGGCTGGCGGTGGGTTGGAGGCGAGAACCAGCCCCGTCGCGCTCCCGCTCGCTTGCGCTCGCCCTCTTCCCGGCGGCTCCCCCCCCCCCCGCCCAGCCAGAGCATCCTTGACAGCCTTCTCCGGGACCCGCGGGCAGCATGAACGGCCTCCTGGTGCTGGGCGCCCTCCTCTACCGGCTGGGGATGCTGTTCTTCTACCAAGGTACCGCAGTCCGTCCTGCGCCTGTTCCGGATGGAGGGTGGCGCGGCTTTTGGATCGGGGGCAAGGCAGCGGCTCCGGCAGCAGCAGCAGCAGCGTCGGGGGAAAGAGGAGGAGGAGGAGGAGGAGTGCGCGGACGGAATACCCAATGCGTACCTGGGTGCGCGCGCGAGGAGGTGGGGGTGGTGGTGGTGGCGCGCGTGTCTGCCTCTCTCTGTGTGTGTGCGCGTGTGGATGCGGGCCACCGAGGCTCACCCCCCCCTCTCTCGTTCCGACGTGCGTGCTGGATCCGAGGGACCCCCTCCACGATCCGAGCCGGTGACGGCGCAGCCCGCACGACGAGGCGCGTCTGGGTTTGCGTCCCACCAAGATGCGCGTCTGTGCCTGCGTGTCACAGACGTACACGGCTGCGTCCCCCCCCCACCCCCACTTTTGGTGCCTGATCCGTCAGGGTACTTGGGGGGTATATCTGGACTTCTGGAGTTGTCCCCTATATAGGCACGTGAGGGTTGTTTCCTCCCCGTCTCTTCCCCCCCGCCTCATTTTTTGTACACTCTTGCACACCTATTCGTGTGTCCTCTTCTGGTTGTCACCGACGCGTGCCACCGAGACCCAGATTCCGCCTCCTCCGCCCCCGGGAGGTGTCACAACAACGGCGTGCGGGCTGTATGGATGTTGGCAACCCCCCCTTTAGAAACATCTGGCTAGTGGTGGTGGTTGTTTTTTTTTCCTGTCGAGGTGCCTCCTGGACCTTGCCTTACACGGGTCTAGAGATGCGTGCGTGGAGACAAGTACCGCCGGGTTTTTTGCACCCGCGTCTCTGCCGTCGGGGGCGGGGCGGGGGCGGGGGTCGCGATCCGGCTTTCCCAAGATCTGCAGAGGGGGTTGCTCGGTGGAAGGGAAAACACAGGGCGCCCTGTCTCTCCCGCGGTGGAGAGAAACAGGAGGAGATGTGTGTACATGTTATTCTGCTGAAGGATGGCCGTATAGGAGGAGAGAGCAGGACGGGCAGCATGAATGAGCGGGTCTGTGTGCGGGTGGAGGGAGGCGTTTGTTTTGTGCGGGGATCAAGGGGGGAGTGAAAAGGGCCACGGGTGTGATGGGTCTGCGTGCCGCGTTCATCGGGCTGGGTGGGGGGGGGGAGAGAGAGAGAGATTGGGGAGAGGTGATGATGTCGTTAATAGCGCTAGTGAGGACGACCAGCGTTTTCAGAGAGGTGTGTAGCCCGACAGAAAAGAGAGATGGAAAACAGCAAGAGGTACAGTACAGAGAGGTAAGGCAGCGGGGATCGCTTGGGGAAAGTGAAGCTTGGAACCCTACGCTATGCACACTTGTCTGGAAGTCGGTCCTATTGAACTCCATGGGACACGGATTCCAAGAAGACGCCTTAAGCTTAATGTCTTTTCTTCGCTCGGGGGCCTCCTTCTCTTCTCTGCCACAACACCATCCTTTGAGGTGTGTGTGTGTGTTCATTTCACAGCCAAAGCCCTGGCCTTTGCCGAATCCGGCTCCTGCTGTCATCGACAGGAGCCCATGTAGGCATCCTGCATCCATGGACCTTGGTAGGACTTGAGCAGTGGTATCAGTATCAACAGAGATGACCAGGATTCATATATTTTGGTGCAGCTTGTTGGCACCCTTTGGACGGCTTCAAGAGGAGGGCTACAGTGTTTCTGATCTGGCTGCTGGGAGCTGGGGTTTCACCCACTGTATGGACGCTTGCGCCGGTTTCTTGGGGTGCCGTGGTTAGCTTTATGGAACCTGGAACATTGTAAAGCTCTGGAAAGAAGTACAACAGTTCAGTCCCATCCTGTCTCTAGCAGGGACATGACATTTGTATCACATCCAACTGGTGCTCGGAGGTCTACTGCCTCTGAATGGTGAGGTTCCATTTTGGGTTTCCTTCTTCCTGGCTACCTGCCATCAATGACTTTTCTTTAATTGCCCTGTTTTTCCAATCCATCAGAAGGCCAACAGGCATCTTATGCTGTGGTAGCGAATCCCATAAATTAGTTACATGGTCCTTTCTTTGCTCTTTCCTGAATCAGCTGCTAAACCATTTAATGGAGTGGCTCTGAGCTTTTTGTGCTGCGCAAGAGAAAGAGAGAGAGATTTCTCTGTTTCACAGATGCACCCGTGGTAGGAAGTGTGAATACTGGAAACCTATCTCAGAAGTTTGTACGTAATTGTGTCATCATCATGTCTAGGATGGCGCTGGAGTCTTTAGTAATGTTCAGTCAGCAGTATTAACTACTCACTGACTAGTTCTTTTAGGAAATAGTTTTGATTTCTGTGGCAACATAAAGGTGAACAAATGTCTTGAAGCATCAGTTTTGGCTCACAGGCCCTTACATCGGATGATAAATTCCACCATCTTTAAGTGGCCACAACACTCTTGGGTTTTTATTTACCTGTTTTTTTGTTTTTGTTTGCTATAGAAGAATAAAATGGTTAACTTTCTGCAAGTCTAAGCTGGATCAAAGCTTCCTTTTCCTGCCAGGTTGGGTTTAAGAGTTTGACTTCATCTCTAAGATGGAGATGCGTCCAGGATCCGTCCACAAACCTTGCATTTGGCCAGCGAGGGCTCCGACGTTGGCTTCCTTTTAAGAGGGACATTCCCATTGGCTGGCAGTGTGGCATCATGGATCGGCCAATCATTTTGGGTTGCTGCCAATGGGGTGGTGTCACGTAGATGAGCCATTTCATTGGCAGAGCTGGGCCTGCTATTCCAACAATGACCTAGATCAGTGGTCCCCAACCTTGGGCCTCCAGATGTTCTTGGACTTCAACTCCCAGAAATCCTGGCCAGCAGAGGTGGTGGAGAAGGCTTCTGGGAGCTGTAGTACAAGAACATCTGGAGGCCCAAGGTTGGGGACCACTGACCTAGATGATCGGTCATTGTTGGAACTGATACACGAGTTTGCATGTGCCCTCATATGGTTGGTAGGATTGGTTCAAAGCAATGGGATCAAGCTGACGACGTACAGACCGATGACACGTCAAGCCCAGGATCGTCCAGTCAGACTGTAAATGGCACTCTCCCAAATTTCTGAAGTTAGGTCTGCTCAACCTTTGGATTGGAATCCCTTTCTCCTTTGGGAATGGATTGTGGCTTAAAGCCAGAAGTCATACCTTGAGTAATGGCATCACTGTGTCCTGTCCTGAGCATCTCTGGACAAATGCTTTGGGTTAGCAAGTGATGAGGGATGGAGACCATTTGGTGGATAGTTCTGGTCCAGCCAGATGAAGAAACTGACCCTGTAGAGTAGTGGTCCTCAACCTTGGGCCTCCAGATGTTCTTGGACTTCACCACCACCTCTGCTGGCCAGGATTTCTGGGAGTTGAAGTCCACGAACATCTGGAGGCCCAAGGTTGGGGACCACTGCTGTAAAGCAGTGGTTCCCAACCTTTATTAAGTCATGAATCCCTTTTTAATGGCCAAGTAGCCAGTGACTCTACCACCACGTTGGCATAAAAAGGCATTTTTAATGGGGAGAAGTCATTCCTTCTCAGACAGTACAGGCTTCTTTCTCCCCCAAAGGGCCTGTTTCTCATACATGTATGCTAACTTTTATATCCCGCCCTGAAAGGTCAAGGAAGAAATTATTTAACAAGGGCTACAAAGATTCGGTGACCCGTGACCCCCCCCCAGAAAACACTCCGCAACCCCCTTGGGGCTCATGACCCCAAGGTTGAGAAATACTGGTGTAGAACATGGTTTCCGGAATGCTCACCACTTTTTATAACTGGAAATGCTCAAGACTGAACGCAAGTCATCGAAAGAATGCAGAAATAATAGAACGTGCAGAATTCTGTTACTGATCTCCCCCTTATTTGCTTATTCCATTTTTATACTATCTGAGGAATAACCTAATGCAATAGCTGTTAAAAGAATTAATACTGGTGGTAGGAATAGTAGGAAATAGTGGTAGAAATAATGGTGACTGTGATGTTGAGGATGATGATCATAACGATGACTGTATTAGTGATGGCCTAAATGAAATTTCTGGTCCCAGCTGGAGACAAATCATTAAATCAAATGCTGAATGGTAAATAAAAACGTAGGCAAGTTCTATGGATTTAGTAGGTCTACTCTAAACAATAACCTCGTCCTGGTTGGAAACATTGGTATCTATGTGGTTAAGAAGAGATATGCAGTTATCTGGGAAATCTGGGGGCTGTAATTCCAAAAGCAGCAGCAGCAACATCAACAACATGTGCACATATCTTGAAGTAAGCAGACTGTTAGGATGCTCATTTGGCGCAGCAGCTGGGGCTCGGATCTTGACCTGGACCTGGAAGGGGCAGCCAGACTCATTAGACAAGTGGTTCCCAACCTTGGATAGCTTAGGTATTCTGGGACTGCAGTTCCCAGAGGCCTTCACCACCAGCTGTGCTGCCTGGGGTTTCTGGGAGTTGCGGTCCAAGAACATCTGGGTTACCCAAGGTTGGGAGCCACTACATCAGATCAACCATATGAGAAACAAAGGAGGCTGGAGAGTGGCCCAAGGCATAGCATGTTGATGGGACCCAGGTGTGAAGGTGATGGATTTGTGAGAATCTTGTTCCAGGCACCCTGAAGTAGGACTTCTGTAATCCATAGTCTGAGCCCTTTCGTAATAGTCCCCCTCTGTAACAAAATCCTCAACTCCAACCACAGAATCATAGAATCATGAAGTTGGAAGGGGCCTACAAGGCCATCAAGTCCAACCCCCTGCTCATTGCAGGAATATCAACAAAGCAGATCTGCCTGGTGATTATCCAAGTTTTTCTTGAATGCCTCCAGTGTTGGAGCTTTCACCAACTCCCGAGGTCACTGGTTCCACTGTCGGACTGCTCTAACCGTTGGGAAGTTACGTGCCCAACACCTTTGCCATGAGCCTGGATGGAACCACTAGAGAGAGGAAGGAGTGCAAAGCAAAGCTTGGAAAAGTTACTCCTTGGTCAACAGTTCCCAGAAATCCTCAGCCAGCATGGTTAATAGCTATGCTGTCTGGAGGATTGTGGGTGTTGTAGTTTCCCCCCACAAACAAACAAAAACCACAGACCCCTTTTCCAAACAGTATTTGCTCTTTTCTTTGTGATAACCCTTTCAGTCATTGTAGAGTGAAATCATATTCTCTTTTTTAGTTCCCCAGGCTATGAGGTTGGCCAAACCAAACAATGCCTTTCTGACTTCCCAGACACAGAGGGAAAGCAGTCAAGATCATCTCCCTTAAACATATCCCACTTCCGTGGTCTTGAGGAGGCCTTTTGGCTAGAATCACACTTCCAGGGAGACCACCCTAGAATTCCCCACTTTTAATAGTTAGGAACGGCCTGCGGGCTCTAGTCTAGATGTGTTCATGTTCAATTTGTAGCTGTCTGTTTTGATAGCAAAGCACCTTGTCGATCATTGCACCTTTCCCACAACAGGAACACTAACACAAAATGTATGAGATCGAGCTGTGTAATGCATTACATTGGGGGTCATACTGGGTGTATGCCCTTTTTTTTTTTTTTAAATGCCAAGGCATTGTGAAGACTGGCTTGGGTCTGGGACAATAGCGGAATCTTTTTCTCTGTAAGTTTTTAGCTGAAATAGATTTCTTTTCTTTTTTATATATAATTTGTGGAAACAGCATTGGGACAACAGCCGTATAACTAGGAATGGGGCTGAAAAAATATTCCCTTAGGTATGTCTGTGGTGTCATTGGTATGCATTAGAGTTCAGTATGATTTCAAACTTTCGGGTTACTAGGAAAGGCCAGGAAATTGAGTCCGTTAACTTTCCACCTTAGAAAAGCAAAGAACAGAATCCCCTTTTCTCTAGGGAGTAGAACAGGCTGAGCTTATTCGAGGAAAAGAAGAAGGAAAAAACGTTTCTCTTTTTCCAGCAATCATTTTTAAAACCAACAAACAAACCTTGAGTTCTTCTCGTGTTGAAGGTGGAAAAAGTGGTTCATTTTGATAAATTCTTCAAAGAAAGAAGGAAGGAAGGAAGGAAGGAAGGAAGGAAGGAAGGAAGGAAGGAAGGAAGGAAGGAAGGAAGGGAGGGAGGGAGGGAGGGAGGGAAGGAAGGAAGGAAGGAAGGAAGGAAGGAAGGAAGGAAGGAAGGAAGGAAGGAAGGAAGGAAGGAAGGAAGGAAGGATGGATGGATGGATGGATGGATGGATGGATGGATGGATGGATGGATGGAACTGAAGTTCTCATTACATGCATGTTGGCCAAATCCTTTAGGTATGGGTCTTCCCAGAAGCCTATGTTGCACCTGCCTGCCATATTGGTATTAAAGGCGAAGAGCCTGTTTCAAGAAAGAATTAGCAGTCCTAAGTCAGCACTAAGAGTTTGACTACATGAGTTGTTTAACCTGCTGTTTGAAGCACTGCAGGGATGGGCTGATGCATCCTTAAAGATGGCGATCAGATGATGTCTTTGCTAGAACATACCAAAGCATTCCTACCCACACCTTTTTGGCCCCTGTGAAGAGGTTTCTACTTTTATGGTGCAGGTAGGATTGCTCTGGTTTGGATCAGTCCCAGCACATGTGATTGCTGGGACCGATCCAAAGCAAGCCTTCCTCTTTCAATTTGCCAATATCCTGAAGTGGCTTAATAAGCAAGCCACTTCAGGATACTGGCAAATCAATAACTTCCCCTGCTCAGCAGACGGCAAGAGAGCTGGGGAGAAAAATTGTTTTCGGCTGTATGTAAAATATAACTGTTTTGCTACATTACTTATAATTTTTTTTTCCTTGCCTTGCCTTAGAGGGCCAGCCAAAAAACTACCTGCAGTCAAATCCTCTGCCATTTCTGGAAAACAAATCTAGCAACTGTTTGATGATAATAGAGAGGTGTGTTTTGATTTCCATCCAGGTGGTTTCATCTGATAGTTTAAAATTCTGTTCCAGAGGACTCCTGGGCTGCCTGGAACTTTATCTTGAGGTCCTTCCACTGGAAGATTGGTAGACCTTGAAATACATCTTTCTGTCTAACTTTAATCTTCCCTTACATTGTCCAGTTGCAGTGTTGTGTATGTTCTACACAATGGGTAGAAGCTAGCTTTTTTCTGCTATGG
Source organism: Pogona vitticeps (assembly GCF_051106095.1). Lineage (NCBI taxonomy): Eukaryota > Metazoa > Chordata > Lepidosauria > Squamata > Agamidae > Pogona > Pogona vitticeps. The sequence goes on along the minus strand of NC_135791.1, from coordinate 20,402,063 downwards.
CTTGGTGCTGTTCTGACTTTGAATCCCATAGGGTAACCAGGAAGCTCACCAGGCTTAGCCTGTGACTTACACAAACTGTGCATTGTCCTTCGAAACTGTATACCCCAGAGAGAAAATGAGGCTGTCCTACTTTGGGTACATCATGAAAAGGCAGGATTCTCTGGAAAAGACAATAATGCTCAGAATGTTGGAAGGCAGCAGGAAAAGAGGAAGACTAAATATGAGATGAATGGATTCCCTAAAAAAAGCCACAGACTTTTTGGAGATCACTCATTCATAAAAGCAAAGGTTCCCTTTGACATTTAGTCCAGTTCTGTTCGACTCTGGGTGGTGGTGCTCATCCCTGTTTCCAAGCCATAGAGCCAGCGTTTTGTCCGTAGACATCTTCCGTGGTCACGTGGCCAGCACAACTAGACACGGAACGCCATGACCTTCGCACCGTGGTGGTACCTATTTTATCTACTCGCATTTTTACATGCTTTCGAACTGCTCGGTTGGCAGGAGCTGGGACAAGCGATGGGAACTCCCTCCGTCACATGGATTCGATCTTACAACTGCTGGTCTTCTGACCCTGCAGCACAGAGTCTTCTGCAGTTTAATCCGCAGTGCCACCACATCCCTGCACTTCTTCATAGAGTCACCATAAATCAGGAGGATCCTGGATGGCACATAACAGCAGAGGTGCTTCTGAGGCAGGTACATAGATGGGTTTTTCTGAGAAGACACAGGCTTGTGTAGAAAGCAGGTGATAGCCAGAGTCTTGTTGGGAATTTCTGTGTCTGCAGCTAAGCATCTGCAGGTAGTTATGCTCTCTTATGCTGTTACACCACGGGATACTGGCGACCGGCTGTAATTTCAGCAGGTGGGGTTGAGAGAACATTATTGAGCTGTAAGGCCCCTCGTTGCCTGCAGCCTGCTGTCCTTCACTGCAGGGAAGTTGTGATGGAGTTGTTCTGCCCACATAACAGAATGGGGTGAGGCGGTGAGGTGGCAGGATTGCTGAGGCGATTGAATTAATGGCACCTGCAAACATGGCAGTGACGATTATATTTTAGAGAGTACTTCCTGTGCATGCAAATAAAGCAGAAAAGAGGTATGGACTGGGATGGGATCTCCTGTGCCAGAGGTAAAATGGAAGGGAAGATTGGCCCCTGCGGGCTGGAATGGTACGATCCACAGCATCACTTCGGGGCATCTCCCACCCTATTCTGCTGACTCTGGCTTTAGGGCCTGAAATCAAGTCATCACACAAGAAGGAAGTGGTAGTGGAAGGGAACATACCATGGCCTTTCAAGGGGGTCATATTTTTGGAATACCTTTCTTCAATGTTTTCACACTGCCAGAATGGAGCAGCTTCCTATTTTCCTGAGATTTTAGGGCCAAAACCTGAGAATGAAGGAGAGGGTCTGGTGGCAACACAAAGGTTTTGGAGTGTGTGTGTGTGTGTGTGTGTGTGTGTGTGCATGTGATGAAAAAGAGCTTATGAGTCATGACAAGGGCCCTCCCTTCTCTGTCTTGCACCAAATAACACATCCAACACATGTCCATGTGCTCAAAGATTCTGTCTGCATTCTTCTCCCCTTCACCAAAGCATTTGATGTTGTACAGATGCAGCTCATGAACAAGTAATTCACACTGGAGACAAAGAAAGCAACATGGCACACTACAAATAAATGTTTCTTTCTCCTCCCCCCTCCATGCCCAGTTACACATAACACCCCAGACTTGTCACCCTGCCTAGAGACATGAGATTTAAACCAGCATTTTCTGGCTGCCATATAGAAATCCTTCAAAAGTCATCCCTGCCAGAGATGGGCACGAACTGCCAAAACAGAAATTCATGACAGTTCGTACGTTGATCAAACATGTGTTCAGAGCTTCCCAGTCCTGCCTCCTCTGCCCACTCAGAAGCTGTGCCCTGGCTTCTCTCCTCTGCCTCCTCTGTGTGCTGCCCCTGAGTGGGCGCCTGTCAGAGGAGGCAGAGTGGGAAACGCTAAATACCTGTTCAACCAACATATGAACCAGCACTTTGTGCCCATCTCCTACACCTGTCAGCATCTTCCCATCCCATTGTGCTATTTGGGAAAGACTTGGACCAGGTGTGTAGTTGTTGACTGACTAGCAGCCTCTGTGGACTTCAGAAGCCTGTGCCCATCAAAGAACCTTCTAGCTAGTCATCAGTTTTCCTCTCACAGGGTGCTGATGGACCTGCTCCCAGCCTCTGCTGCCGCTTCCCGAAGGTAAACAGCCAAAACTGAGATTTTCTCCCATCTTGTGAGTGGCTGGTCACTCTGTTAGGCGCAGTGGTCCCCAACCTTGGGCCTCCAGATGTTCTTGGACTTCACCTCCCAGAAATCCTGGCTAGCAGAGCTGGTGGTGAAGGCTTCTGGGAGTTGCAGTCCAAGAACATCTGGAGGCCAAAGGTTGGGGACCACTGAGTTAGGGGATCCAGATGCAGAGCCAGAGGTCAGGAGTTTGATTACTTGGTATACTTCCTAGGAGTATAGCTTTGGGCAAACTCCATGATCCCATGGCACCCCCTCTCTCTCCAGAAGAAGGGAAGGGCATACCGTTCCTGAGTATTTCAGAAAACCCTGAAAAGGGTCACCATAAGTCAGAATAGGCATGCCAGTACACAATTATTATTTCTTATAGATTGCTCTGTAGTGATTTCCAGCAGAGAACCATTCTACCGCCTCCTGCTGGTGTGTAGGGGTTGAGCAGTCCATTGAAGAAGCTGAGGGAAACTTTCCACATGCAGCCTCTGACAACTCTGCCTTTTCCATCTCTTGCTGAAGCGAAAGCAATTATAGGTCTCTTAGAAGGGCAGATATGTTGTTGTCGTTTATGCCTGTATGCAACTCCATCAGTCCAGGCTAGAGGGTCGTTCATTTCATTTCCATTTTTTCTAGCCGTAGGCTTTAGGCCCTCGTAATATTCCATTTGCAAAGAGCAGCTAAGGGGAAAAAAAGTGTTCGGATACAAAAACCCCTGGCTGGGATAAAAGCAACCAAGAGGTTTTTTCTGTTTGTCAGCGAAATTTTGAGCCCCAAGTGGAATAAATGTTCCTCCTTGCAATTAATGGGATACTCTCGTGCGCATTTTCGATGGAACCGTTCACCCTTTGCACGATGCCTGTCTCGAAATCCGCAAGGTAACAAGACGTTATTTCGCAAAATGGGCTGGAAACTGTTAAACGATGACGTCGGGAGAAGAAAGCAAAGAGATCTCTTGTCTCCTGAGAACGAGGGAACTGTAATCACGGCCGTGCATCTTCCCCACGTCCCGACAAAATAAAAATAAAGCCCATATCATGAATAAAATAGAAACTCCACATGCAGGAAACAAAACTTGGCACCAGAAAAACACAGCATTCTGGGACTTGTTAAATTATGCAAACTGAGCAACTTATTCCACTTAATTCTTCATATTGCATAATGAATTGTGCCGTTTTTATGATGTTCGCTCATGTATTATGGTTTGGCTAGTTAATGGGGAAGGGCAAGAAGTGATGAAGGAAATGAAAGCCTTTTTCATGATTGCTGAAAAATTGCAGTCCTCTGCCTTCTCAGCATCGGGATTTTTAGCAGCTTTCCCTACACATACCTTCCAGTGCTAAGGGTGGGCAATAATACCGTATTTTTCTGTGTATAAGACCATATTTTTGTCTAAAATCTTTAGACTAAAAATTGAGGGTCGTCTTATACATGGAAGTAAGCAAGGAGAGAACAAAAACAAGTGGAGGGGAAAGCAGGGATCAAAGCGATCCTGCAGCACTTTGATCCCTTTCCCCCTACACTTGCTAAGCCCCACTTTGATTTCTTAATTTTGAATTGGAAAAGTGGGGACGGCGTCTTATACGCAGAAAAATATGGTACATCTCAGTGGTTTAGGTATCTGGCTGTGGAGCCAGAGGTTGGGAGTTCGATTCCCCCTTGTGCCACCTTGACAGGGGCTGGACTCAAGGATCCATAGGGTCCTTTCCATCCGTCTCTACAGTTCTAGAATAAGATGAAAATTACCTAAAATAATCTCCTCTTTTTAAAATGAGGAAAGCTACATTCCTGTAGCTGATTCTGTGTTCTTTTCCTGCACTCCCATTCAGTTGTGTGAAACACACATATCACTCTGTCCTTGTATATTTTTCTAATGATTTATTGGATCCGTTCATTACTACAGTATGTATCAGTTGTGCAATCATAGGTACATAACAGGAGTCATGCGAGATTCAACTGGTGAACAGTCTAGACCAGGGGTGGCGAACTTTTAGTATTCAGTTATGTTGAATTACAGCACACAGAATACCCAACTGGCATAAAGGAGTGTGGGAGTTGTAGTCTAACATATTTGTAGTGCAAAAGCGTCTCCCCTAATCTGTTCCTATACTGTTTATACAGGAGCCAGTAAACTCCCCATAGGAAGACCATAAGCAAATTATGAACGCAGCTATACCCTCCCACTCCCATTCCCCAGGAGCAGAGGTAAAAAGTTACTTTTTGGCACCAGGACTCTCAGAAAGCAAAGTAATGGTTGGTGGGTCCTTGGAAATCCGCAGTGGGAAGTCAAGCTCTTTACCTCTGGCTCTGCAGTCAGATACCTAAATCAGTGGTCCCCAACTTTAGGCCTCCAGATGTTCTTGGACTACAACTTCCAGAAGCCCTTACTGCCACCTCTGCTGGCCAGGATTTCTGGGAGTTGAAGTCCAAGAACATCTGGAGGCCCAAGGTTGAGGACCACTGACCTAAATGACTGAGCTATCCAGCCAGCTAATTATTATTGTTACACTGCTTTGAACTCTTGACATGATCTAGAATACAGGTGGGTAATTCTAGAATTAGCAGTGATGGGGAAATGGTCACTCAAAACCATTTTGGATGGGTGTTCTCAGAACCTTGAAATAACTAGTTACAAATGACCAATTACTTTTCCACAGTTCTTTTTCTCGATAACTAAGATGTAACTAATGAGCAATACTTTATATTACAAACATTTCATTATATTGCAGTTATAACTTGCTGGCTACCATCTTATTACAGTGGTGCCTCGCAAGACGAATGTAATTCGTTCCACGAGAAGCGCTGTCTTGCAAAAAAATCATCTTGTGAGGTTCCCTATGGGAACCTCACAAGACGAATGAAATTTATTCATCTTGCGAGGCATTGGTCTTCAAAAAATATATATATCTTGCAAAGCATGGCCATAGAAGAAACTATCTTGTGAGGCACCATAGAGATCGCAAAAACCAATCGTCTTGCGGGTTTTTCGTCTCACGAGGCATTCGTCTTGTGAGGCACCACTGTACTCATTTAAGCTTATGTGTGAGAGATCCATAAGCAGATTGTCACATGTTAACAAGGTGCTGGTTACATACAACTGAACTTTCCGTATGTGTTCTTTCCAACACATTTTTGGTATCACCTGGCAGGACAAAGTTCCAAATAGAGTAGTCCTAGAATGAGCTGGAATTTTTAGCATATATACATTACTGAAACAGCGACGTCTATGTTGGCTTGGGCATGTCGTGAGAATGGCTGATGGTCAGATTCCAAAAGATCTCCTGTATGGAGAATGAGTGCAGGGAAATCACTCCAGAGGGAGACCACAGCTGCGATACAGGGATATCTGCAAGTGGGATCTGAAGGCCTTAGGAATGGACCTCAAAAGATGGGAAACCTTGACCTCTGAGCATTCAGCCTGGAGGCAGGCGGTGCATCATGGCCTCTCCCAATTTGAAGAGGCTCTTGTCCAGCAGGCTAAAAGGCAAAGAGGCAGTCCCGAAACCAGCAAAATCAGGGAGCTGGACAGGGGACAGATTGTCTTCAGTGTGGAAGGGATGGTCACTCTCGAATTGGCCTTCTCAGCCACACCAGACTTTATTCCAAGTCCTCTATTCAGAGCACATTACCATAGTCTCTTGAGACTGAAGGATGCCTATTATGGTTACATTCGTAAGTCAGTAATAGGGTTCTGGTCAGGGAAGAATGACTTTGTTCATTTCATGGTATACGTATCGTGTTTTAGGGGGCCTACATCCACAAATCTTCAGATCCTGTCCCCTTGTCTCTCAAGGTTGCTCATAGGTCCCTGTCTTGTGCATGTGTACATTGTTATCGTCTCTTCATGAATTGGCATGGCAGTGGTGTCAATACAATGGACTTCTTCAACCAGGAACCCTCCAGATGAATTACATTACAACTCCCATCCTTCCCAGTTGTTTTGGTTGGGACTTATGGGCTCACATGCTTCATCGGCTGATTCATGCTGGAGGCACATGCTGTGCTGTGGGCATTGAGAAGGGAATGGGTGGCAGGAGGTGTGTGTTTTGTATCCGCAGCCAGAGTTGTCCAGCACTCTGATCTTTAACAATAAGTAACAATAGAAATTCTTTTTTGGAAATGGTAAAAGACAGAGTTTGAAAAAGTTATTTTTTTTATCTGCACTTGAACCACCCAGAATCTCACCTTCTGCCGTATGGCATAGCCAAAAGGTTTCCTAGCTCTAATAAAGAGTTAATTCTTAATAAAATAGTTACGGTGACAGGAATTAACTTCTATGGGGGGAGTTTGGAAGTATAACAGGAACTCGTTACTTTTTGAAATTAGTAACTTTCCAGATTCTGATGTTTCTCAGAAACTGCCACCACCTAGGAACAACTTTTACCTTTTTCCTCTTTTTTTTGAGACTGCAAAGAACACCATCTCTGGCTGTGAAATGTGATTGGCAGGAGAATTGTGAAGGTGAAAGGACAGCCTGCTTTTCAAAGGAGTAAAAGACTCCGCTTGGGTGCATCCGGGCCTATGCGTGCACCTAAAGTGTGTCTCTGGATCTTGTCCATCTAGTTATGGATCTGGTTATGGGAATTCCATTGCTGCAGCTGTTCTAGTACTGCTTGAAACTGGCTTGGAGTTGTTATAATTCTCCTTGAATATGCACTGTCAAGTCAAATCTGACTTATGGTGACCCTTTTCAGGATTTTCCAGGTAGAGAATACTTCGAAATGGTTTCCCCCTTCCCTTCTTCTGGGGGGGGGGGGTGCCCTGGGACTGTGCACGTTGCCCAAGACCACCCAGGCTGGCTCTACTTGCAGGAGACACAGTGGAGAATTGAACTCCCAGCCTCAGATCCCTAATCCACTGAGCTATCCAGCCAGCTTGAATCCTGCGTGAAGGTTGTTTAAAAAAAAAAAAGACCTGTTCTGGATTTCCAAAAAAAAAAACACTTTCATCTGAGTTCAAAGTAAACATTTCTTTATTCTTTTCTACCCCTCTCTATTTCTGGATATGCTGACAATGTCAAATAATGTGTATGTGTGTGTGTGTTTTAAAAAATAGAAGCCTTATTAATATGTAGAATTGAGAACAACAAAATGTTGCAGTGTGGAGCATTTCTCTTAAGAATTCCAACTACTTCCATCGTTGCCCTTCCTCGCCCAGTCTCCTGTCTCTCCCCGCCCCGCAAAACAGCTGCTATGTGTTCGATGCCCACTGAGCATGACCAATTCTCATAGGGTGCTACTGGGGTGGTGTGGTTAGGGATTCTTTTCCCCCAATATTTTTTATACATCTGCATACCCTGAGATTCCCCCCAATCTCTTGGGGGGGGGGGGAATCTCAAGATCTCTAAGATCTCAAGATCTTGCCTTCTCCAAAAGTCTAAGCTAGCTGTGATTCCCAACCTTGACTATCCAGATGTTCTTGGATTGAAACTTCCAGAAGCCTTCACCCCCAGAAACTGTGCTGGCCAGGATTTCTGGGAACTGTAGTCTAAAAACACTTGAGCACCTATGGTTAATGAACCACCATGCCAGAGGGTAATGGGTGGGAAAATCCTAGTTTAATGTTTCTGATCTCATGAGTCTGAATATTTTTCCCAACAGTGGCCAGCAATACCAATCTCAGGACTTTTCTTGCCAATGGTACAGCAGGTCTACCATATCCAAGGGATCAACACCCATAATTTCACTTATCCACTGCCTGAAAATAATAAATAACTCCCTATCTCTGAAATATGCATTTCCAAGGTGTATTACTAAGACTGGCCACTAGAGGGAATCAGAGACTATGCTATATGTAGGGTTTGCTTATCTACAATTTTCAGCAACCACAGAAGGGGGAATTTGGAACGGATCCCTTGTGGATGCCGCAGCCCTCCTGCAATCTGTATCTAAAGTATTAAATGGGAATAGATTACTAAAGCATAATTTCCTTGTTGGTGTCCTTGATCGATATGCAGAAGACCCAAAAGGTAGTTCTCCATACTGCCAAGCAGATCAAGACCCAAATGTTGACAAAGGTTTAGGATTTAAATTTTTAAAAAACATTAAGTCCAATGATTCATCTGTCTGTGAGATCCTGAGAGTCACATATTTTCCTTGTATGTATCTGAGACAGATTAAGAGTGGTTAGAAGCCAGAAATTGCTGGGTTTGTGGACAGAGTCTCAAGGGTGTTCTAGTAGATCAACAAAGTTTTCCAAATTCCAGAGATTTCACAATAACAAACGAGAAAGGGAAAAAGAGGTAATTTTTATTTTATTTATTTATTTATTTATTTATTTATTTATTTATTTATTTAATTTATATCCCGCCTATCTGAATCACATAGGACCACTCTAGGCGGCTAGGTAAATTCTTTGCTGGAGGGTGGCCTTCTGCTACGTCCCTGTACCAGATAGTTGTTCATTGCTAGCAACCTTTGAGTGAGAATCCCTTGACCTGGAACAAGTTATTGACAAAAGAATCTGTATGTCTCCGACATTCATATGTTTAAAAAATATTTCACATTCCTTCCATCCTGTTGATGAAAAGTTTGCAAGTTGTGGGGATTCATTGCCAAAAAGCAAAATGACCAAAATTCCCAGCCATCTGGATTGGTGAAGATCCAGTATATGACTCGTCTTGGTTGATAATGTGCACAAATCAACTGGTTATGGAATTCCTTTCTGGCATGTGTGTGTGTGTGTGTCTGGATTCCCCCTCTTCCACACACTGCTCTTTTGTATCTAGCTTTAGGTGGTAGACTTTGGGGCTCTTGTGGAAAACAAACAAATATATTCTCGGAGCCCAGCGTCTACCCATCCTGGGTCTACAGGAGGGAAGACCATCCTCTAAAACTGTGGGAGGAGCTACGCGCTAGCACTGGGCTTCTTAGGAGTCAGTTCACGAACAGATATATCAAGGGCAACTGGGAGCCCTTATTGGCACTGGTGATGGTGGTCATACATCTGATGGTGGTTGTACTCTGCTAATGTCTCCCATAAGAACATTCAGAAGAGTCTTCTGGATCAGGCTAAAGGTCCCACATCATTCAGCCTTAAGGTGGGCACAAGAAATGGAGACTTAGTAAATACCAGTGGTGTCTCGCTTAGCAAGTGCACCGTATAGCGATGTTTCCGTATAGCGATCCCTTTTTCGGGATCGCTATACGGAAACATACCTGATCTTCGCAATGGGGAAAACCCGCATTGCGAAGATCGGGTATTGCGGCGGCCATTTTGGAGCCGCCGAACAGCTGTTCGGCGGCTCCAAAATGGCCGCCGGAAGCCCAGAAATGGCTGCCGGCAGCTGTTTTCATGCCCTGCCCTCGCTTAGCGAGGGTGCGAAAATGGCTGCCGGCAAGGGGAATCCTCGCTGAACGGGTAAGTAAGCAAGGTATTGAAACGCATTAAACTAAGTTTAATGCGTTTCAATACCTTTTCCCTACCCGTTTAGCGACGATTCCGCATAGCGAGGGTTAATCCGGAACGGATTAACCTCGCTATGCGGGGCACCACTGTATCTGAACCCTTCCATGGATACTTTTGGAATAATGCAAGAAGATCACGGGAACGCCAGGCTGCTCTTTTTCTTACGCTCCCCACCCCTTTGAACTATATTGCAGAAAGACGTAGTAGCCGTTTTCCTTTAACGGGGCCATCTCACCCTATGAGATATGTAAAAGAATGGGATTATGTGGAATGAAGGACGAGGCTTCTGTATTGTCAGTGGATACGCGGTAGAGGACATCTCTGCAGGTTTAACTCGTGTGAAACGACTACTAAAGGGCCTTGCCCTCCGTATCCTGCAACCACCTTCGTGCTATGTCCCAGCGCTGCTTTCTTCCCTAGATCAGATGCCTTGTGTGTAGGGTGAGATAGACCTAGGTGATAAGGAAATTACTGCTCTCTTCCTTCCATTTGTGGGGGTGAAAAAAAAACCCCACATGGGTTTTTAACAATAAGAAATGAACGAGAGGGAAGCCCTTGCATTGATTGTCAAAGATGTGAATTCCTGTCTTCCACCAGAGAAAAATGTGCCCTCCCAAGGGATGAAAGGCTGGCCAGCTTGTAGGGTTTCCTGAGCCGCCCGCCCCTTTCCACCCCCATAGAATCCTAAACAGATGCTGGAAATAATTGTGTTGAGAGTCTTTGGCACAGAGCTCCTGAATATGTAAATAGCTTCTACGTCTGACAGTAGAGTATAGCAAGACATCAACGTATCATCAAAACAGCTTGCAGGAAACCTTCAAGTAACATGAATAGTCAGACAAGGGTATATAAACCACAGCAAAAAAACACACACATTAAAAAAAACCACTCACCCTCCTTCAGCCTGCCCTGGATCAGAAAGCTTATTCACTTTCCCAGATATGCTTCTTGTTCTTGGGTGTGACAAGAAACAAGCTAATAAGCCGGATTTGCATTTGAATTGGAAGGAGAGGATAAAGGTCACAGTGAGAGCCCCCCCCTCCACCAGGTGTGCATTGTGTAAAAATGAAATTATGTGGATTCTGTAGCCAAGAAGCTCCCTTTCAGCGATCTGAATAAATGATGCAGATTCGGCAGGTCTGCAGTACGTTCAGGTTGTGTGTGTCTGTTTTGCTGATTCAGGGTTGGAATGTGTGTGGCCAACTGGGAAGAAAGATAGGGACCTCTGTTGACATGTGTTTCAACAGCCATGAGATCTAGAAACTTGCTTGCAGAACAGAGAGTCTGCTGAGGATACAAACTAGTAAAGCGTGACCAATACAACCCCGATCAGATCCGGGGCTCCCTCACCTGATGAATTTGTTGTTATGTGTCTTCAAGTCACCTCTGACTTAAGGTGACCCTAGGAATGAGCCATCTCTAAAATGCCCTCAATTGCTCTGATCAATTCTTGTGAACGCACATCTGTGGCTTCCTTTTGGGAGTCAGCCCATCTTGTATTTGGGCTTCCCTCTTTCCCTGTGGCCTTAACCCTTTCCCTGCCTTATTGCCTTTTCTAGAGAATCCTGCCTTTTCCTGATGTAGCCAAAGTAGGACAGCCTCACTTGCATCATTTTGCCTCCAGAAATAGTTCATTTTATCTGGCACCCACTTATTTGTCTTTCTCGCCTACAAAGCCCTCCTCCAGCACCACATATCAAACAAATCCATTTTTTCCTGCCTGCTTTCTTAAGTGTTCAGCTTTCTCCTTCACCAAATAAACGGGATCATGCGCCCCATGCAAAGCTATTCCAATTACATCTACAGTAGTTATTTGTTTTGTATGTACTTTGTTCTGCTCGAACCCCTGTGTATGCTACCCTATTGATGCCGAATTAGCATTGCCACCTTGTTTTCTTTCAAACGTCCTCATCTTTAACCCTTGTAAGGGCAGGCAGGCATAACACGCTCCTCTCCATGCGAGGAACAACTGTCCCTGTTGAATTGGGTAGGTGCCAACAGCCAAACTTCATTTCAAAACATTTTGGAGGAGTTGTTTGATGGTTGTAGGCTTGGCATCGACACAACCTGAGGTTTAAAATGTTTGAAAATAGGAGAGAATCCTTACTCCAGAGTGGTTTTCAAGAACCCAGATTGAAGGCCAAGGCAGCGGTGGAAAGGGGAGTAAAAGATGTCAGCCTTGATCAAACATCTGAGAAAGACGGGGCAGGATGTTTGACACAGCAATGCAGCGTCTGCTCTGTCAAAAGGACCGTTTGAGGCAGACGTGCCTTCTGACTACGGTCTTATACCAGGGCTATAGCATAGATGCTGATGAGATCCTTCTTTCTTATCTGAGAAGGAGAGACAAAAGTCCATTCCTGAGATAGAGCAGAGAAAGGGGGAATAAGCATTGCTAAACACCCTTCCCCTGAAGGACACCAGCAAGGATGCTCAGGGAGGTAACCTGTGTCACCATCCTTTCTGCCATAAGGAACAGAAGGGAAGTGACAGGTTAGGTTTGCCAGCCACAGCAGAGGGAGAGCAGAGGAAAGGTCGTCCAGAAAAGGATCCATGAAGGGCATCTTGTGGGCTCGGAAGGAAGCGGAGAGCCAGATGGAACACACAAGCTGGCCAGGCCAAGAATGGCGCAGGACAAAAGGAGCCGGGCTGAGCTTTGGCGGCCTTTGTCCAGCAGCTTCCAAGCGGTCATCCAGGGGATTCCTTAAAAGTGTACGGCCATTCCTTGAGGAGGAGATCAGCTGTGCCGGGGAAGCTTCCTTGGAAGACGTAAGCACGGATCACACCTTTCAAAAAATGGATTCATTGAGCCTTGGGGTGGGGTGGGGGCTTCCCGGACGGCCTCTGGAACGCAGTGTACAAGTGTAGTAATTGCCGCTGAGAGTAAGAGCTGGAAAAGGGTGGTCAAAATAATCCAGGCTTCTGCAGTGAGTTGCCTGTGAGGAAGGGAGGGAAGTCTCCTTAGCTGAAAGGAGAAGAGAGAAAAAACTGGCTGGATAGCTCAGTGGTTTAGGTATCTGACTGTGGAGCCAGAAGTTGGGAGTTTGATTCCCCCACGGTGCCTCCAGGGAGAAAAGCCAGCCTGTGTAGCCTTGGGCAAGCTGCACAGACCCAGGACACACACACACACATACCCATAAGAAGGAAAGAGTAAACTAATTCTGAATCTTCCCTACCTGGAAAACCCTGAAAAGGATTGCCATCGTGATTTGATGGCACCAGATGATTATTAGGTGAAAGAAAAAAAAGGTTAGTGAGTGATACAGGCATCAAGAGGTGTGTATTCATGAAGATCGTTTGGAGAAAATAGATAAGGGGAAGGTCTCTTTTAAGGCTGGAAAGTGAGCCCATTCGCTGAAACTGGATAGGGGGTGATTCAGCACAACGAAGGCTGTAAAAAGGAGAACCCATGTGTTCTAGAGGGTGCAGAGTGAAACTTGATTCAAGAGGCCTGGGTTCAAATCCCAGGGCTGTAAAAAGTTTGTGATGACCACGGACCTTTTAAAATCTCCCAGACTGACTTGCCATACACGGTTGTGATAGCAATGAATTGATGGAGAGGAGAGACGTGTGTTCTTGAGCTTTTTTGGAGAAAGGATGGGCTGTAAAAAGCAAGTAATTGATCAAGAGCATCTTTGCATAGCGTATAGTGAAACTCTTGGGTTTTCTGCCACAGGATGTTGTGAGGGCTGAGTTCAAAATGGGATTACATCATCCACAGGAATGTATTGGAGGGGGGCACCCCATAGAAGGGCAAAGATGCCTAGTGGCATGTTGATCTTGTTCACTTAGATAATCACCTGGCAGATATGGCTTTGATGGTATTCTTGCACTGAGCAGAGGGTTGGACTTGATGGCCTTGTAGGCCCCTTCCAACTTCACTTTTCTATGATTTCTAAGATCTATATTTCATGCACATAGCACATGCTGCTGTACCTCATTGTGCCTGTCAGTATTAGTAGTGGAGTGCAGCCAAGGCTCACAAAGTCAAAGACGTTGGACTTTCTGAGTATCAAGGATTATAATGTTACCTGCCAACCCCAACCCCCTTTTCCACTGTTCCCTCTGCTCTTAGCTATAGTCTTTATATTAGCTGAGCAAAAAACTCATTTCCCCAGGAATAATACATACTTGCAGGCTATGCCTGTAGGTGTAATGTGTCTGAATGTGTATATTGACTCTCAGTTTGACTGATAAGCCCAAATATTCTCTTTTTGTGTCTGAGAAGGCAGAATTCTGCAACCTGCAGAAATAATGCAAATAGATTTGCAATGCATTCTCTCTCCCCCCCCTTTTTTTTCAGAATTAAATTCTGCATCCTCTGGTTTTGTCAAGGGGCCACGTAAGCCTCAGTTGTCAAGAATCTCAGCACTTGCTTTCCAAACAATCAAGTTTCTCGTCCTCATGGTGTAGTTAATGAACTCCCTTTCGGAGTGTAAACATTTCAGCTGGTATCGGCCACCCTGCTTTGAAGCACACAGTCTCACCGTCAGAAGCGATTCATCTCTGGCTTGCCTCTGCTAGAAAGTAACCCCGGGAGGAAAAATTGCTTGCTCTCATTTCCTATTTGTGGGTTTTCTTAGGCTTACCTTTACAGGAAACCATGATGAACTGGTTAGGCCACCTTCCCCAGACCAGAGGTCTTCTTCTGCTTTTGTATTTTCATCGCCTTAAGGGCTAGAAGTCCACCTCTGAAATAATGTCAATATGTTTTTAAGGTTTAAATTAGTGTTACTGACACTTACCGTGTTTCCCCGAAAAGAAGATAGGGTCTTATATTATTTTTTGCTCCCAAAACACATTAGGGCTTATTTTCAGGGGAGGTTTTATTTTTTTCATTGACAACCATCTGCATTCATTCAAATACAGTGGTGCCTCGCTAGACAGTTACCCCGCACGACATTTTTTTCGGTAGACATTGACTTTTTGCGATCGCTATAGCGATTCGCAAAACAGTGATTCCTATGGGGGAATTTCGCGGGACAGTGTTTGGTCCCTGCTTTGCAAACCAATTTTCGCTAGACAACGATTTTGACAGCTCCCTCCACGCTCGCAAAACGGGTGTTTTCGGGATCTAAGCTTCGCAAGACAGCGATTTAAACAGCTGATCGGCAGTTTGCAAAGCAGCTTTCCTATGGCCGATCTTCGCTAGACAACGACAATTCTTCCCCAATGGAATGCATTAAACAGGTTTCAATGTTTTCCAATGGGGAAATGCTTTTCGCTAGACAATGTTTTCGCTAAACAGCGATTTCAGTGGAACGGATTATCATCGTCTAGCGAGGCACCACTGTACAGTCATGTTATCTTCTGGTTGCTGCACAATGATGGAGGGGGGTTTCACTTAACTAGGGCTTATTTTGGGGGTAGGGCTTATATTATGAGCATCCCGAAAAATCATACTAGGACTTATTTTCAGATTAGGTCTTAGTTTTGGGGAAACAGGGTGTGAAGTGCATACATTTTTCTAGGCGCCTTGGATCTTGAAAAATAAGATTACCTGCAGGCTCCCAATTTGAGAGGCATAATGCAAAAGGAAAATGAATGTTGAGGGAGGGAAAATGTTGAGGCTGTGGGTCTTCCTATGCCCAGTCCCTAAATCCAGGGATGACTCCTCCATTGTTGTGATGTTTTTCCTGGCCTGCATGGTATATAGGTTTCCATAGCCCTGGGCTCTGCTTGATGGTTGATGCCAGAATGTGCTCCCTTTAAAGTCTCAGCTGAATTTGCACTCAGTACCATGAGCAGATCTGATCTTGCATGACATTATCCAATGCTTGTTGACTTGTCTGGAGGTTAGAAGCGAGAGCCACCCCCAGGTCTCCACCTTAGTGGTTCCAATGAGAAGCAGGAAGCTCCTCTGTTGGCCCTTTTATCCCTCTTAATAGAAATTCACATACCATCTGTGGAGCCAGAGATTGGGAGATTGATTCCCCGCCTCATCTCCCAGGAGAAGAGCCAGCCTGGGTGACCTTGGGCAAGCTGCACAGTCCCAAGATGGCCCCAGAAGAAGGGAGTGGTCAACCATTTCTGAGTTCTGTACATGGAAAACCTTAAGAAGGGTTGCCATAAGTCAAAACTGACTTGAAGGCACACAGTTATTTGTAGCTGCTGGATAGCTCCATGGTTTAGTTATCTGGGTGCAGAGCCAGAAGCTGGGAGTTCAATTCCCGACTGCGCTTCATGGGAGAAGAGCCAGCCTGGGTGGCTTTGGGCCAGCTGCGCAGTTCCAGAAGAAAGGAATGGTAAACCACTTCTAAGTACATGGAAAAGCCTGAAAAGGATTGCTGTAAGTCAGAATTGACTTGACAGCAGATGATGATTATTATAGAGACTCACCTTCCGTTCTGAGTGGTGCTCAAAGAAGCAGCCAACCCGCCTGAGATAATACAAGGCACCTGCCAGTGCGAGTGTCAGAACTTTGCAAGGTGTTGCGCTGCGCACGAGGGTGTGCATTGAGGTATGTTTGTATGCAAAAAAAGCCCCCGAGAAAGCTGCCTATTTATATCACTCCGGAATCTTGTGGCGAGGAATATTTTATGCGTCGGAAGAAGGGAGACATAATCAGGATAAACATTGGCAGCTGGGCACATTCTCTCTCTTTTTGCCATAAGAAAGGCAAATAAATAAAAGCAGAAGTATTTGTAACTAGAGCTGTGAGAGGAATTGCTCCAGCAGCCCCTTTTTCTTTGCTTGTTTGGCTTGATTTAGCAGACTGCAGCTTAAATTAACTCATTTTATTTAAAATAACCCTGAGATGGCCATCCCTTGGGTCCCCTTTTGCATTGATGCCAAGTTTGGGGCAGTGGCAGCTGGAGACTCCGATTTCACGGGTTCTGTGAATCCACTCGGGGTTTTAGTTTGCCCTTTACAAGAGTTCTCCAAGGTGCTGAAACCTAGGTCACTAACGGCTTCGGCACTTCTTCTACAAAGAGCACAGTAAAAGCTGGAGCGGATTCTGAAACTGGAATGACCAGCCATCCCTGATTCTAGGTTTCTAGAGCCCACTATCCATTTGGTGACTTGTGATGATGGAAAAGTCCGATCAGCCAATTTACTCCGAGGTTATCCTGGGGCACCTTTAAGACATACAGGTTTTGTTTGGCGGAGGCTTGTGTGAATTGCAGCCCACTTCTTCAGATGCACTGACCCCCAGGAGGAGGGAGAAAGGATAGATATGTCATGGCCATGCGCATGTCCTGCATGGAGATGGTCTCATTGATGGCGATGAACGGTAGAGATCTTGATGATCTTAATATTCCTCTTAAATCCTCGCGGTGGATGACAGAAATTGTACGGCAGCCTTCAGACATGTGTGACTACAGCTCCCATCACACCAGCCAGTAGGGGGATGACCCGGCATGATGGGAGTTGTGGTCCCACGCATATGATGGGATGCTAGGTTGCAGGAAGGCTGCCCTAAATCCCAGCTTGAACTGAGTCCCTGTCCCAAATTTGGACAAGCAGGCCTGAGTGTTCAACATTAGCTGCAGTGGAGTGTGTGTGTATATATATGTGTGTGTGTGTATGTGTGGCTTTGCCTTTCTTGGTATGCAGAAAACCCATCCCCCCATCTTTCTGATTCACTCTGTGATTCATACAAGAGGAGGCAGAAAATGCTATTTATTTAATTAGAGCTAAAGATTTCAGGCCTCGTTTGTTCCCCGGCAGCGTTAGGACATGTCACAGCTCTGGACGTTCCTCTGAGCGCCTGATGATGAGAGATGTCTGGGAGAATCAATGCTGCTCGGCTGGTTGCGATGGGCTCACCAAAAAGCTCTGGGACCGGCTCGAAGGGCTGGAGAAGGGGGAGGACGCAGCTGTCATTGGGGAACCTTGGCTTCATATTGCTTATATAGGCCAGTGTGGTGCAGTGGTTAGAGCATTGGGTTGGACTTTGAGAGCCCTAGGTTCAAATCCCCATGGAGCAATGGAACTGCCTGGGTGATCCTTCTTTCCTAAGCAGACCTACCTCACAAGGTTGTTGGGAAGACCAGCTGGAGAAGAAGACAACCATGAATGCTGTGTTGAGCTTGTTGAATAAAAGGCAAGATATAAATATGACTACTATGAATAAATAAACACCTGCAGAAACCAGATGAGATGCTCTCTGCAGTACGGTGTAGTGCAGTGTTGTGAAGGGCAGTACAAGGTTAGCTACATGGATGGGGGTGGGCAAATGGCAGCCCATGGACGGTGTGCAACCTTGCAGGGCAACCCAGAAGCTCCACCAAGTTCCATCTCCCACGATTTGTTGGTCCTCCAGGAGCAATGATCTCCCAAGCCACCCTAACCCTCAATCCCCCCCCCCCCAAAATAAATGGAATTTTTGCTAGTCTCTGTGGCCAGCACCTTCAGAGGACAGGAGTTAGAACTCTGTCTGTGTTCTGGTGTAGTGTGTGGGAAAGTTGAGTCATCCCACACTATCCCACACACTACACCAGAACACAGACAGAGTTTCTAACTCCTGTCCTCTGAAGGTGCCGGCCACAGAGACCGGTGAAACATTAGGAAGAAAAACCTTCAGAACACGGCCAAACAGCCCGAAAAACCCACAACAACCACATGGAAGTTTGTTTGTTGTTTCAACTTACATATTACTCGATAGTGCTCAAAGCACTATAGGCGAGTCAGCCTGATGTCAATCCCAGGGAAAATGCTGGAACTAAATATAAGATGATCACTATGCAAGCACCTAGAAAATAATGCAGTAATAACTACAAGCCAACACAGAAGAATAACTCCTACCAGATAAATCTGATCCCAGTTTTTGATTGAGTAACCTCCCCAATAGACAGAGGGAATGCAGTAGACATAGTATATCTTTAGCAAAGCTTTTGACAAAGTGCCTCATGATATCCTGATTAGCAAGCTAACTAGGTGTAGGCAGGATAGATCTAGTGTCAGGTGGATGCACAATTGGCTACAGAATCATACTCAGAGGGTGATGATTAATATTAATGGCTCCTTCTCCAACTGGGAGGAGGTAACAAAGGGGCACCCCAAGGCTCAGTCCTGGGTCTGGTGCTCTTCAACATTTTTATTAATGACTTGAATGAGGGAGTGCTGGGAATGCTTGTCCAATTTGCCGATGACACAAAATTGGGTGGAATAGCTAATACCCTTGAAGAGAGAGAAAAATTCAAAATGATCTTGATAGGCTGGAGCACTGGACTGAAAAGAGCAGAATGACATTCAACAGGGATAAGTGCAAAGTACTGCACCTCGGAAAAAGCAACCACATGCACAGTTACAAGATGAGGGATACCTAGCTCAGTAATACCAAAAGCCAGAAGGAATTGTCATAGATCACACGCTGAATATGAACCAACAGTGTGATGTGGCTGCAAAAAAGGCAAATGCCATTTTAGGTAAAGGTAAAGGATCCCCTTGACATTTTAGTCAGTCGTGTCCTACTCTAGGGGGCGGTGCTCATCCCCGTTTCCAAGCCATAGAGCCAGCGTTTGTCTGAAGACGGTTTCCGTTGTCACATGGCCAGCGCGACTTAGATTCGGAACGCTGTTTACCTTCCCATCGAGATGGTACCTATTTATCTACTCACATTTACATGCTTTTGAACTGCTAGGTTGGCGAGGAGCTGGGACAAAGCGACGGGAGTTCACTCCGTCACGTGGATTTGATTTTACAACTGCTGGTCTTCTGACCCTGCAGCATACAAAGGCTTCTGCGGTTTAGCCTGCAGCGCCACCACTTCCTTATAAATGCTATTTTAGGCTGCATTAATTGAAGTATAGGTTCCAAATCTGGCTAGGTGCTAGTCCCCCTTTATTGAGCACTGATCAGGCCTCACCCTGAGTTCTATGTCCAGTTCTGGACACCCCACTTCAAGAAGGATGCCGACAAATTGGAATGAGTTCAGAGGAGGGTGACAAGGAAGATCAGGGGGCAGGAAACCAAGCCGTGGGGGGGGAAAACATGTGAAAGATGGAGAAAGATCAAATCATGATTTTACCAAGAAATAGGGGTAGGAGTCTGAGGAACCCCTAAGAGCCAGATAGGATTATAGGAAGGCTGGATTTGGCCTTTGGGTCTGAAACGTTTTATCCTTGTGCTAAAGTCTACAAAAGAAGCTGACCTCTCCTAACTGGTATTATTTATTGCAAAGTTTTGAACTTCTGGCTAAAATTTTTCTAGCTGTGCCACAAAAGCACAGCGATTCATGCAGCAGAATAGCTTCAAATTCAAGACCATCCCTTTTTACTCATCAACTGGCACTTACAGTCTCAATAGCTCTCTCAGAGATAGCCATAGGAGAAAGAACAAAGGTTGCATTACTTACAGTTGAACGGATGGGACAGCAGACTGAGAACAAACGTGACTGTTTGCAGCAACAGACTGCTTGACGCCAGCTGACAAAAGAGACGGAGAAAGAAACCAAGGAGAGAGGCTGGGCTCTCTTTGAAATCAAAGTCAGGAAAAGAACAATTGGTTAGTGCTGGGTAGACAGACAGTCGCCCCAGCCCTGGAAAGATCCTTCCAAGCCAAACCTGCTCAAGGCAGTATGTGAGGTTGAAAAACCCCAACATTATTAATATCTGTATTTTCAAGTCTAGCAGAACTGGTTGTTCCAAGCAACGTGGGCAGCACCAGCAGTCTGCTTGTTCAAATTCAAAGGGCGGCAGGGGAGGGGAGGGAGATCCATCGAAGCCACATTTAAATAGCCAGCCCATTGTTTTCCTGTTACCTGTTACTCCTGCCTGCAATAGGGCTGCAGGATCTAAGAACAGAGGAGTCCCGCAGCGCCGTCATTTCATCCCTACCTGTCATGGTGACTCACCACCATTCACTGGCTTATTCTTAGGATGATGGTGCTAAAATAATGCATCAGAGCAAATCAAAGCTTGGGAGTGTTCTGCCTCTTTCCAAATTATGAAAAAAAAAAAAAGGGAGAGAGAGAGAGAGAAATGAGCAATTTAAATTGTGTTTGAACTGTAGCTTCTTGTTGTTGTGCCGTCCTCTTTTTATTACCCACCAGGAGCTGAAGCTCGGAAGGTGGGCCGGTGGATTGTCCCGTAGGCAACGTGGATTTGTGCCCTTTTGAGCCGACGACAGCTGGCCCTCGGAACGTGGGACGTGGGCAGGGTTCTGAGGGCCACTGCCGATGGAGGCCAGATTCATCAGTTTTTTTTCTGGTTTGTAGCTCGGTTTGTGCACATCTCTAGTTCTAATCTATAAAGAACGCACCCCAAGCTCTGATTTTCAGCAAGCCAGAGGGCGTGGAGGCTGAGGAAAGGGGAAAGACTTTTGTCTCTTGCTATGTGCATGAAAGTCAAGCCAGCCAGGCCATGTTTTCTCCTGACCCTTCATTAGCTGGCAGCCCCATTAGCAGCTCAATAAACTCCCTTGTTTGGCTGCCGGCTTGGAACAGCAGAACCAGTTTGTGTTTTCCAAGCAGCTGGCAGAACGCAGGAGGGGGCCAGCTGGGCAGAGCCGGCCCTACCATTAAGCACAGTGCGGTGCCCACCTCGGGCGGCTGATTTTGTCGATCGTAAAAGGTCAAGAAGTTCTCCGTGGTTTCATTTCTCGTTTGTCTTGCATTTTAGAGTACAGGGAGGCATATGTGAAATGTTCTGCTCCAGAATGCCTGAATCCATAGTAGGTTGGCTTTGTGTAAAAAAAAAAAAAACTCTGGGGATTTGGGTCAGATCTTGGGCCAGAAAAATGTCACTTTTTCCTAGACTGCATTGCACAGATCCCCTCCTCCAGCTAGTGTGGTTGTTTATGGCGAGCCCGGGAGCTAACAGGCTATAGACAGTACAATGGAGGAAGTCGGGATGCGTGTGCGTTTCATTTCAAACAGCAACAATTATTTGGCCAGCCTGCTGTTAAGCCATAGACAGCTTTGAAAAAGGAGACACCTCCTGCACCTAGGGATATGCATCTTGCGTATTTCATTTTTGCAGGTGAGAAAAAATAATAATAATCAGAATTCTTCTGCCTGCCAGGTGAGATTACAGGAATATAGACATATATACGTATTCGTATACATATATACATATATTTGCATTTCCAGGTCACCGTAGACAAGTCTACTTCATAAAAATGAAATCAAATAGAATGAATGTTTACAAAAACTAGTGCGAGGATCTCCCCTCATTGCTTCACACTGATGTTCACAGTGCGTTTGGCAGCAGTGGGGACTGGAGGTCTGTTTGCAAAGGATAAGGTGGCATGCCCCTCCCCCGATTTGATACCCAAAAGTTCATCGGATAGGTAGTCAAATCTTGCTTCATCACGTGTGCCAGGACCGTGTTCTCTGTTGCTCCTGGGGGCATCAGGGTAGCTTCATTTCATTTGGTTTGTAGCCTTTGTGTTTTTTTTTAAAGCCCCACTTTACTCTTTCGAAACACAATTCATATATGCATCTAAAAAAATAAATTTCAAGATTGACAGGCTCTTATATTTAAGCAAAGATTGAATTACCAAACTAAAATGAAATGAAATAAAACATGTTACACAAAAAAAAAAGATAGCACCCTGAAACAGCTTTTCTGCCAAAAACCAGCCTGCTGGCCTGTTCTCCTTCAGAAGCGTGTTTCACAGCCTGGGAGCAGCCAACGAAAAGACCCCGCGCCATGCCCTGAGCAGGCACATTATGTCCGTGAAGTTGTTGGCAGCAAATGAAAGGCCTTCCCAAGAGATCTTATCACCTCATGACACATATACAGTGGTGCCTCGCTTAACGAGGATAATCCTTTCCAGCGAAATCGCTGTAGAGCGAAATCCTCGTTAAGCAAAACAAAAAAATCCCATTGAAACGCATTGAAAACCCGTTCAATGCATTCCAATGGGCTGAATAACTCACCATCCAGCGAAGATCCTCTATAGGGGTGGCCATTTTCGGTGCCTGTAAAGTGAGGAATCTGTCCAAAAACATAGCGGGGAGCCATTTTACACAGTGGGCGGTCATTTTGAAGCCCCCAATCAGCTGTTTTAAAAACATTGTCTAGCAAAGAATCGGTTCCCGAAGCAGGGAACTGATCGTTGGGAAGCGAATTTTGCCTATTAAAACATCGTTTTGCGATCGCAAAACAGTCATCGTATAGCGGTTTCATTGTTTAACGAGGTAATCGTTAAGTGAGGCACCACTGTACTGTAGTTCTATCCATTGCACACCCCTCAGCATCTGGTGCTTGAGATGGCTGGCACTTTCTTGCCCAATGGTACGGCCGGCTAGCAAAACTAATGTGGCCTGGGTGCTATGGGCCAAAATCTTCTTTGGGGAAAGCTGCAGGCATAAGGCCAGTTAGGCAACTGTTTTTACCTTGTTGCTTGACATCCATGATGCAATCTTGTTCCTAATCTGAGGAACTTGGCTACCGGCTGTCAGCACAGATGATTAGCAGCTTACCTGGGTAACCTAATGCAAAGAATTGTTTCTAATTTCATATCTGTAGAGATAGGTAAGCAGCACAGGTTGTTTTATGTAAATGGGTGTTCTCTTTTGTCTTCCTTCGTGGTGATATCTAAGTGGCACTGGCCACCCAATAAAATATATAGATTAAATCAAAGGCCAGAAAGCTAGCGGTCTGATTTACATTTTTAAAACATAAATTGCAGTGAACTATGATCCGCAATTATTCTGTCGTGATGTAATGAATGCACGATAATAAAGCAAATGTGTTATGTGATATCAGATTTGATGAACGCTGTTTATTCTGTGTGTGGGGGTGGGGGTGGTAACTGTGCTTTTGTTTATTCCGTTCATTATAGTTCTCTAATAAGAGGTGATAACAAGGAGACAAGAATAAGGGGGAAAACCACAGGTTTCTAGTCCTCATGCTTGAGAACATAGAGGCAGAAGGGGAGGGAGAGGAAGAACTGCTCAGTGGTTTCAGGATCTGAGCCAGAGGTTGGGAGTTCAATTTCTCCTCGATGGGCTGAACCTGATGATTTGTAGGGCCCCTTCTAGTTTTATAGTTCTGAGATTATTATTACTAAAGGGGACACAGAGTTTGCAACCCCACCAGTAAACTCTTTCCTTGAGTTTTTCTACTTTTTGAATGGCAGCATACTTCGTCACATTTGTTGTTCCTGTTTAACGATGGGGTGATGTTGCGGTACCTACCTGAACTGTATTGATGCATTTGATGCTAAAATTCGATGCCAAGGAAGTTCAGGTTGAAATTCCCAGTGAAACACAAGCCCCCCGTTCTGCCGTGCATCACTTGTCATTTGTCATTACGGCACTCTCTAGCTGACAAAGAGCTCGGTGTGGTTTGAAAGCGTGCTCGTGGCCTTTTGAACATGATATAAGGAACAGCTGGATGCCAGGGGTTTGGACCTTGTAGCTGTCTTTTGTCCGGCCTTGATTGGCAGCAAATCCGGCTTTTTCCGACCTTGCTATCTTTGAGATCCCTTTGAAAAGGGCAGAGATTGGGGTGTGTGTGCGGAGAGCAATGAACCGGCCCTTATCTATGCAAAACACAAGCTCCTCTTTTCATCAGAGAACAGAAAGAGCAGGCATTGTTTGCTGAGTCAGACCATACCTGGCGTGCCCGAGTCTCTGTAAGGCCATCTATTCTTCAGACCAGCAGTGGCGCTCCATGGCAAGGCTGCCAGGAAGGAAGAGTTTTGGGACCCGGCTGAGTCATATTGTGTTCTGGCCGTAGCACAGAAGTGAGCAAACAGCAGATTGAGATCTCCTGCTATTTCTGTGTTTGGGCTGCAGTCAATCACCAAGAATTTCTGACTTTTAGGAATTTGGCAAGTTTCTGTTTGTTTCGTGAAACGGAGAACAATTAAGAGTGAGCCAGGAATCGATTTTGGGGTGAAAGGTAGGAATATAAATCCCAATACTAATTCCTTATGGGGGGAAAAAGTTTTCTTTGTTTAAATCACCTCCACTCCAAAATGGCAGATTTTTGGAAAGGGGTATTTTGAAGGTGTGTTTATGTTCCAAAGGGGGGAAAATGAATAAAGCAAATTTGACATATCTAGGTGAAGAGAAGCAAGTACATAAAAAGGAAGATTTACAATTCAATAATGTAGGATGTGCTTTGGGTGCAGGAATTCTAGGTTTCATCTCTAGTATTGCCAGGTAAAGCTGAGCTAAATATCTGCCCAAGAGCTGTGGGAACAATATTGAACTAGGGATGACAATGGCTCTGCTTTGCTGGCCGAAATCCTATTGCACTTAGTTCAGCATAAATTTATGCCCATGGAAGTTCACGAGGAATTATGCCCATGTCTGATTGTGCAACTAACTGCACAGCTCAGAGCCCAAATGGTTGTGTGACTAGTAGCACAACTAACAGAAGAACGGATCCCACAACTCGTTGAACAACTATACAACTATACGTACCTGTGCAACAGCTTCCTGGACATGACTTCCACCTTTGCACAAATGTGGCAGTGGTGTGTGCAGTTCCAAGCTATGCAATCAGGGCCGTGCGTCAGGATTTTGGCCGGTATAACGTAGCTTTCTGCGTTGGATTAGAGGCAATTACAGTGTTTTATAAAGAGCTATCTGGGGCTAATTTTGCACAATTATAATTTCAACTGATACTTTAATACAGGTTGTTCTGATTTGTGTTTTTCATTTCATCATTGCATTGCATTGTGTTAGAAATTCATTGATTTTCCTTTGATTTCTTTT
Source organism: Pogona vitticeps (assembly GCF_051106095.1). Classification (NCBI taxonomy): domain Eukaryota; kingdom Metazoa; phylum Chordata; class Lepidosauria; order Squamata; family Agamidae; genus Pogona; species Pogona vitticeps. The sequence goes on along the minus strand of NC_135791.1, from coordinate 20,376,761 downwards.
GTACTCTGCCTACATTTTGTGGATCTTATTCCCTATTTATCTCCTGTTGATGTAAATAAACCTTCAAATTAATTGTACCTGTGGATGGCCTCAAATCATCTGTGGTTACTCCTTTCACCCACTGGGGCAAATAAAGGGCCCCATGTTCAATTGTGTCCAATGAGTACTTCTGGACAACCCTTTCTAGATGTAGCCATAATGTAACTGTACCTTGCATTACTATGACTTGCTCAAAGCCCCAGAACATGGGTAGGTATCTGAGGGGGTCACACACCAATTACCTTGGGAGGCAGTAAGTACTCCAACACTGGAGACATTGAATAGAAAGTTGGACAGCCATTTGTCAGATCTATTTTGATTTGGATTCCTGCATTGAACGGGGAGGGGAGGGTTGGACTTAATGGCCTTATAAGCCCCTTCCAACTCAATTATTCTATGATTTTATGGTCTCACCCATGGTCTGGTGACTAGGGAGTTATGGTCCAGAGGTTTCGTGGGAAAAGTGATTTGTTAGGAGCAGTTTTGATGGGGGGAAAAGGCAGATCGAACCTGGAGGGGGTCCCAGACAGATAGAATAGAGCAGTGGTCCCCAACCTTGGGCCTCCAGATGTTCTTGGACTTCAACTCCCAGAAATCCTGGCCAGGAGAGTTGGTGGCGAAGGCTTCTGGGAGTTGTAGTTCAATAACATCTGGAGGCCCAACGTTGAGGACCACTGGAATAGAGGACATTTGCCATGTCTCAGAAGGTTGGATGAATTGTGGGTCAATTCCTCTGCCTCTCTGGGTCTCTAAACAGGGAATGAATCTCAAGATGAGCAGCGCTGGAGGAAGAGAAGGTCTAGATTTTGTGTGTGAATTAGCTTTACTCAGCCGGCACCAGGGTGGACTGGCTGCACATCAGGTGGTTTATGGATCTCAGAATAGCATGATAGGCCCAAGTGGAGGTACCCATTGGCTATCTGCCTGGTTCACTCCACTCACTGCTGGCTTTCTGGTATGCTGATGTTGTGACCACTGTGCCAATTGAAGTAAGGCAGGGAGTGGAGCACCAGCATCAGAGCTTATGAGCCTTCTTCATGCAGACATCTTAGCAGAAATGTCAGCACAAAACCTGGGAATAAAACCTCCCCTTCTCAACCTTCGCATGTCCCACTTTTGTGATATGACAACAGCAGACCTCCAGCTTTTAGATTATGGTCCTGAGGCCTAATGGGTGCTATCCTAGCAAATGTGCATCATTGTTTCAGGGAATGAGATGCATGGCTGAGGGAGGTGGAATTTTTTGTGCAAAGGTCACAGGGAAGTGTTATGGATGCAAGCATAGAGGAAATTATTTCATTTGAAATGCGATGCTGGTGAAGATTTTTGGACAGCCAGAAAGAGGAACAAGTGGGTCCTAGATCAAATCAAGCCTGGATGATCTCTGGAGGCAAAAAATGATGAAACTGAGGTTATCCTACTCTAGGCACATTCATGAAAAGCCAAGATTTTCTAGAAAAGACAATAATGCTGGGAAATGTTGAAGGCAGCAGGAAAAGAGGAAGACGAAATATGAGATGGACTGATTCCTTAAAGGAAGCCACATGCTTGAGTTTGCAAGAGCTGAGCAGGGCTGTTGAGGACAGGATCTTTAGGAGATTGCTCATTCATGGGTTCACCATAAGTCAGGGGTGTGACTTGACGGCGCATAAGAACAACAAGGACTTGGTGTGGACAAAAAGCTAGTGAAATGATTTAAGGTGGGTCAATTCCATGGTCACAGTGTCACAGGAGATGCATAATTTCAGCATCAGAGGGCTTGGTGAGCATGACTGAATGAAAATGTGGTTATGGGAGCCAAGAAAGAAAATGTTTCCTTCATATTCGGAGAGAAATATCAAAGGGAGAGATGATCAGGGCATGAGGAAGAGTTTTCACTGAAGGGGCAAAATGGGAGGACTGTGTTACTGTCAAGCTGCAAAGAATCTCTGGCACTCCAGATGCTGTGGACTATCAATTACATCATCCCCCGATCATTGGCCTTTCAGGATGATGTTGAGTTCAACCATATCTGAAGGGCCAACAAAGGAAGAAACAGAGCGTTTTTTGAGAGGACTTGACTTTGTGCAGCGAATGAAATATTGTGTCTTTGTGTATGCACAGTGGTCTGTTTTTACCACATAAATGGTAAAGTAATACATGCAGCAAAGTGTTAGAGAGGAGGGGAAACCCTGCTTCTTTGCTTTTTAATATGGTGATTTCAAAGTCCATATATCAAGATATTTTAACGGCTAGCATAGGCCTTTGCACACTTGAGGGCAGGCATTTTGGAATGAGAATCTTGTTGAACAAGGGAACATGCTCACCAGCTGTACTTTGGCATCTGCTCCATTCATAAGAAAGATACGCAAAGTATGTTAATGGCATGCAACTAAATATGCAAATTAATTGTGACATCCCAGCTTGTGAAGAATCTCCAGGGTGGATGGCAGAATTGAGCAATTTGGCCATCTTTGAGGGCTGGGAGCTGAGAGGGAAACGAAGGGACCTCCATCTGCATGGACCCAATTCAACAGGTTCCGTTATTTGTAACGTGGAGAGAACTCGCCAAACATATAGCTATTAAAGATGGGCCAGATGTGAGACAGCAAAGAGACATAGCAACTTTAATAGGCACTGCCAATATGGCTGACTACCGCAAGATATAGAACCAGATATTGAAGAGTTAAATGTCCAGAGATCTGGGTCTGGAGGGGCAAAATGGCTGCCTCTGATTCCGGAAGCCTCTGTGCAGTGCAATTAGTAATTTTAAGGCAGTAGTTCCGAATCTTGGGTCTCCAGAAGTTCTTGGACTAAAACTCCCAGAAGCCTTCACCACAAGCTGCGCTAGCCAGGATTTCTAGGAGTTGGCGTCCAAGAACATCTGGGGACCCTTGTCTCGGAACCACTGTTTCGAGGCCATTTTTAGGCAGTTTTGCATCCCAGGCTTGGTTTAGGCGGGAAATATACACATGGCTGTGTTCCAGTTATGACCAGGATATCAGAAAAGTCTCAGGTCATATCTGAGGAGCATCAGGGAGGCTACAATACAGACTCCTGCTCACCACATCTGGCCTGCCTTGTTCCAAAGTTCTTCACCCTCCCCAGTCTGTGCTTGGGGGTGATTATAATAGAAAAAAACATGCAGTGAGGTGAGATCGGCAAGCTTTCTGTTCCTCTTCCACTGCTGCTTTCATTCTCCACCCCAGTGGTCCCCAACCTTGGGCCTCCAGATGTTCTTGGACTACAACTCCCAGAAGCCTTCATCAGCACCTCTGCTGGTAAGGATTTTGGGGAGTTGAAGTCCAGGAACATCTGGAGGCCCAAGGTTGGGGACCACTGCTCCACCCCAGGGCTCTGCTTCCACCCTTTGGGTGAGCTGCAGTGTTTCTCCTGGTCGCCCTCAAAGGACTGCAGCGATTTCTCGCTCTGCCAATGGAAAACCTCTTCTTGGCGCCTGCCCTGCTTTTTGTCAGTGGAGTCCAGATACCCTTGTGCCGCATGACTACGGGGGGCAGAGGAATGTCTGGACACATACAGCACAGGGCAGTTTGCAGTTATCCAGACTTAGGTTGCACTCAGTCTTTTAGGCGGAGTGCTGCGGGGTCTTTCAGGATCCTTGATTTGTTATGGCAGCCTCTTTTGCTCCTGAATCTGGACAAGGTTGGCGGCTGATTGTTCCATCTCACACCATCATCGCTTTTGGGGATGTAGGGTCTCGGCTGGTGATTTGATGGGACGAAGGTCTGGTGGTTCCTCCTCATTCTGTGCCACAAGTTCCTCCGGGAGCATTGATTTGTTGTTGCGAGGCATTATTTACACTGGATGGCATTTGTGGAGTCCCTAGGCTCTCTCTGTGTCTCTCTTCTCTCCATCTATCATTCTACAACCTCCACACACCCCACCCCGATGCACACATAGACAAACATCAGCCTGTCGCTTTTCTAGACCCATAGGAAGTGCTTTCTAACAGTGCAATGTGCTGCAAAAAAAGCAAATGCTATTTTAGGTTGCATTAACAGAAAATACAGTGTCCAGATCTGATGACGTGCTAGTGCCCCCTCTATTAGGCACTGGTGAGGCCTCATCTCAAGTTCTGGACACCACACTTTAAAAAAGGATGCCAAAATCAGAGAAGAGCAACAAGGATGATCAGGGGACTGGAAACCAAGCCCTATGAGGAAAGAATGAAAGAACTGGGCGTGTTTCGCCTTGAGAAATGAAGGCTGAGGGGGTGATAGGATAGCACTTTTCAAATCCTTGATAGTCATACAAAGAAGGGGCAGGATCTGTTCTTCATCACTGAATGCACAACACACAATAATGGGCTACAGGCAGCGAGATGTAGGCTGAATATCAGGAAAAATATCTTAACTGTTAGAGCAGTACGAGAACAGAACCAATAACTCTGGTGTGTGTGTGTATGTGTGTGAGTGCTCCAATGCTGGAGGCATTCAAGAGAAAATTGGACAGCCATCTGTCAGAACTGCTTCGATTTGGATTCCTGCCAAATCAGGGTTGGCTTCGATGGCTTCATAGGCCCTTTCCCACTCAATTATTCTATGATTTCTCTCTTCCTGTCTTGGGAAACCATCCAACCTCACTCAGTGTCCTTTATCCTCTCCCCTCCCCAAATCTGAGCAAAACACCTTTTCCCAAAATGCTAAGCTCATGAGTTTCCCAGTCTTTTCTGCTTCTTCCAGAGTTGGCTATGGACCTGGGAAACCATTAGCCACTTTGTTAAGATGGACAAGAACAGGTCTTTATACATCACCAAAAAGGACACAGGGTTTTTTTTAAAGCTGCGGGTGGCAAGGAATGAAAAGGGCAAATTTTCTCATAACTACCTCCGCCTGGGATCCTAGTGTGGTGTAGTGCAGGGGTCCCCAACCCCCGGGTTGTGGCCTGGTGCCGGTCCATGGCCTGGGAAACAGATCTCCCTCCCTCCGCATGCACCCCCCGGCACTTTGTGCATGCATGTGTGCCTGCACGAGCATCCACTGCCCCTTCGCGCATGTATACGAGTGTCTCCCCCAACCACTTGCCGCGTGCGCAAGAGCACAGGGGGTGCCCCGCCTTCCCTACACAGGAACTCCGTCCTCCCCCAACTGGTCTGCAGTGACAAAAAGATTGGGGACCTCTGGTGTAATGGATAGAGGGATGGACTGGGATTCTGGAGACAAGGGTTCGAATCCCCGCTGAGCCATGAAACTGACTGGGTCAAAACTGACTGGCAAAACCACTCCTTAAATATCTCACTCTCCCTGAATGCCCTATTAGGGACAATATAAGTCTGTTCTGCCTTGATGGCACAGAACAGCAACCTCCTCCACCTGAACCCACCTGACCTCACTTCATCCAAGCTTCTACGCTCCTATTCTAGTCATACACAATAACTGGTCTTTCCTCCATTTAAAAAAGTGGAAAGGTGTCTGTTCCAAAATGTGCTACTTCTAAAATAGGTCACTGGTGGTTCGGATCGCAAGATAAAGCCTCTGTGGATAAAATGTCTCTGACGCTCCAGCCTCTGACTGTGGTGGCGAGTGGCTTCAACTATAGGGGTGATGTCACTCCACTGACTTCAGTTTTAGGAGTACTGTGAAGCGGAGTACACTATTTCATGTTTCGGGATGGCAAAGCCCAGAATTCTGCACAAATTCTACATGCAGAATTCTGAAGTTCTTCATTATCCCTTCCCCCGCACAAGCCTGCCTACCTGTAGGATCTGAGTCCCCCTACCTGCCAGAGAACAACGTTCAGGTTATTTCCGTGCAACATTATATTCTCCAGCCTTTGCTACCTGTTGTCCATATGTGAAGAGAAGAACAAAAGGAAGAAAGCAAGCAAGCTCCTCTCTTTTTTCTTTGAAGTGATAGTTCTTTGGGAGATGCTGTCTTAAGGACAGAGTGACCTGCTTGGTTATGGTAGGGATGGTTGACAATGCATAGGGGGATGGGAATTGTAGTTTCACGGTTCATTAGGGTCTACAGAAGACACTTCCCAAAGACTCTCAGGATGCACTGTGACAGCTTCCTTCCTTCCTTCCTTCCTTCCTTCCTTCCTTCCTTCCTTCCTTCCTTCCTTCCTTCCTTCCTTCCTTCCTTCCTTCCTTCCTTCCTTCCTTCTTTCCTTCATCAGCTCCTTCTTTCCTTCCTTCCTTCCTTCCTTCCTTCATCAGCTCCTTCCTTCCTTCCTTCCTTCTTTCCCTCCGTCCTTCCATCCATCATCAGCTCCTTCTTTCCTTCCTTCCTTCCTTCCTTCCTTCCTTCCTTCCTTCCTTCCTTCCTTCCTTCCTTCCTTCCTTCCTTCCTTCCTTCCTTCCTTCCTTCCATCCATCATCAGCTCCTTCCTTCCTTCCTTCCTTCCTTCCTTCCTTCCTTCCTTCCTTCCTTCCTTCCTTCCTTCCTTCCTTCCTTCCTTCCTTCCTTCCTTCCTTCCTTCCTTTACGAACAACAAGAAGCAAAGACCAGAGATACAGATGGTGCAGGTAAATAACTTGAAAGCCCTTCTTTAGAGGAGGATACCTACAGATGTACAAAGTTTTGTGCTAATCTCAGACCTCTGCTTCAAAAATTCTTGGAGAATTCTGGAGTATGGGGTTAAAAAATACAAGAGAGCCCACTCTTAGCTGTGATGTGACTCCGTTGACTTCAAGGTCAGTCAGGAGTACCCAGGTTTCAGTCTGGACTAGACAGGAGTTGACCTGGGTGTTGAATCCTATCCCTCCCCCCCCCCCCCATTAGATTCAAGCACCTTGCGTTACCCCTGGAATGGGAGTCACCCACTGCCACTGGTGGATGATCATATTGTGCAAGAAGATGGCTTTATGATGTGCACTGGGCTTGAGAGCTGTCTCCTCCGCTCCCTAGGCTGAGGTTTAACTTCTTGAGAATTTGAGAGACTTGAGCAACTTGATCTGAACATTTTAGCAGAGCATGCACAACAACTCAAAACAGACAACAGTTCACCCCTGGGACACGGGAGCTGTTCCTAGGGGATAGAATGTATTCCGAAAAATCTGAAATGTTTTCAGAGCTGCCTGTCTGTTTCTCTTTCTCTCTCGCTTCTCATATTTCCTATCTGGCGTGTTTGCCAGGGTCTGTAGGAAACCGAGGTCAGCAGAGCTTGCTAGAAAAGGATCTTCTAGCATTGATTCTACCTCTCTCCATGGATTACCTCTACCCCTTAGTATCCCTCTCCCCCAGTGTAATGAGGGGGGGGAGCCTCAAATTCTGGGAATGCAGAAGCAAGATAGTGGTTGAAATATTTGCATCAGCTGCAGTAGGTTTCATTTTAAATTCAGTAAAGGAAAGCCTGTGTAGCTGGCTGGATGACTCAGTGGTTTAAGTATTTGCCCGTGGAGTCAGAGGTTGGGAGTTTGATTCCCCACTCTGCCTCCTGTGAAACAGAGCCAGCCTGGGTGGCCTTGGGCAAGCTGCACTGTCCCAGGGTGACCCAGAAGAAGGGAATGGTCAACCACTTTCGAGTACAGTGGTGCCCCGCTTGATAATTAACTCATTAGATGAGGAAATCAATGATGAGTATTTTGTATGGGGTGTTTGTATGTACAATGTTTGTATGGTTTTTTTTCGTTTAACGACGATCGGTTCCCTGCTTCGGGAACCGATTTTTCGCTTAATGACGATCAAAACAGCTGATCGTCGGGTTTTCAAAATGGCCGCCCGCTGTGCAAAATGGCTCCCCGCTGTGTTTTAGGACGGATTCCTCACTATATAGGCACCAGAAAATGGCCACCCTATGGAGGATCTTCGCTGGACGCTGAGGTATTTTGCCCATTGGAACGCATTGAACTGGTTTTCAATGCATTTCAATGGGTTTTTTTACTTTCGTTTGACGACAATTTCGTTCTACAGCAATTTTGCTGGAACGGATTATCCTCGTCAAGCGAGGCACCACTGGATTCTCTATGTAGAAAACCCTGTAAGGGGTTGGCACACGTCAGAATTTACATGATGGCACACAGTTCAGAGCTGGCTGGATAGCTCAGTGGCTAAGTTATGTGGTTGCAAAGCCAGAGGTCGGGAGTTCGATTCCTGGCTGTGCTTCCTGTAAATATAGCCATCCTGTGTGGTCTTGGGCAAGCTGTGCAGTCCCAGGATGCCTTCAGAAGAAGGGAATGGTAAATTACCTCTGAGCCCTCTTTAACTTGGAAATCCTGGAACAGGTCGCCGTTAAGTCAGAATTGACTTGACGACACACAGATATCTTACATTATGGGGGAACCTGCTGTTACCAATCACTCTCTTTAAGTGGCAGCTGGAATCGTTGCTTATTTACGAAAGACACTTGTTTCCTCCTTTTCCTGCGGGGTGCATAATAGGGGCAAACACAGCTTCTCCTCCTCTCTTTGGCAACTGCACAATATCCCTGTGAGGGTGGTCAGATTGAGAGACAGAGCAGCTGACCTCCAGGAAGTAAGCAGCTCTTTCCTAACCTAACAGAGCAGGTTTACTCCCTAACCATATCATGTTTTCCCTGATATTGATTTAACCTAACACAGCCCATATATGAACAAAACTTTCAAAGGACCTGACTCATTTGGCGGGCGAGCCACCATGCATTCATTACCTAGTACAGTGGTGCCTCGCTTTACGATTGCCCCGCATTATGACGAATCCGCTTTATGATGATCTTTTTGCGATCACAATTGTGATCGCAAAATGATGGTCTAAATGGGGGACTTTCACTTTGCGATGATCGGTTCCCTGCTTTGGGAACCGATTCTTCGCAAAATGATGTTTTTTAAACAGCTGATCGGTGGTTTCAAAATGGCCACCGGGTAATTAAAATGGCTCCCCGCTGTGTTTAGGGACGGATTCCTCGCTATACAGGCAGCGAAAATGGCTGCCGTATGGAGGATCTTCACTGGATGGTGAGTTTTTACCCCATTGGAACGCATTGAACAGGTTTCAATGCGTTTCAATGTGGTTTTTATTTTCGCTTTACGATGTTTTCGCTTAATGGCGATTTTCCTGGTTGTTGGAAGGCCCCGTCTGATGGTGGCTTACAACAATAAATCATAAAAAGAGCTACCAGTAATGCAGGCGTTCATTTTAAAAACATTAGCAGCACAAATATAAGAGCTCATAAACTTGAGGAAACCATCATATAAAACCGTATAAATCCTTAAATTAAGCTTCCCCAATCTGCTATCTTTCTGGCATGCTCCGAGAGCTTGGAAAAGTTATTTCCTCAGATTAAAAACCCCAGACTTTCTCAGCTAGAATAGCCAGTGTCTGTGGATTCTGGAGTCTGTAATTCAAAAAACTAGCATTTCCAAGCTTTGGATGTTCTTTAAACTAAGAACCCCAGAATAACCTTTCTTGTCTCCCTTTTGTGGTTGCAGTTTATTTATTATTCCTTTTATTTATAGCTCTTTGTGCACTGTCCAGTTTAACCATTAAAAATATGACAAAATTCTAACCATCGTATAAATAAATCCATTGAAATCAATTAAAAAACCCATGAACTATGAGAACAACAAACAAGAGTGACATAAAATATACAGGGAAAAAAGTCTGAAGAAAATTTTGAATTTAAAAATAATAGTAGGGAAATTCCTTTTCCTCCTCCTCCTCCTCCTCCCCATGAGAGAGAGGGAGAGGGAGAGAGAGAGAGAGAGAGAGAGAGAGAGAGAGAGAGAGAGAGAGAGAGAGAGAGAGAGATTCATTAGGGGAAATGCATGAGAAGAAATGTCTTCCAATGCTGTGGTCTTGTTGCAAATCAGACCTTGTTTTAGTTGCTCAGCATTTCATTAAAAACAAAACAAAAGAGCCGGACAAAAAAAGCCTTCAGTCCTCGGCCAGTGCAGCCCAATCATGAAAAGGAAGAATGTGAGATGCCGCCTAGTTGCTTACAAAGAAGTAATGCAATTAGCAAAAGTTTAACCCTGTTTGGCTGCCGGTATCGACATTCTGTCTCTTTTTCAAAGTCTCTGCTGCCGAGTTTGCACCCCTTCTCCCCACCACAATAGGGCTGGCTCCAGGTCTTGAAAATGGCAGGAGAGAAGGGGAGGTTTCAATCTGGTTTTGACGCAGGCAGATGGCAAAGCCAATTTAATCCTTCATCCATGATTGCGCTGCAAATCTTAATTTTTTTTCCCTCTTCCTCCTAAAAGATCTCTTGTGCTGCCTAAATGGAAACTTGAGAGCCAAAATGAATTGGGCAGTGCTTCCAAGTGGTTAGGGAACACAAGCTGGATCAATAGAACCCTAGCAGCCATTTGGGTTGGTGATGGAAGTTTTACAACTTTGCCTGCTGCCTATGTTTTGTTTGGCTGGGCTGGGCTGACTGTCTATCCAGCATTAACCAATCATTCGCTTCCTTCTCTGAACTCAAAGAGAGCCCCTCCCCTCTGCTGAGTGTCTCTTTCTCTCTCTTTAGTCCTTTGAAGTCTGTTGAAAGCAGTGTCTGTTCGTTTACTGTTGAGCTGTTCACAACTATATGTAATGAAACATTTTTATTCTTTCTACTACTCATGGCTGAGTGAGTTACTGAGACGGTAAGTGCCGATTAGTGACACAAGAGTGGATTATTTGGGGAACTTGAAGCTATTCTCTTCTGTGAATCTCTGTACTTCTGCTGCGCAACAACAGGAATTTACAAGAAATTCAAAACTCTGAAACAACTGGCGAATCCTGAGAAATGTCATCTAAAAAAAGTAACTTTCCCAAAATTTGGGATCCACTGTGAAATCATGGCTTCAACTCTCCATTCTGTAAAAGAGCAAATTTGCTAAATTCTTTGAAAATGTTGGTGTTGGGAAGAAGGGTTAATTTTTTTCTGTACAGGAATTTGTGGAAGATGGATTGAAAAAAAAAGCGTGTATCCACAATGACTTGTCCTTGGCTATGTTGAGTCTGGGACAGAAGGAAATGTAACCCGGCACAGCTGGAAGGTACAGCTTGGGGAAAGTTGGTGTATGTGTGCATGTGCGAAATTGTAGCTGAAATCCTATAAACCTTACTAGAGGAGGCCTATTGAGTCAGTCAGGATTTGGAGTCAACTCATCATAAACTCCTTCAGGGAGGTGGTGGCGCTGTGGGCTAAACCGCAGAAGCCTGTGCTGCAGGGTCAGAAGACCTGCAGTCGTAAGATCGAATCCACGTGATGGAGTGAGCGCCCGTCGCTTGTCCCAGCTATCCCAACCTAGCGGTTCGAAAGCATGCAAATGCAAGTAGATAAATAGGGACCACCTCGGTGGGAAGGAAACAGCATTCCGTGTCTAAGTCACACTGGCCATGTGACCATGGAAGATTGTCTCCGGACAGAACGCTGGCTCTATGGCTTGGAAACGGGGATGAGCACCGCCCCCTAGAGTCGAACACGATTGGACAAAAAAAATTGTCAAGGGGAACCTTTACCTTTACCATCATAAACTCCCATTGATTCAGATGGGCCAACTCTAGCTGCACGCTGCTTGAACATATCCACGGAACTTATGGAGGGGGGTAAAGGTTCCCCTTGACAATTTTTTGTCCAGTCGTGTTCGACTCTAGGGGGCAGTGCTCATCCCTGTTTCCAAGCCATAGAGCCAGCGTTTGTCTGAAGACAATCTTCCGTGGTCACATGGCCAGTGCGACTTAGACACGGAACGCTGTTACCTTCCCACCGAGGTGGTCCCTATTTATCTACTTGCACTTGCATGCTTTCGAACCACTAGGTTGGCGGGAGCTGGGACAAGCGACGGGCGCTCATTCCTTCACGTGGATTCGATCTTACAGCTGAAGATCTACAGACCTTACAGCACAGAGGCTTCTGCGGTTTAACCCGCAGCACCATGGAGGGGGAGAGTCACCCAATTCCCTCCTATTGAGTGGGGCCACTCTAGTGCAGCTTACTATGCTGAACAACAAGATTTCAGCCAATATGTGCACAGACACATACACATTTTACACACAGATATACAATTTGCCGCGGGCACAACCAGATTCTCAATCATTGGATGAAAGTGCATGAGATTCAGTAGGTTTCTGCAGCGTGGCTTTACGCTGAGATCAGTGGTGATGGATGCGCTTGTGTGCCTGTGTGTGAAGGAGAGAGCGAGCGAATGTGTGCTGTCATTAGGGAATCTCCCGCCTCTTTCCACCTCTCTTGCCGACACTGCAGACCTGGCTGCTTCCTTATCTCCAGCTCTAATCCATTCCCTCGCTCTCCCCCTTCTTCCCTTCCATCTCTCCCTTCTGCTGCCTCTGCATTTTCCACCTGGCTGCTCCCTCCTCTTTCTCTGCATCTCAGTGCTGGGCTTGAAAAACCTCCGCGCATCGCCCCCCGGACAGATGTTCGGCCAGCTGCCCCCCCCGACGTTCCCTGCCACTCGGCATCTTTGGGAAGAGACGGAGCAGAGGCCGCCCCAGTCGCTTGAACCAAAATTGCAGTGGCAGCTGGAAACCTCCCAGATTGGGAATTGGGTTCTCCGTCTGATCTCTGGGAGAAATGCCATGAAAGATGCGGGGCAGGATGGGGAAATCAAGGATTCGTCAATATTATTGGCACGGGTCCCATGAAAGAGCCAACTATAGTGAAGAAGTGACTCAAATGCACAGTTTGGAAAGGGTACCTTTCTGGACTACAGATCCCAACATCCACATAGTCAGCATGGCCATTGTCTTATTGCCGGCTTATTGCTGGATAACTCTGTGGTTTAGGTATTTGATTGTGGAGCCAGAGGTTGGGAGTTAGATTCCTACTATGCCCCCTTGAGAATCCACAGGGTCCCTTCTAGCTTCTAGGATGATGCTGATCATGATCATCATCTTTGTCTTGAGCCCTGCTAAGATGCAACACCCAACCATGGTTTGCTGTTGATATCTGGACTGATACAATGCAACAACCCATGGTTTAGAGCAGCTGCCAAACTACAATTTGAAAACCCATTTTGACACTTGATTACATTTTAAATGGTCATGGCTAGAATCTTATGGCCATTGTACTCCAGAGTAAATGTTATAATGTAAGTCACTGTGGCCAATGACAGCTAATTAACAAGGTGCCAGTCATGTGCCTGGCACACAACACAGCAAGAGACTGGCACCTTATTAATTAACTACAATTTACTTACATGATCTATGCATTTCCGTGTACTCTGGAGCAAAATCCCAATAAGATTCTGGCAAACAACAACAACAACAACAACAACAACAACAACAACCCTACATTTTCTCTTCAAGCCATCTTGTAGGCATAAGGTCGCCTCATTATGGCCAAGCAGAGATTTGAACCCATGTCTGCCCCATCTAAGTTCCCCAGTTCCCAACACCAGGTCCACTGGCACTCTATGGAATTTCACTGGAAACAGCAAACGACTCTTGTTCACGGCCTGGTTCTTCAACTTAGCCAGCTTCATGATGAGAGTTGAAGAACATCTCAAGCAGCTTTAGAAAAAGGAGTGCTTCTGAGAACACACAAAGTGCTTGTCACCATGCACTAACCACAAACACTGATCTTCATTAGTAGGAGGAAAAAAACCTGCTTTTTTGGGTTATGAACTGCTAGATAGCTCAGTGGTTTCAGCATCTGGTTGGGAAGCCAGAGTTTGGGGAGTTCAGTTCCCCACTGTGCCTCCTTGGTAGGGGCCGTACTTCCTTCCAGCTCTGCAGTTATAAGATGATGACGATGAATCCCCAGATTTCACAGTCAGCATAGGATACATGCTGTAAGATTCTGGGAACTTTTCCCATCCCTGGGCGTCATGTAGGACTCTAATGGAATATCCTGGGAATGATTCCCAACATGCATCTACATCCCATGATTACGTGTCACGGGTCACGTGAAAGATTCCAGCTATGGACATAACAAATTCCCTACATGGGAATGAAATGTTGGTAAGGAGTTAATCTCTCCAGTGAGGTGGAAAACTTGCTCTGCGTAGAGCTTGCTTGATGATGGCTCTTTCATCCATGCAAATCATCTCATGATGACTCATCACAGCCCATCATCATGGCAAATCATCGCAGCCACTGACTGATGATCACTGGGTTGAGTCTTGCAGAGTCTCCTGGTTCTCTGCAATGTGCTATTCCATGGGAGAAACAAGAGTGCCCCGAATTCACCCTCTCCGGCTCTTTTCTGATCACTCTTTCCCCCTACCTTCTGTACTGGCCCACTAGAGAGTACTGATAACTGCAGAAAGAGGGCAGTAGGATGGGATAGGAGTGGAGAGGCAAGAGAACCACAGGCCCGCTGGAGAAGCTTGGGCAGCGTGGTGGCTTGCCATCAAAGAGGTTAAAAAAGTTATAAAAGGCGACAAGTGTTTTGTTATAATTTAGCATTCCCTTGAGCCACCGTCAGAATGGAAAGCCAAATGCTAGTGTCCAGATTTAAGTTTGGAAATAGGAAATGATGAACGTGTTTTGTGAAATACCACCTCCTCTCTTTTCCCTTGTTCAGAGGTAGGGCGAACCTCATTATAGGGCAAAGCAAGGTGAATGCCTATGAGATTAGGTTTTGAACATCCTTTTCTTCCTTGTATCAGTTTTCTTATTAGTCTTGTAGAGAACTGGCACATTTGCAGAAGTGACTTTTGTGTGTTTCTCTAAATGTAAAGCATTTAACTCCTGCCTTGTTGAACGGGTAGAAGCACTGGGTGGGTTGTTTGAGTCCCGGCAGGCAATCAGCCTGGCCTGTTGTGCTGGAGTTATGTATTTAAGAGTGAATACACATTGACGCTTATGTTAAGAAAGGAAAAAAAGTGCTATTTTAGACAAACTATGCAAAGCCTAACAATAAAAATCCCACCTGGTGTCTTGCTCTCGTGCTTGACCCGAGATCTCTACTGGGAGAAGGAGAATCCTTTACAAACTGTCTCATTGCTCTGAAGTGGCCTGTTTCAGCCTAGAAATGAAACAGTGATGAGTTTATTGCTGACCTCCCTCCTCTACCCTTCAACATTTTGTGGCAGGTCTCTGTGATATTGCTCCCAGGAGGCAACCAGGCAGATGTGTTGCATCTTGGGGGTGGGGGCAGTAGAGTGGAAGGGTTATTGCCCACATTCTGCCAGTGAACCTCTGAAAGGATTCATCCATGCACGGTGAAAATGCAGGGTTCAGTACTATCCGGTCCTTTAATCCGATCCAGTAGAGCTTTGCTTACATGCTCTGCCCCTCTATTGTTCCCTTGCTGTCCGGCTTATATTCTAAGCATACTAATTTAATTTCATTTTTTAATTTATATACCGTTGACTTAGTTTGGGACACTACTCTAAGCAGTTTACAAAGATAAAGTTAAACCCAACAACCCAACAAAACAAATAGGATGAATATAGAGCATGGATATGCCTGTATTGTCTATATAACTCCATAATAGGGATGGGGGAATGGATTGCAAGCCAGAGATTGTTGGGCTGTACCACCCACCTATTGGTTGTACTAGCAGGGGATAATGGGAGGTGCAGTTGGACAACATCTGGGAGGGGGGCAAGCCATTGCTCACCTCCTGCTATACCAGATGCCAAATACAGACACAAGTGAATAAAAACAGCCAGGGGCTCAAATTCCAAACTCGTACCGAACATCTGTCTCACTCCAGACTCCTGTGAGGACCCTCAGCTGTCTAGCCATCATAATTCCAATCAGTTTTTTTCCCCCACTGGTCCATTGGGTGTCTATCTGTCTGCCCTTCCTTTGGCCACAGCAGTCACCTCTCAGGGGGTTGGTTAGTGGGGGGCATCGGTCCCTGCTAGGGTGGCCAGGTCAGCACCCTCCCATTCCCTGACATTTCCTGGCTAAAACCTAAGACTGGGAAGTGGGGGCAGGGGGGGGGGGAAATGCCCTTGTGATGTCACAGAGGTGTGGTAGGCAAGGGGTGGGGGTGGGGGTGCCAGAAGTGCCATCAGCTAATTTTGAAAAGGGCTCCAGAAAGAAGGCAGATAAATCAGCCCAGAATCTGAGTAAAAATCTGATTAGCACCGTACTGTGGCAATCCAGAGAGAGACAGAAGCTGTACTAGTGAGCAGCTGGGCTATAAAACTACAGTCAACCCTCGACTTACGAATGGCCCTAGTTACGAACATTTCGACTTACGAACCGCTCTGATAGGAAAATATTGCCTTGACCTGCAAACTTTGGTTCGAGTTATTAATGGAAAAAATGTGCAGGAGGCGGGGAAAGCGTGAAATTTGAACTTTCTGTATGTTCCCTCCTTCCCTCCCTCTTTTCTTTCCTTTTTTAAAAACCTAACTCATTTTAGTTTAAAAGGGAAAAAAAAGGAAAAAAATTCTGCCCCGAGTGGTAGGAACAGATTAACCGACTTTGCATTAGTTCCAATGGGAACTAATGCTTTGACTTACAAACAGCCCCTCAACTTAAGAACCAAAACCAGCCGAAACAGATTAATTGGTTTTCAATGCATTCCTATGGGAAATGCCAATTTGACTTACAAACTTTCCGACTTATGAACGTCCTTCCGGAACGGATTACGTTTGTAAGTTGAGGGTTAACTGTACTTCAAACACAAAGATCAGTTTTTGCCTTGACCCAATGCTGTTCATCCTGAGATTGCCCCTCCCACCGCCAGAAAAAATAAGGAAGGATAGTGTTTCCTTGAGACGTAAGATGGTGAGACTTGACAGCCCTCATGCTCACCCATATTAGGTGCCCGGGAGATTTTAGTGGGAGGTGTTAGGGACGGGCTGGTGGTGGAGAAGATGGGTTTCATTCACACTTCCAAAGGAGCCCACCTGTTGAACTAATACAGAGGTAGAGTACACTTTTCAAACTCTTCCAATTTTGGCAAAGCGGTTCTTAGATTTTTTTAAAAAATAAATATTCTCAAAGTTCCCGCAGGAGTGATGGGGGAGCATAAAGAAAGGTCCATATTAGAGGACATTGTTTGAAAAAAAAAGAGGGGACATAAGCAGTGTGCTATGTGTACTAAAGACATCCTCTTTGTGAAAATGTGAGAAAATGTGTACAGGCTTTTTGCGTGAACTCTTCAAACAAATCTGCATAAGCACAGATAATTATTTTGCAAGCATACAGAAAAGAGAGGAGAATAACGTGCATTGCAAGAAACTGGTGTTGGAGTGTTGCAGAGAGAGAGAGAGAGGGAGGGAGAGAGGGAGAGAGAGAGAGAGAGAAATTTGTCTATCCCAAAGCTTAGGAAAAGTTATTTTCTGGGATAAAAAGGGCCACAAATGTGCAGGGAATTCTGGGAGTTGTAGTCCAGGAAGCCAATCTTTCCAACTCCTTGGTTTGTTCCTGGGCAGTGACTAAGTCTGGGGTGTTTTGCAACATGCAAAGTATGTGATCTACAGTAAGCTAAGACTTTTCCTCTTCTCCCCACTGACTTTTGCTGATGCAACTGTTACTAGAAAAATACAGGAGGGGGGCTCTTACATCTTGTTACTCGAGAAGGCTGTTCTCTCTTTATTGTGGGTTGCTTGGACAGAGGAAAGCAGGGAAGTAACCCCATCTCAGGGTATCTGTATATGGAACCTGGATTCCCTTCTATGTCGAGGGGTAGATTTCTAGCTACATCCCTCAGTTCTTTCTAAAATTCCTGGACTGGGAGGGAGGCTTGCTGTTCACGTTCCTGCTGCATTGTGTCAAGGCAGCCGCCAGCCGACGAACCGTCTTTCCCCTGCCCCTTGAAGTGCTCGGGGATTAACTGCAGGCGCCTTCCACCGCATTGGCCCCCCAACACCAGCATCAGGAGGTGGGCAGGTGAAGTGAACCGGGAAATAGCGCCAAGGCGGTTCTGCCGCAGCCTCGGTCTCCGCGTTGATCAGATCAGCTCCCTCGGAAAAGGTGGAGGTGGGGGGAGCAGAGAAAGAGGGAGTGGGTGGCATTCAAATCCCTGGTTCTTCCTCCATCAGACAAAGCAGGGAAGAAACAAAGGAATGCCTGGATCTTACATGGGGGCCCAGGTTACCACCGATAATGCAGGACTATTGTCTGTCTGTCTGTCTGTTCAGTTGCCCCTCCCCAAGCCATCCCTTAATTCTATCAGAAGAAGAAGAAGAAGCCTCTGCTGTCTGTCTAGGCCAACATTGTCTAGTCTTGACCGATTGTAACTCTTGGGTCTCCAGCAGATGTTTTACCTGCTACCTAATGCTTTTCATCTGGGGGTGGAAGGACTTGATATGTTCTACCTGATAACAATAATCACATGCCTTCGGATCAATTCTAATTTATGGCAAGCCTTTTGTACAAGGTTTCCCGGGGCTTCTCATGGCACTGTGCAGCTTGCCCAACCCTACACAAGCCGGCTCTGCTTTATTCAGGAGGCACAAGGTAGAATCGAACTCCCAACCGCCGGCTCCACAGCCAGAGACCTCAACCACTAAGCTCGAACTTTGTTAAGCGAAGAAACTCTCAGGCAAGAAGGAGACTCGTCCTAAAGAGGATTAAATGCCTGCTTCCAAATGTATGGGAGGGAAGTATCTCCTAGTGATTGGAGTAAGAGGCTACGCAGAGGAGAAGGGGTAGCTACCAGTTTGAGGTTGGAGTGGAGCCCATAGCAGGACTGCCAGGGGTAAGATGCCCTCTTTATCATAAAGACCCAGCATCCCCATCCTTGTCTTCATGGTGATCAGCACCAGAGGCATCTCAGCATCTTCCTTGGAGCAGGTGCACCATGAAAGGGGTGTTGGTGTTCTACTCCTTACTCAGGGTTTGCCGCTGGTGATAAAAAAAACCTTTCCCATTAGAATTTCTAATGACTCGGTGACTGGAATAAGGCAATGGAAAATCCTTGGAGTAATTACAATGGTAGGTTCTTCCCCCCGCCCCTGGTACTAGCTGTCCATCAGATCCTTATTGGCTGGTTCCCTAGCAGAGGATGGCTGATCAAGGGTGGTGTTGCACAGCTGGATGGACAGATGCTGCAGGTTCTTCTTGGCTGCAGTTCGGAGAAGAGTGGCTTCTGGAACTTGAGAGACCTGGCTTTCATTCCTGGCTTTGGGCCAGTTGCACCTGCGGGTTTGAGATTCTATCAGGCTGTAGTCCCTCGGCATGCCTTTTGTCCATCGGAGGGCATAACGCAGCACAGGCTACAGCTGGCCTTAGGATGGTCAGAAGCCGGACCGTTGAGTCTTGCAGTCTGGGGACGAGGGCCCTTGTAACTGGACAGAAGTGGGGTGGATGAGGTTGCTTGCTTTATGCACGGAAACCATCAGTGGCTTGAAAATGTTCTGTATGGTGATTGTTAGAAACAAGCACAGGGAAAAGAATCACTCAGAGGGCTCTAGAAATGCACTGGCATTCTCAAACCAGGAGTGATGTCTTTTATTACAACAAGTGTCTCTTGATTCCTCCAAGGAGTTCAAGGTAGAGGATGGGGTTCTCCTCTTGTTCTGTCTTTAAAATATTAACCTGAGACATGCAGAGCCAGAACCGGCCCAATGGATCATCAAGTCGAGGAGCTACCCTGGGGAATCGAACTCCCAGCCTCTGGCTCCACAGCCGGAGACCTAAACCACCTTTGCAGCAACCTGAATGGAGGGGTATGAACCTGCGTCCTCCCAGTCTGAAGCGCTGTGACTTAGAGGTAGGCAACATATGGAGGTCTGGTTCCACCCTCATCCTGCTGTGCTAAGCTTGTTGTGATGCCAGCAGTGACTAACCCCCCACCACCACCACTTGAATTCAAAACAAGGCATGTGTGGAACACACGTCTTGTTTTTAAGCTTCCAGGAGGCTTCTGGAAGTACTATTGAGGTAGGAAACAGAGTGCATGCTCACCACATATGCTGATGACACCCAGCTCTACATTTCCTTTTCACCAACTGCAGGTGATGCCGTTCTGTCCCTCCAGCGCTGCCTGGGGGCCGTACAGAAATGGATGCAGGAGAACGGGCTGAAGCTGAACCTGGACAGGATGGAAGTTCTGAGGGTGGGTGGCCCTGTGGATGGTGGCTTGGGAAACTCCCTCATGTTTGGGGGGGGTGGCCCTGGCCGCAAAGAGTGGGGTCCGCAGCCTGGGGGTACACCTGGACCCGATGCTCATCATGGAAACGCAAGTGGCGTCGGTAGTCTCCACCGCCTTTTTCCACCTTTGGCGGATTGCCCGGCTGCAACCTTACCTAGACATGGGGGCGCTCACTACCTTAGTACATGCGCTCGTAATTTCTAGATTAGACTACTGTAACGCGCTCTACGTGGGGCTTCCTTTGAGGCGGATGCGGAAACTTCAAGTGGTGCAAAATGCGGCGGCCAGACTCCTCACTGGAATAAGAAAATATCAACATATCTCTCCTACTCTGGCCATGCTGCACTGGCTGCCCATCCGTTTCCGCATTGACTTCAAAGTGTTAATGCGTACATATAAAGCCCTAAACGGTTTAGGACCTCGATACTTGGCGGAACGCTTACTCCCAACTAGTTCTACCCGTGTCACCCGCGCGAGCCAGGAGGTGAGGCTGAGGAGCCTGACGCCGAGGGAGGCCCGGAAGGAGAGAACTAGAAACTCTCTGGAATAACCTACCTCCGGAGATTCGTGCTGCACCCTCGCTGGGTACTTTTAAGAACCAACTAAAAATGTGGATGTATAGGCAGGCCTTCCCTTCCAGTTAATTCTTGTCCTCTTTCCTTTTTTTCTCTTTATTTGATTTATTTTGTATTTTTCCCATTGCAAAATCATTTAATTAATTGTTATAAATTTTTCTTGAACTTGTCATGTTTTATGTTGTAAGCCGCCTAGAGTGGTCAAAATGACTAGATAGGCGGGGTATAAATACAAGAAATAATAATAATAGTAATAATAATAGTAATCATCATCATCATCATCATCATCATCATCATCGGCGTCGGCGTCGGCGTCGCTGTCGTCGTCGTTTTAAAAGTACCTTGTGGTTTTTTATGTCAGCTTCTTGCTGTTTAATGTGCAGAGTTTTCTGATTGAAGAAAAACACACACACACTCTTCTTCTACAAAAAGACATGTGTATTAACAAAAATATATACAAATATACAAAGTAGCAGACCTTTGGCGTGGCAACAAAAATAGAGGCAAAGTACATAGAGGATAGTAGCACAGAGGAACGAAGGAGATACATTCACGTTCATAATGTTCACTTATATACAATTGAACTGATGCTTCTGTCCAATCACTTCAAGTGTTGCATCATCTTCTTTTACATGGGTGCTGCATCATCCCCAGATGTTGCATCATCTTCTTCTTAGTCACAGTGACTCAGCGCAGGTGATCATCATGGCAGTTCATTAATATTACAGTCTGGACCAGTTCAGGGCTATAAAATTCTCAATACTTTGACATTTAACACCACTCATGCACCATTGTAATCTTGTGGTGTTGTGGAGCCAGAGGTTGGCAGTTCAGTTCCCTACTGTGCCTCCTTGACAGGGGCTGGACTTGATGATCCATAGGATCCCTTCTTGCTTTGCAGTTCTAAGATTATAATGAAATCACGGCAGTGGATGCACAGAAAAAACAGGCATGGGAGCTACATTAACCTTTGCAGAATGTTGGCTTGTGTAGAATATGAGGATCCCATCCACTGATGACCAGAGATGGACAGAAGGATCTAAATCCAAAATTTAGCACTGGTGTATAATTGGGATTTTCCAGGCACTCCCCTCTGGGGCCCTCAGAGCTTTCCCCAAACCAGCTCCAGAAGGCCAGTTTTCTGCACAGGAATCTTGTAGGGGCTACATGGACAACCCAAGGACGAAGCAACAGAAAGGATGAACCTGGAAGTGCTCAGAAATCCACGTCCAGTTTTGAAAGGCTGGTATTTTGGGGTGTTCAGGTGCTTGCTGGATGATTTCAGTGGGTTAGAAATCTGGCTGTGGATCCAGAGGCTGGGAGTTCGTTGTGCCTCCTGGGAACAGAGTCAGCCTGTGTAGCCTTGGGGAAGCTAAACTCCAAAAGAAGGGAATGTGGAAGCAGTTCTGACTACTCTGCACTTAGAAAACACTGGGAAGGACCACCACTAAGTCAGAATAAACTTGACACCATTATTTTAAAGAGGGGAAGAGGGCTGCGACCTATTTCAAAGGCAAATCAGTGCTCTGACAGGCTTCCTGGACTGTTCATTCACCCCTCACACTCTGGGGAAAATCCTTCTTGGGGACTCAACTTGGGGAATATTGGGGTCCCCCAAAAAACAGGGAGAGCCACCTGTGCCTCCGGGCTGCACTTTGCCCATTTGTGCCTTATATCGTCATCGTCGTCGTCGTCGTCGTCGCCATCGTCGTCGTCGTCGTCGTCGTCGTCATCATCATCATCATCATCATCAGGTACTTTCAAGTCAATTCTGACTTACGGCAGACCTTTTGGGGGTTTTCCAGGAAGAGAATACTCCGAATTAGTTTCCCATCCCCTTCTTCTTCTGACGGCATTCTGAGACTGTGCAGCTGGCCCAAGGCTACAAAGGCTGGCTCCACTTGTAGGAGGTGCAGTGGGAATCAACCTCTCAACCTCCGGCTCAGCAGCCAAGCTACTGTGAGGATGCTCAATTATGAAAACATGCAATCCAGTGCATGTACTTACCACCCAGACAAACCATACACCCTCTTCTTGTCGCAGAGGAGAAAAGCGTACATCTATCACAACAGCGGGCGTTGCTTGAGTTCCTGGCACAGGTGGTGTGAGAAATCACAGCTTATCTGTGGCCGGCTTATCTTGGTTTCTGTTCTGCTCCCAGGGCGATAGGCATTCCCTTAACTCCGTCTCCATGATAGGTGGCATGATTGGTTATCCACTGCATGCTGGGGTTGCATAATCGCATATCAATGTGACAATCGGTTTCCGTGGCGTTGTCACTGTCAGCGGAAAACTCAGTCACAGGCATTCCTGCGCTGTCACGGTGTGAAGCTCTACACCCCGAAACTCCTGCCGAGCTTGCGTTCCTTTGCCGTGCAGTTCTCTTGTACAATCGTCGTTTGCAGCATCTGGCTGTTTGGTTGTCTGAGCTATTGGCCAAAATCCTACTTCCAAAATGCTGCAGGTTAGGTCCCTTTTGCCAATTTAATGTTGTCAGTGTCAATTTAATGTTGACAGCGAAGAAACAGAAGTTGTGAAAGATTTTGTATACCTTGGCTGAGTCGATAGTTTGAATGGATACTGCAGCCAAGAAATCCATAGAAGACTTGGAAAGGTAGCAGTGAAGAAATTAGAAAAGGTCATCTGGTCTAAGGATGTGTTAGTGGAGACCAAGGCCAGGATTGTCCACACTCTTGAGCCTCCAGTCACCACATATGGGTTTGAAAGATGGACAGTAAAGAAAGCAGATGGGGAAAAAAATCTGTAGTGCTGGAGGAAAGCTTTGTGGATGCCGAGGACTGCCAGAAAGACAAACACAGGGATTCAAGAGCAAATCAAGCCTGAACTTCCTCTGGAGGCCAAAATGACAAAACTGAGGTTGTCCTAATTTGGGCTCCTCATGAGAAGGCAAGGTTCTCTGCAAAAGACAAAAAAATGCTGGGAAAGGTGGAAGGCAGCCGGAAAAGAGGAAGACCAAATAAGAAATGGATCAGCTCTCGAAGGAAGCCACAGGTTTGAGATTACAAGAGCTAAGCAGGGCTGTTGAAGAGAGGACATTTTGGAGATCAATCATTCATGGGGTCGACACAAGCCAACTGTTATACATTCAGGGGTGTAACTCACTGCACAACCCAGGCATGTCAGAGCAAACAATGAACGGCCAGCAAGATCACTTACCCCACTTGTGTAACTTCTGTATTACCCTGCAATGGGATTCTGGAAGATTTCTGCAGATCTGGGAGCCCATAGGACACTCTGGGGGATTATACCAACCGTGAAAAAACAACTCACCTGAAAAAGCAAAAAATGACAGCTGAAAACAGCTAGAAGGCTGTTTCTGGATTTGCAAGGGGTTTTGGAGGTATTAATTAGTTCAGGAGGACGTCTGGTCAATTTCAAAGCAGAGTAGCTGCTCCTTCCCCACTCCTTTTCTCCTGGAAAAAGAAGGGTTGTGAAGATCCAATGGGGTCCAATGTCTCAAGCAGGGCCACGCCTGCTCTAGATGTTCTGTGGCCACTTCCATCCTCTCTGTAGATGTTGGCTGGGATAGAAGGGAATTAGAGTCAAGGAACACCTGGTGGTTCCCAACCTTGGGTCCCCAGATGTTCTTGGACTACAACTCCCAGAAATCCTGGCCAGCACAGCTTCTGGTGAAGGCTTCTGGGAGTTTTTGTCCAAGAACATCTGGGGTCCCTAGTTTGGGAACCCTTGTTCTAGACCAGTGGCTCTCAGCTTTGTGTCTCCAGATGTTCTTGGACTACAACTCCCAGAAACCCTGGCCAGCACAGCTTCTGGTGAAGGCTTCTGTGAGTTTTTGTCCAAGAACATCTGGGGACCCAACGCTGGGAATCCTTGTTCTAGAACAGTGGCTCTCAACCTTGTGTCTCCAGATGTTCTTGGACTACAACTCCCAGAAATCCTGGCCAGTACAGCTTCTGGTGAAGGCTTCTGGGAGTTTTTCTCCAAGAACATCTGGGGACCCAAGGTTGCGAATCCTTGTCCTAGACCAGTGGCTCTCAACCTTGGGTCTCCAGATGTTCTTGGACTACAACACCCAGAGTTGTTGGCCAACACAGTTAGTGGTGGAGGTTATTTTTGGGAGTTTCAGTCCAAGAAAGTCTGGGGACCCACGGTTGGAAACCACTGACCTAGAAAACCACAGGTTCACCGGCCCTGATTTGATCAGAAAGAAGTTTCATCACCAATCTCTCCTCAACCACACCATCGCATATCAGTTGTGTAAGACTCCCTTCTCGCATGTTCACAATATCTGGAAAATTTTAAATGACTTACAGTATTTGTGACAGGTGAGAAATTCAGTTCCCATTGCATTTGGATCAGAATTTCCCCCACATTTGCAAATTTTGGATGGGGGAGAAAGTGGATTTAGCCTGGCTGCTCTTTGCATTTTGGTTGAACGAGTGAAGTTGAATTTGTTTCTTCAAAAGAAAGAAAATTCATTTATTCAAGTTCAGGACTTTGAATAGGTAAAGGTAAAGACTCCCCTGGACATTTAGTCCAGTCGTGTCCAACTCTAGGGCGCGGTCCTCATCCCCGTTTCCAAGCCATAGAGCCAGCGTTTGTCCAAAGACAGTTTCCGTGGTCACGTGGCCAGCACGACTAGGCACGGAACGCTGTGAACTTCCCACGGAGGTGGTACCTATTTATCTACTCGCATTTTTTACATGCTTTCGAACGGCTAGGTTGTAGGAGCTGGGACAAGTGACGGGAGCTCCCTCCAGCGCGTGGATTCGATCTTACGACAGCTGGTCTTCTGACCTTGCAGCACAAAGGCTTCTGTGGTTTAACCTGCAGCACTACCATGGCCCCTAGGGCTTTGAATACTTATAGCTTAAACTTCGTGGTTTGAATACCTATGTGTAGAGATGGGCACAAACTGAACTACAAACGGGGAAAAAACCATGAATTGGGCTGGTTTGTAGTTTGATCCATGGATCGCTTCATGCAACCCATTTTGCCCAAACAAAACGAAGCACCAAGCTTTTTTCCACTCAGTGCTTCATTTTGCTTCAGCAAAACGGATGCCCGCCCGCCCCCCATCTTCACTGCCCCCATCACCTCCTTAACTGGTCCTATTGCGTCCTCCGTCATCTTCAGAGAAAGCATCCCGGCGTCCCTCCTGGGTGCTGGGCCTGCTGTTTCTGTTCGTGCGCTCACCTTTCAGCTGATAGGGAGGTCCATGCGAAAAGACATCGGGCCTGGCTCTTGGAAAGGAAGTTGCGCCACTGTCTCTGAAAATGGCAGTTGCAGCAAAGGAGGAGGTGGTGGCAAGACCAGGTAGGGAGGCGATGGGGGAAGCAGGAAGGTGACAGGGAGACATCTGTTTCCCCCCCCCTTCCAGGCACAAATAATAAAAAAAACTGACCCACAAACTGGTTCATTTTTCCAGGGGTTTGGAAAGGTGCCACTTACCAGCCCAATTTCTCATTTTTCCAGTTCATGCCCGTCTCCATCTATGTCTTCAAACGTAGCAGTGCTGAATTAGGGTTCCCACTTCTTTTGTGCCCCATATTTTGTGCCTGTATGGCAACTATTCATTTACTCAGGATCATATTGTTATAATTTGGATGAGTGGATGTGGAGGAATGACTGGTTTTTGAACCTGACATAATTGATATGGTATTCAATTCTTTTTAATATCTGTAAGCTTATTATTTTTAGCTTTCAAATATTGTCTTTTTATGACGCGAGATACCTTTTCAAGGAGTTAAATGGGTAAAAATATTTTAAATAAATGCATAAGAAGATAAAACCAACTACTGCAGGGTTCTCCCCATGCGGAGAATAGCTATACTTCCTTCCTTTGACCAGTGACTCTTGCAGACATCATCGTTATCACCATCACCCTATTTTTCAATCTCGTTATTGTGATGGGCAATAGCTACACTGAGAAGCGATGTGACATCATGTGTATCATATTGTGTTGTTCCTTTGTACATGTTCCTGGAAGGTAAAGCATCACTGCCAAGCTTCCCCATGAGAACATTTTTAAGGAAATACATTTATTCCTCAGTCTCCCACAGACCAATGGCCTCAAACCACCAAGTGTATGTGGTCCGTAGCTGTGAAGGCAATAGTACTAGACAATAATGACTTTTATTACAGTTTGATTATCCACGAGGGAGTCTAGCTGTAAAGCAAAACAGACTTCCACTCAAAAGCCCAGGCAAAACAAGGAAACTGCAGCTGAAGAGGAAAGGAAATACTACACTGGGCTCTGGAAAAGGAGAGAAGTGTGAGGTAGTAGAGACTAATGTAGGCAATAACGATGTTGACAATGCTGATGTTGTTGTTGCTGATGAACAGGGGGTTGGACTTGATGGCCTTATGGGTCCCTTCCAACTTCATTATCCTATGATTGTATGATGACAAAATTTGCTGTTTGTCATTTGTCTCATTTGCTATGAATAATGGCCATACTGCTGGGCAAAGTGTAGTGGTGCCTCGCTTAACGACGATAATCTGTTCCAGGAAGATAGCTGTTAAGTGAAAACATCATAAAGCGAAATTAAAAAACCCATTGAAACGCATTAAAAACCGTTCAATGCGTTCCAATGGGCTAAAAACTCACCATCCAGCGAAGTTCCTCCATACGGCGGCCATTTTTGGTGCCTGTACAGCGAGGAATCCATCCCTAAGCACAGTGGGGAGCCATTTTAAGCACCCGGCGGCCATTTTGAAAACCCGACAATCAGCTGTACCTGATCGCTTCTGTAGGTACCTGCTAGAGTGGTAGGAAGCACCATTTTCTGGATGTTTCTCCTGAACCTGAAGGCTATTCTTTTCTGTTAGAAGACTATATACCACATGGCCTGTCTTGCGTCTCCTCAATTGTCCTGGTGCTCTCAGGTGTAGCAGTCCCTGGTGAAACTTTAGCTGAGAGCCCAGTCCACTTGTGTATGTGGAGTGGGAGAGGAAGCTTTAAAAATTCACCTCAGGTGGCAAAACGTTGTGGGCCAGCCCTAATCATCAGTCATGCTGAAGCAAAAAACAGAAGCATCTCCAGGAACTATCCTTGGTATTCTCCGTCTAACTCATGACAAATCATAAAAGTATCATACAGTGGAGTGGGAGCGATGAAAGAGTTGATCTTTTGGTGGATCCATTCTTCAGGAATTGAAGCAGTTTTTCCATTGAATGACTCAGGACCCTTTCATAACCAGGCTGATATATTGATAGCCACCCAAAATGAAGCCCTAGTCAAAGGCCTAGAGTTGCTAAGTATCAAAATTGAGCGCTGAAACACAAATTTTGGGTTCCATGCTCCTGTTTGGACCTGAAGTCTTGGAGCTGATCCCCATCTGCCAGTTCTAGCTGTTGAGATGTGTTTTCACAGCTTTAAGGCCTGTACCTTTAGGAATGCCCTGTGTTTTTTCATTGCTCTGCATGCTGTAGAGCAGTGGTCCTCATATGTTCTTGGATTAAAGCTTCCAGAAGCCTTCACCACTAGCTGTGCTGGTCAGGATTTCTGGGAGTTGTAGTCCAAGAACATTGGTTGACCCAAAGTTGGGAACCACTGCACCAAGACAGGATTCATATGTTGGCCTTTTGATTCATCTGTTACTTTGCAATGTCATACAAAATCTCAGGAAGTGGGAAAGAGCTAACCTGACAACCTGGGTTTGTAGCAAACTGGCCTCTTGTCTCCTCCTGGTGAACTTTCCTGGAGTGAAGAAGCTTTTGTTACATGTATGTTGTCTTTTGGAATTGGTTTCCCCTTTTGACCTTCAAATCCTAACGCTCTGGAGAGGGATATAGCTCAGCCATCCAAAATTCTGTATGGATTGTCAAAGCAGCCCTTAACCTTACAAACACAAATCTCAGGAACAGAGATGGGCATGGACCAGGAAAATGGCAGTTCATGATGGTTGGTTGTGCATTGCTATTCGCCAACTACGAACCATGAACGCTCACAAATTTTCTGATCCAATGAACCGTTCAATGGTTTGTGTAGTTTTAGACTTCCAGGAGTGGCAGAACACCCTCTGTGTGAGTTAAAGATGCCAAACTCACAGCGAGTTTCCAGCCTTGACTGTCCTCTCCACCCCCTCCAAGTTTTGCAAAGATTCGACTTGGAATGTCCAAATTAGCAACTGGCTAAAGAGGACTTTCCTAAGGAGACCTGCTTTGCAGGGGATATAACTTAGATGCCCTTAATCCAGTCTTAGCCAGACTTGGAGGAGGTGGGGACGAGAGTCAGCTGAAGACCTGCTCTGAATTTGGCATCTCTAACTCCTGTGGGGACTCTTCTTACGCTCCTGGAAGAACCGAATTTCACGAACCACAAAGTGTACGAATCGCCAAACGCTATAGTTTGACGTTTCATTTCATTCTGGGCAAATGCATTTCCCCGAGGCGCTTCAAAATGAACCACAAAACGGCCCAGTTTGTGGAATTGTTTTGCACCGTGGTTCATTTCATTCCCATCTCTACTCAGGAATAGTGATGTATCTTTTTATTCCTTTCCCCCCCCTTCCCATTCCCCACACCCCTCTTTGGTTTAACTGCTGCCTCAGTGACCACGTGAGGCTGAACGGGGCTGGCAGGCTCATCTCTTTCGCTTGCTGCTCCCACCCCAGTGGCCTTTTCACAATCAATAACCCCGCACACAGTCGCTTTCTTATTAAAATCCAGGCACCTCTCCCTCTTTGCATCTTCCTCTCTCACACACACACCTTCTATGAGGATGAAGAGGCATGGTCGCTGCGGACAGACAGCTAAGCCCCAGGCCCCAGGGTATGGGGAGAAAGAGAGAGAAATTGAGAGAGAGAGAGAGAGAGAGAGAGAGAGAGAGAGAGGCAGGAGGAAACTGGAGGCTGGTTGTACAGGAAGAAGAAAACTTGTTAAAAAATAAAGGGGAAAGGGGGATACCCAGTAAAGGCTGGGGTGTCTAATGCTGGCAGATACAGAGAGAAAGCAAATCGACTCCACAGGCCCCTAACTAATCAAAGAGAGGCCCTCTTTTCTTGCTGTTCCAAGACGTTTTTCGGCATTTAGGAATGCTTTCTTTAATTTGGGCTAATGATAGTTTCTGGAAGGGTTCGTCCTTTAGAATTTAACTCTCCCCTTGTCCCTAGCTGTTAAAAGTCTGAGGTTTCAGATAGGGGGGATGAATCCTAACTTAAGTGTGCATGCTTTTGAAGGTTTTTAAATGGCAGCTTTTAGTATCTATATCTGTTTAGGTGTTTTTTTTAAAGCCCGATATCTCCTTGTGTTTTTAATTGTTGTTGAGCATATTTTTTTAAAGTAATTGGGAGCTGCGTTGTGTCCCTCCACTGAGATAATATAGGAACCTAGTGGCACAGTGGTTAAACTGCAGTACTGCAGTGAAAACTCTGCTCATGACCTGCATTTGGTCCCAGGTAGCTGGCTCAAGGTTCACTCAGCCCTCCAGCCTTCCATGATCAGTAAATTGAGTACCCAGCTTGCTGTGGGGGGGCAGCTGTACCCTCCATAATTAAATTGTAAGCTACCCAGATAGTGCTTTAAGTGCTGTGAGAGAATATATAAGCAGCGCACTTTGTAAGTGTGACATATAAATTTAGCAAATAAATAAATAAATAACTTTATTGCAGAAACACACACGTGTGAGCCCTCTGAGCACCGAACAACTTCATTGTGAAGCCACTAATGTATGTTTGGGAGTGTTGCTAGTAGATGTTACTGTACAAACACAATATTAAAGGCTGAAAACAGTAAATTATCTCACTATTAAAAAGAGTTAAGGGCATTCTATTAAAATGTTAGGTAAAAGCATTACTAAAACAGATATAGATGCAACAAAATACAGTGGTGCCTTGCTTTACGATTGCCCCGCATTACGACGAATCCGCTTTGTGACGATCTTTTTGCGATCGCAATTGCGATCGGAAAACAATGGTCTAAATGGGGGAATTTCGCTTTGCGATGATTGGTTCCCTGCTTCGGGAACCGATTCTTTGCAAAATGACGTTTTTCTAACAGCTGATTGGAGGTTTCAAAATGGGCGCCAGGTAATTAAAATGGCTCCCCGCTGTGTTTAGGGAAGGATTCCTCGCTATACAGGCAGCGAAAATGGCCGCCATATGGAGGATCTTCGCTGGACGGTGGGTTTTTACCCCATTGGAATGCATTGAACAGGTTTGAATGCATTTCAATGGGGTTTTTTTATTTCGCTTTAAGATGTTTTCGCTTAACGGCGATTTTCCTGGGACAGATTATCATCATTAAGCGAGGCACACTGTATAAACTATCCTGTTTATTGTCTCCTGGACAACTCAGTCACTACGAGAAAGGTCTTAGTGCAAAAATGGGGCTAGGCTGGTCTCTTTTGGGAGGGAATTCCAAATTCTCGTAGCAGCAACAGAGAAGACCAAGCATACCTGTGACGATGGTGGGACTGAGAGAAAGGTCTCCTCTGATGATGCTAATACACGGGCAGGCTGTCAAATCAATTTCCAACTGTGATCATAGATTCATAGAATAATTAAATTGGATGGGGGCTTATAAAGTCTTCTACCCCTTGCTCAATGCAGGAATCCAAATCAACGCAGAGCTGATGGTTATCCAATTTTCTCTTGAATGCCTCCCATGTTGGAGCAATCTCTACTACCTGCTGAAGTATTTGGTTCTATTGTCATACTGCTCTAACAGTTAAGAAATTGTTCCTGATATTCAGCCTAATTCTGGCCTCCTATAACTTGAGCTCATTATTATGTGTCCTGCACTCTGGGATGATCAAGAACAGAACCTGCCCCTCCTTGGTATTTGAAGAAAAGTATTTGAAACATGCTATCATATCTTTTTTCCCCCCTTAGCTAAACATGCCCAGTTCTTTCTATTTTTCATCAAAGGGCTTGGTTTCCAGTCTCCCGATCATCCTTGTTGCTCTCTTCTATTATGATGGCCATAATAAGGCTTTTGAGCTCTGTGAGATGTCCAAGGAGTGTTTTTACCATTGCGACCTCCCCATGTTTCCATGGCTAAGTCGGAATTTGAATTCAACTCTCCTGAGTCCTAGTCTGGCACTCTGTTTGCTGCATTCCATGGTCTCTTCTACCATTGACCAGCCCAGCTCTATTGTTCAGGTTTCATTGACAGTCACACCCATGTAGACGAGTCACACCTATCCCTTAGCTATTGGTTTATCATCAGTTCATCAGCTGGTGGCAAACATTCCAGAGATGAGTGATGACCAATAAGCACTTGGAGAGGAGGAGCAGAGACAAAGGCTGTCCTCCCGTTTT
Source organism: Pogona vitticeps (assembly GCF_051106095.1). Taxonomy (NCBI): domain Eukaryota; kingdom Metazoa; phylum Chordata; class Lepidosauria; order Squamata; family Agamidae; genus Pogona; species Pogona vitticeps. The sequence continues at coordinate 20,345,035 of NC_135791.1, read as the reverse complement.
CTTGTTCAGAAGTCAACTTTTTAAAAGTTCTGAAAGTATGATAGTTATGTTCTCTGCCATCAAGTCAGAACTGACTTACAGCAACCCTAAAAGGGCTTTCAAAGTACAGTCATGCCCCGCTTAACCATTACCCCGTATAATGATGAATCCGCTTCACGACGATGTTTTTGCGATTGCAATTGCGATCGCAAAATAAAGTTTTAATGGGTTTTTTTTCGTTTTGCGACGGTCAGTTCCCTGCTTCAGGAACCGAGTCTTTGCATTATGATGATCAAAACAGCTGATCGTTGGGTTTTCAAAATGGCCACCGGCTGCTCAAAATGGCTCCCTGCTGTTTTTAGGAGGCATTTTTCACAAGACAGGCACACGAAAATGGCCACCGTATGGAGGATCTTCGCTGGATGATTAGGTATTCCGCCCATTGGAACACATTAAACGGTTTTTAATGCGTTTCAATGGTTTTTTTAATTTCGTTTGATGGCGTTTTCGCTCTACAGCAATTTCGCTGGAACGAATTAACATTGTCAAGCAATGCACCACTGTAAGTGTCTTATTTAAGGTTTTACCAGTTCTGTGCTCCCTGTGAGTTTTCCTGGCCAAATGGGGATTTGAACCCTGGTCTCCAGAGTCCTAGTCCATCACTGCGTCCACCACATCACACTTTTACCTGGATAAATGAAAATATATTGGTTGTATTTAAAGGGGGACATCAAAGCAATGCAGGACTAGGCAAAGTAAGAAAGATGACAACTCCACATTGCAGTGGAGTGAACTACTGAATAGTTCAGTGGTCTAGGTATTGGGCTGCAAAGCCAGAGGTTGGGAGTTCAATTCCCCACTGGGCCTCCCAGAGTCTCTCCCAGCTCTGCAGCTCTAAGATGATAAGGAGGAAGACAATGACTCACAGAGCTCAAGATAGTTGCTTTTTTTTTGGAGAGGAGTTCCCAGAATCCCCCAGCCAACATGGTCACCCACTTTCTAGGAATTCTAGCCCATAAAGCAGATTTTCTAAATGGATTATTCCTCTGTGTTGCACCATCAGATTGAAAACCTTTTTCCAAACATTGGAGGAGACACTGATTAGTTCTGGGCAGTTGGCATCAATGACTAGATCATTAGAGAGAGAGAGCTGTCTGGGGAATGTTATCTTCTTCAGGAATCCCTTGAAGTTAGTGGCTGTGGGCTGGCTTTCTACCTGTTGTCCTGACTCAGCAACTGAGGTGGATCGGAGCTGGTGCCTGGAGGAGGAGGCCACTGACACACACTGTCCAGGTGAAGAGTGATTGATGGCGCCTCGGAGAGGTCAGAAGTTAATAGAGTAATTGGGAAATAGCAGTCGCTTATTGACGGAGATTGATTGTGTAGGGGCAAGACAGGAAAGGATAAGGTGAGAGAAGGGCAGCTGTAGAAACTGAGGGGAGAAGAAAAACAAAGGAAGGAAGGAAGGAAGGAAGGAAGGAAGGAAGGAAGGAAGGAAGGAAGGAAGGAAGGAAGGAAGGAAGGAAGGAAGGAAGGAAGGAAGGAAGGAAGGAAGGAAGGAAGGAAGGAAGGAAGGAAGGAAGGAAGGAAGGAAGGAAAGGGAATGGAATGGAATGGAATGGAATGGAAGGAAGGAAGGAAGGAAGGAAGGAAGGAAGGAAGGAAGGAAGGAAGGAAGGAAGGAAGGAAGGAAGGAAGGAAGGAAGGAAGGAAGGAAGGAAGGAAGGAAGGAAGGAAGGAAGGAAGGAAGGAAGGAAGAGACAAAAGCCTACATCACCCGAGATTCCTCCAGTTGGGTTTTGGATAAATCTTTGTGTGATCTCCATTTTAAAACAACCCAGTGTAATATGGACTTCCCAAACTGGTGTGTTTGGTTTTCACTCTTCCTTGGATGTTAAAATGCCATGTTTTATTTGTTGTTAATGATTAGATATTGGAAGTGCTGGAAGCTGGCTAGTTATCTCAGTGGCTCAGGTATCTGGCTGTGGAACCAGAGGTTGGGAGTTCAGTTCCCCACTGTGCCTCCTGCGAAAAGAACCAGCCTGTGTGGCCTTGGGCAAACTGCAAAGTCCCAGGGCACCCCCCCCCCCAGAAGAAGGGAATGGGAAACCACTTCTGAGTTTATCTGGAAAACCCTGAGAAAGGTCGCCGTAGGTCTGAATTGACTTGATGGCAGATGATTATGATGACTGGAAAAGTTACTTATAAAGATTTTTCAATAATGTAAGCATTTTTATATGCCTTTTTTGCAGAGACGGGAAAAGTTAATTTGGATCATAGCGCCTGCCGGTATGGCTGCTAATTACAAGCTGATGGGGAAACAGCTGGGATAAGCATTTTTTTTTATTTTTTTAAAAAATGAGTGTTATAGAAATCATAACTATCCCACGTCTCAAGGTGCCTGATGTAATTCCTGCATCAAAGATAAGTAAATTGGGGTGTGGCCAATATCGGAATGAGTAAGTACCTGTGATAGGATTACCAAATGAGTAGAGAGAAAGCAAATACCTTGTTCTCTCCTAACAGCTTTGGATGAAGGAACTGGCAGGTGCAGATTTTCACAGTGCCAAGATAAGTATGATCTCCTCCAAACGATCCCTCCTGTACCTGCTACTAAAAACAAGGAATAGAGGAATTTTTAAAAAAACTTGGCAAGTCAATGTGCCTCACATATGTTCCTCTGAGATCCTTAGAAGAAATGTGGAGCACAAATGTAAAATCTGAAACATGTGCTGTTTGAGGAGAGAGTTTAAGACCACGTTTCTTAGGGAGACCTACATTTCTGGTGAACTTAACTGGTTCTAGGAGCTGGCTGGATAGCTCGGTGGTTTAGGGTCTCTGCCAGAGATTGGGAGTTTGATTCCCCACCATAGCTCCTGGGGGTAGAACCAGTCTGTGTGGCCTTGGTCAAGTTCTAGGATGCCTCCAGACGAAGAGAGTTGCCACCAGTCTCAACTGACTTGATCGACATGGGTATAATATTATTTAACTGCTTCTATGTGCAAGGTGGACAGTATTGTAGTCATGAAGTAAATGGATGTCAACAGCGTTGGTTTAGGAAGGAAGGAAGGAAGGAAGGAAGGAAGGAAGGAAGGAAGGAAGGAAGGAAGGAAGGAAGGAAGGAAGGAAGGAAGGAAGGAAGGAAGGAAGGAAGGAAGGAAGGAAGGAAGGAAGGAAGGAAGGAAGGAAGAAGGAAGGAAGGAAGGAAGGAAGGAGCTGATGATGGATAGAAGGAAGGAAGGAGATGAGAATGGATAGAAGGAAGGAAGGAAGGAAGGAAGGAAGGAAGGAAGGAAGGAAGGAAGGAAGGAAGGAAGGAAGGAAGGAAGGAAGAAGGAAGGAAGGAAGGAAGGGAAGGAAGGAAGGAAGGAAGGAAGGAAGGAAGGAAGGAAGGAAGGAAGGAAGGAAGGAAGGAAGGAAGGAAGGAAGGAGCTGATGATGGATAGAAGGAAGGACCTGGTGGTTTGTGCTGGTTCGTTGGTTTGGCCAAACAGGTGTTCGATGCTCCCCAACCCGGCTGCTTCAGGTGGGCACCCAGTGAGAGGCAGCACCCAGAGGACGTGGGGCAGGGAAGCCAATAGGCTGCCTCTAAGTGGGTGCCCACCTGAGGAGGTGGGAGTGGGAAGTAAACCAGAACAGACTGCTGGTTTGGCAGTTTGTGGCCCTGCCTAACTATGAGGCATAAAAGAAGAATAAACAGTATGTCTTGAAACTATACTGTTTTTACTCATCTCTTTGGAGGATTTGGGAGGATATTTCATCTTGAGTTTATCTAGGAATAAGACATTTAATGAAGCCAGGAAGCTTGCCTCCTCTCATATACAAGGGGTGGTCCATTAAAGTATATCATGCATGTAAAGGCCTCCTCACACGTTGCCCCAGTTTAGCCAGTGGCGAGTTCCTCCTTTGTCAGGACTTAGCTGTCCCTCCCTTCTTTTCCCTCGATGCATGACATACTTAATAGATGGCCCCCACATCTGAAATGGCGTCTATGATCTGAAGCGCGGTACGTGCTCCTTATGCTGGCATGGTGCATGAAGGATAAGCGCTGGCCGTGATAAGACTGTTAAGTACTAATCGGCTGCTGAATAAGTGGCACAGGGAAGAAAGAGGATGGCGAAAGCCTCTCCCTCTAGAAAGTGTCTGGGGAGAAATTGCACTTCTCAAAATTCTCCCTTCTGGTTCTTCCAATTCATGTTTGTCTTGAACTAGCACCACACCCAGCGTCTCCTCCTTGATTCAGGGCTGTCTTTCAGCAACCTTCTTTCTGGTTGTTGAGGGGGATGCTGTAGTTTTTCCACTGAGGCGCTTTCCCGTTGCTTCGATTCCACTTGTATTTCAATATATTTGGTTTCACTTTGTTTTAATATTGAAAATTATGGTGTTCCTATTTATAACTCATGACTCCATCTCAGTCTCGTAGTCTTGAGTCTCAGGTTTGGGAGATGCTTTATTTGTTTGTTTAATTAATTTATTATTATATTTTGGTCCCACTTTTCCCACCATAAAACTAGAACTGGTAATGACTGACTCTGAGTGATTATTATGAGGTCTGGCTCAAAACATAGGTTCATGTTCAGAGTGAGGCAGATCACAATTTACAAATCAGTTTGTGAATTTACAAATACAGTTTGTCCCAACTGTATAAGATGGAGCAGGCATCAGCTCTTTCTATTTTCCTTTTGAAATGAGCAACAACTTTAAAGATGCTTGCTGCAGAAACCCCTGAAGCGGGCTGTCCAGAATGTGGCAGGTTTATTCCCTCTTTGGGTTTTATCGCATCTCCAAATTTTGTGTAGATCAGTGCAAATCCCAAAAAGTTGTCGCCGTTCTGGTTTTCCCCCATGTGTAGACTTGACAGATTTACAAACTGATTTAGAGCAAGCACAAAAAAGGGACATAAATCACCCCAAAATGAGTCAGGAAATATTCAGGACCCCTGAATCAGCCTAGAAAACAGATTGTGAGACCTGTATACAGCTGTGTGATATATATATAAATAATCACCACATGCATTTATATGCACATATTTGTTCAGGGACCCAGCTGGTGGAACAGCTTTGAAAAATAAAACCCTACTGGGTCACAGTACCTGATACTATGTCCTGAAAATACTCAAGGCTGTTGAGAGAATGAAAAAAACACCCAGGTTTGTTCTAGGAATTCAGAAGGCTTCTTCTTCGCTTGTGGTGTAGCTTCCTGCCTCAGTTTCCCTGGTGATGGGTGGGTTCTAAAGGGTTGGGCTCTGAGTGGGATTTTGTGTGGAGGGAGATGAGAAGGAAGAGTCTGCTCCTGACGGCTTGCCAGGAGATTTCGGTTCCTTTAAGTTTCTTTGTAGGATTATGGAGGTTTTAAGGAGGAGAGATGAGTTTAAAGGAAGGATTAGTCAGGCTTAAGCAATTGTGTGTGTGTGTGTGAGTGAGTGAGCGAGAGGCAGAGACAGACAGAAGGGGAAAGAAAGAAAGAAAGAAAGAAAGAAAGAAAGAAAGAAAGAAAGAAAGAAAGAAAGAAAGAAAGAAAGAAAGAAAGAAAGAAAGAAAGAAAGAAAGAAAGAAAGAAAGAAAGGCCATCCTTCTATATCAATATTTCAACCATGCTAAGATCTGTCTTCTGCTGTTACCTAAAATGTTGAACACATAAGTGGTTGTGAACAATAGCACTTATTCTTGATTATTATATAGCTTCATCCTTGCACATAGCTGTTTACAGAGAGAGAAAAAGCAGAGGAATAATTCTTGACCCAAGGAGCCTACAGGTTAAAGAAGGGTAAACTAGAGCTGAAGGCAGATAGTAGCTGTTATTAATAGAAAGGTAACTGTATATGAATTTATTTTGCCTATTGCCTGATCAATTTATTATGACAATGCTGCACCATCCTGGTTTTAAATCTGATATGATTATATTTGATTTTTTTACTTTTTGCTGGTTTTGTTTGAATGAATGAATGAAGGTAAGGTGGGATAACAGAAGGGAGAGCCTTGAAAGTAAGGTCAACACAAAGGCGGTGCTCAGATGTGAGATAAACTTTACAGGGTCAGATCGGCTAGAAGAGGTGTGCATGCTGCTGTTGCTCAAGCTGCAAGAGGCCCTCAGTCAGACCTCACGTGATGGCCATCAGCCTAATTTCAAATCCTTCTTACCTATTACCAATTGGGTGCTCTGTGTGGCATTCCCTCATGTGTTTTGTAGAGGATTTGGGGACGTTCTTAAGGCACATGGCAAGTTTATTCAGGTCAGTTGACAGTAGGACTGGCCTTGCTCTTAGGCAAAGTGAGGTAGTGTTGCCTTAAGCAGTTGATCTAGGACGAGAGCAGCTAGCTGTTGGAGAAAGAAGTTGTCTCCATGTAGCCTCACTCCCATGAACAAAGATACTCATTCCTCGTCAATATCCAAAAATGTTTAGTAGATGGGCTTTTGTACATTGACTGGGAAAAGATGCTACAAAATGTCTCGGGCGGAGCCTCATTCTCAGCAGCAGTGTGAAAAATACTCATTAATTTCCCTCAGCTTGTCAGTTTAGGGCAGTGGTTCTCAAATTTGGGTCCCCAGATGTTTTTGAACTGCAACTCCCAGCATTGCTAGTGGTGAAGGCTTCTCTAGTCCAAGGACATTTGGGGGTCCAAGGTTGGGCATCATTTGTTTTGGGTGTCTCAACATGACGAGTCACCTCAACAAGGAATGTTCCAAGCCCCACTTGATTCCTTACCTTCAGCATGAGAGTGAAACAAGGAGGTTTTGGTTTGTTTGTTGTTTGTTTTTTGCCAAGGTTTCTGTAATTTGCACAAAATGTCGCTATGCTATGTATTATTCTCCCCAGTTGATAATTGAACAGGGCAAACTGCAGATTCGGAAATGTGGGCTGGTTGTTCAAAGCAGTGAGTCAGTCCCTCCAGTTCATTTAACTATTTAAAACCCAAGTGCAAAGCTGTAGCCTTGGTCATTTTGCTCAGCTTGCATCGAAGTGTGGAAGTACTGTTTGTGTTATTCACACAATTTGTGCAGTTTTGCTTAATTTGCACAAAATTTGATTTTGTTCTGCTTTGCTTCTCTTGTCGGGAGAGCCACAAAACATTCTCTTGTCTGGTGAAGGGAATAATTTTATGGTTTGTTGTTACTGTGTGAGAGGATACAACAGATGAGGACTTATGTCCCTAATTCACGGGCTTGTTGGGAGATTGTCACATTTGCTCAACATACCTTGAGGGTATGCTCTGAGGCATGCACAATGAAAGCTTCTGGAAAGCTTTGTGTTTAAGGTAGCATTCATTAACAGTGGGCAACCTGCCTTTCAGGGAAACTTGTCTACCATTAACAGTATTTTCACAGAGAAATCCCTAGTGAGCTTCTGAGAGAAGCCAGCATTCTCTCTAAACAGAGTTGGTGTCACCATGGCGTGCCTACCTTTCTTCCCCTCCAGACATCTTGAAGCGAAACCTCTCAGCTCTGTTAGCCCTTTCTCATCACCCTCTTCCTGATGCCTCTCAAATTCACCTCACACGCGTTTACATAATTCCCAGGCACCATTAATCATTCTAATTAGCTGGAGCCAGCAAACTGAACATCAGAAAGAAGTGCTGAGGGGGGGGGGTGGAGAGGCTGATCTGGTGGTAAGAGAGGTACAGAAGAGGGGGGAAATGGGCACTAAAGTAGACTGACAGTATATCTGCATTCCTCTCTGCAGCTGGCTCAAAATGCGGACTCAAATGTTTTCTATTGTTGAGCCTGACCCAAGACATTTTGCTGCCTGAGGTGAAAAATAACATGGCAACCAACAAGTTGATCCCCCCCCCCCCAATATTGGCAATGGGATCATATCCACCACCAAACAAGGAAAGCAGGCCTGTTTTGGGGTTTGGAAAATGTCTTTCCTTTCTCCCATTGCGCTTGCTAGCAGTTTTTGTCTGGATTCAGTTCAAGATGCTGGTTTAATCCATTTAAAGCCATAAATGGTTTGGGGCAATGATAGAAAGTGGACTATACTTTGCTCTTTATGGCCCTCCCTGCTTTTCACAATCATCTGGGGAGGCCATTTTAAGTGTTGTGTCTGTTTCCAAGGCACTTGTGATGGAAAGGCAGAGGGCCTGCTTAGCGATTTCACCCAACCTGCAGATCTGTGTGAAAGTCCAACAGGACCTGACCAAGCAATTATAATGCCTGAGGCAAAGAACTGGTTAGTGTCTTGCCACCTCTCCTGATTTCCATTTCTAGTGCCAAAGCTGGCTGAACTGGCAAATTCAGTTGGATAGCTCAGTGTTTTACGTATCTGGCTGTGGGGCCAGAAGGTGGGAGTTTGATTCCCCATTGTGTCTCCTTGACAGGGGCTGGACCCAATGATCCATAGGGTCTCTTCCAGCTCTGCAGTTCTAGAATCATCATCATCATCATCATCATCATCATCATCATCATCATCATCATCATCATCATCATCATCATCATCATCATCATCATCATCCCTTCTCGCGATCTTCAGTTGATTGTACCACTTTCAATTCCAGTTTTTCAAGGGGCAGGGAATCCATTCTGGGCCTAAATGAGCTGTCTATGGTGCTGAATCTATTTTTGCGGATAGAACTGAGCACTTTTGATAGCTCTGGTCACATTTGGGCCAAAACGACCTGCAAAATGCGAGTCAGTGGCTCCACTGGTTAAACTCCCAATATCCCTCACCCTTGGAGTTACAGGGCATGATAGTCAAGTAATCTCTGAATGACTACAAGGGCCTGAAATTATGGCACTCAAATGATGACAGTTTATAGTCACCAGGAGAGGACTTATGAGTGGAAGGACAAGGAGCTGTGTTCAGACCAAATTCCTGGGCTCAGAATGAGTTAATTCAACATGAGAATCTTCAGGCTGCAATCAGTGAATCTCAGGAGTCTGTTAAAAAAACAACAACTCAACAACACAAACACACAGCGTAGATCATGCAAGTCTGAAATTATTCCTTGCCAATTGTGGAAAAAAAATCTTTTTTTTTTTTACTGTAATTGCCCAGGCTGTCTGGATGGTTGTGGGAGTTATATTGCATAGAACAACTTTTTCCGAACTCTGTCCTGATCTAGAAAATGCAGACAAGAAAGATATTCATCTCCATCCAAATCACAGGACATTTACTTATCACATCTCTCTCCCATTCCTGCTTCCTTTATTTCAGAGCGGCTGAAATCCTGTTGCTTAGCATAGTAAATCACATTAGGGTAGACCCATTGGATCAGCAAGGATTCAGTCAGTCGACTCCTCCGTAGGCTGCTGAGTAGGCTTACTCTAGTTGTGAATTGCTATACTGTGCAACAGGATTTCAGCCACTATATCCTGCACCTATCAGTTTCTCTTTTCTTTTTTGAATGGGTTTGTGAATATCCGAGGAGGATTAAAAATCCCAGATTATTCATTCAATCGCATTTTATGCCAGATTGTCAAGGTAGAGGGGAGTAAGCAGCAACACACAAGCTGGGCTCTTCAACAGAGCTTTCTCCCTCCTCCATCAGATGATACAGAGAAGTCATTTGTTCCCCGGGATATAGAGGGCGACGTTACATATTAAAGCAGAGCAGAAGGTTAATGCAGATGAAAAAGACCTTGGGGAGCCATGTTCCATTTCTTGCCCTCGCCCAAGAAACAAGACGTCACTGTTAATTTTACCTCCCTTCATCTTCCATGGGGCGGACTTTCTATTTTCAGATGGCAAGTTCTGGTACCTTTCATAGTAATGGGATACCGACAGCTGTTGCCGTGGTGGCCCCGGAGATTCAGGAGAGACAAAAATGAGTTAGGTGATGTTTTTATTACAGCATCCGGCAGTTCAGAAGAGCTCTCTGGCTTGCGCCGGCTGGCTCTCAAGTGCGGTTCCTGGAGCCGTTTCAGCAAAGAGTGATGGTGGTGGACTAGATCCGGGCTACTGGATCTGGAGAGAGGGGGAGAGACCGAGTTGCCAAGTTAGTAAGGTGACCAACTTGCCTTGGCCTTAAAAACATTATTTAGTCGAGAAAAGTGGACCTCATAATGGTCATGGGGTGGGAGCAGGGGGGAATCCCTGCCCTAAACCCTACATAATAATAAAATAATGAAAATGTGCCATCAAGTCAGTTCTTATTTGATAACCCTTTCCAGGGTTTTCCAGATAGACAGTATTCCCTTCTTCTGGGGTTATCCTGGGACTGTGCAGCTGGCCCAAGGCTACAAAGCCTGGCTCTACTCGTAGGAGATACAGTGGGGAATCAAACTCTCAACTTCTGGCTCCGCAGCCAAATATTCGGGATGTGTGGCTTCACCCCTGACATCATCAGGTCTCAGGCTAAAGCTGTGGGTGCAGCTTCTCCCACAGAGGCTTCCACTGAAGTCAGAGATCCTCTCCCTCTTCCTTGAGAAAGCAGGATGAGGACCAAAGCTGCCATTTACAGGACCTAGCTAAATCATGACCTAGGGAGTCAGCCAATGCTTGCAGCGGCTGCAGCCAAAAATTTATTTTGATTTATTTTATTTTTATTTATTATTATGGAGCAGATCTCCCAAAGTCCTTGAGCTATCAGGGTGAGAAATTTGGAGAAAGTAACTCTTCCAGACTCTGGATGAATCAACTGAGCGTGCAAGATATCTGATGCTGATGGGAGGGATTTCTGGTTTTAGTTTTTGCAACCTTTAGTAGGTTTGGCCAGGAGGGATCTTTCCAGGCTGGGGCAACTGCCAATCTGTTCAGCACTAGCCATTCATTTCTTCCCTGCCTCTGGTTCAAAGAGAATGCCGCTTCTCTCCTTTTGAATGGTTCGCGCACACACCCATCCCCTCTCAAGAGTCTGTTGGAAGCAGTTAATCTGTTGAGGCCTGTTGCTTAAAGCAGTCATGCTTTAGCTTGCTGTTTGATCTATTCAATCATAAGTAATGAAACCTGTTTTATTCTTTCTTCTACTAATGACTCAGAGGAAGTTTTTGAGACTTTGTAAGTATCAGTTGATGAGAAAAAGAGGTGGACTACTTTGGTGAACTTGAAGCTAATTCTGCTTTGTGAATCCCTGCACTTCTGCTGTGCAGCTACATCGTCTTGCAAAATGCAGTTCCCCATCAGAATGCATTTAAATCAATTTAATGCATTCCAATGGGGGAAAAATAGTCATCTTGTGAAAATCACCCATAGAAAAACGGTTTTGCGAAGCACGGACCCAGCTATCAAAATTGCTGTCTTGCGAAAAACCTTCCCTAAAAAAAACGTTTTGCAAACGTGCACCCAGCTGTCAAAATTGTCATCTTGGGAAAAACATCCCCCCCCCAAAAAAAAACCCATCTTGTGAAGCATGGACCGAAACATCAACTAGTGAAAATCGCCCATAGGGAAAACCGTTCTGCGAAGAACTATAGCAATTGCAAAAACCCATCGTCTTGCTAATTAACCATTTTGCGAGGTAATCATCTAGCGAGGCACCACTCTATAACTGTATGGTTATACTTTTCTTTACTTCTCCCATGGTTCGACTGGGTTTTGAAGTGCTTCAAGGATATATGGTTAAAGAGAAATCGTGTTTGGCTTGAGGAGGGCCACATCAAAGAGGAAAGACAAAAAGGCGCACTGAAATGTAAAAGCCACGAGGTGATATATTTTTGGACTCAATGCAAAGGCTCGGGAGTGAGGTCAAGAGGGGCAGGGGAATGATAACATCCTGCTGAGGATGGTGGAAAGGTGCCTGGTGCTGTGAGGCATGAATCCCCGTCTCCCCAGGTTTGAACTTCCCAGCTCCTTCAGGTAGAAAGGATGATATTGACGGGAAGCCATGTATGCCGATGGGATGGGAAGGCAGCTCGCCAATGCAGAAGAGAGTAAGATGGGGGGGGAGAGAGGTGGGGGCATACATATGGATGGGCCTGGAGTTGCAGCCGGCACCAGGAGGGTTACCAAGCCAGAAGGCCAGTTGCTGGAGCAGGCTCTGATTCCACAAGGGGATTCATAAAGCCCTATTTTTAAGGAAATGGTTGCAATAGAAATAGATTTAGAACGTTCTGCCAGAAAATAGAAAGCCAGAGGCTACGGAGAGTGCTATCAAAATTGCTGGTCCCTAATCAAAAACAGGGAATCCTGCCAGGGCAGAATCTGCCAGAAGGTTCTGCCAGAAGGCGAGTACAAATCAAACCTCTTTATTCTCGGGGAAGTCACATACTGACCTCTGCTGAAGCTCTGCCGGATCCTTCCAGTGTGTCCATCTGGGCTTCCAAAGCATTCGTCAACATGGATGGGTGCAGGGCATGGGGATCAATGGTTCCTAGGTCTCTTTCCAAAGAGCTCAGACCCCTGGAAGAAATAAGTTTTCCCATGGCCCTCGAAACAGGGCCGTGCAAGTAGCATTCAAGAAGGCTGCAGGACGTGGTAACCACGTGCATTGTGTGTTACGGAGAAGAATGATCTGAGTGAAACCATGTTTTTATAATGGGAATGAGAACTGTGGGTAGAAGGAGGTCATTAATCAAAGCACAGCACTACCCTCATATTCGGTGGTCTTTTGGATTTTTTTCCCCAGCCAGTAGCATTTCACAACTGTAATAGCAGCAGTGAGGATCTCCCTATGGAGCTAAAACTGATACAAAGGTGAGAGAATCTGATGTGTTATGGACAAAGTTTCCCAAAGCCTGACGTTTACTGGTTTCTTGAGCCCCAGACAGGATTATCTAGCAGAACTAGCAGAACACTTCTGCTAGTTAAACTCACAAACTACAATTTGTTGGAGAGTATTTCTCTAAACACACAGACACACCCCTGCCACCTAATCCTCTCAGGCCATGCTCCTTCGGGCTGCACACTGATGGAAGCCAGGGCCTTCTCGGTGGTGGCCCCATCACTTTGGAATGCTCTCCCAGGTGGACCTGTGCCTAGTCTCCTCCCTCACAGCCTTGAAGAGGATGCATAAAATGAGGCTGTTCAGCACCAAAGCCTTTGAGAGCATTGTCTCTTAATGTTTTATAGACAGATAATTGTTTTCATTATTTCCACATGCCATCATTTCAGCTCTTTTTTGATTTATTAGATTATTGTTTTATTTGTGTATATGTGTGGCTTACTTTTTAAGATATTATTTGTGATTTATTTTATGTTTATGTTACGTTGGATGTAAACCACCCAGTGTAGCGCCCGGCGCTAATGTGCGTGGTATACAAGTGTAAAAATAGATTTAAAGACCAATTACTTTTAAGGGTACCCCTGTGGTGTAGTGGATAGAGTGTTGGACTAGGACTCTGGAAACCAGGATTCGAATCCCTGCTCAGCCATGGAAGTTCACTGGGGGCGTGGAACTGGTAAAGCTACACTTTAAATATCTCATGTACCTTGAAAGCCCTATTAGGATCACAGTAAGTCAGTTCTGACTTGACTGCCCATGAGTAACTAACAAATTGTTTTTGACAGGTCCTAAAGAGATCTGTGTTTCAGACTGCTACTAGTAACTCTTCATAGTTGTAAGTAAAGGTTTTAGTGCATATCACAGAGTGACCGGAAGGAAATAGTATGCATTGGTCTCTTCCTTTTATTTTGATGAATAGTGATGTTAATGTTTGATAACTGATTGCTTGATCTCCCAGTGGGTTTCCATGGCCAAGCAGGGATTTGAACCCGGGTTGCCTGAGTCGTACTTCAACACTGACTGCAACTCACTGGCTCTCAAACAGACTATACTTTCTTCATGTTGATTTATATTGTCCTTATGTTGAATTAATGCACAGCAATTTTGCCTGCTCTCGTTATGTAGCATGCCTGACTTTCTGCTCACTCGTTCTGTTTGATGATGATAACGATGATGATGATCTTATAAAATACATAATAGCACACCCTTTGTAACATGGATCTTGGTGCACCTTGCAATCATAAATACAATGCAGAAGGCATACGAAGAGCAGTGCATGTAGAGACTAGATACACTGAGAGTGTTTTTGGGGGGTGCTATGCTAGGATGGGAAAGGAATGTGCCTCCGGATGTTCTTGAGCTTCAACTCCCGTAAGATTAGGCAACCAAGCCAAAGAGGTGGGGTTATAAATTGGAATTGGACACTGCTGGAAGGGGTTGTGGAAGGCTGGTCACAAGACCCTCCAGCCGATGCTGGAGTTTTGCCCCAGGGCCTGAGCTACAGATGTTCAATGGGAACACTCATCTACCAGCGATGCTTCACTACCTTTCTTGCTCAAAAGTGCACGGTAGACTCAAAGGCATTCAGCCATCAGTTCTCTCCCCAGTTCCTTACCCTTGTTTCCTGCCTTCTCATGTGTTGATGTTATGCAGGTACAGGTCCTTCATGCTGAGCCCTGTTGGCACCGTTTGGGAATGGGTAGAAGTTGGGTGCTCCGGCTTTAAAATCACTTCCCAGGCACTCCTCCAGTGCAACTTACTCAAAGATCTCTCTGCCCACCCGTACATGTGGGGAAGAATAGCAGTCCCTTTGGACCTGGCTGGTGCTGTAAGGCCTGGCAACTCTGAGAGCATGATGGGAGCTATAGTTCAACGGCGTTTGAGGAGCTGATGTATGTTACATACAGCACTGATGTTACCTGTCTGTCATGGGTTTGGAGGGAAAGTTCCATCCTATGGGGAGTGGAAGGCGGGACATCAGGAGGAGGGGCTGTACTGTATATATATGTGAAGCCTGTGTGGAGAAGAAGAGATGCTGGGATGTGACGAAGCAGCAGCTGGGAAGAAGAAGCTGGTGTGGGAGTCTGTGTGTCAGACAGGGTACTACTGTGTGTCAGAGTACCAACCTGATAGGTTCAGGTGTCTGTTGGTTAGCCAGAACTGATAGGTTCAGGGTCTGTGCTTCAAGTTAAGGGTTCTGTGTGAACCAAACTGTATGCATGTATGAATGAGAATAAGCCACGTTACTTTATTTTATTCACCTAATCATTTTATTATCCCTGTGTGTTGTATTTAAATAAATCGTGTTCTTTATTTGTTTAAAAATCCATCCCTGGTCTGTGTGACTTCTTATAGGGAATGGTTGGTGGCAGCTTAGTTAATGTGTGGCAGATCCCAGTAGGTCTGGGTTTGTCACATTGATTGGTGTCCAGCGTGTGGGATACGACTGGTCCAGTTGTCCAGCAGTCCAGCAAAGCCTTGGCAAGTGTGCCCAGAGCAAGGGGGGTCTAGTCAGGGACAATCTGAGGCGCGTAGGTAATCTTCTAGGTGTACCTCACGGGGAGGTGCGCTAGTAGAAGAACGTGCCAACTGGGGAGACTAGATTAGAGTGCTCTGAGGCAACTTGTTTTGGCGGGAAAAAAGCTGAGGCAAAACTGTGTAAAGTAGCAGTGATTTAGCCTGCCTGCTGAGAGGCCCAGCAGAGGGGGGTAGGCTCTGGCTCGCAACTGTTGCAAGTTAAGTGCTGAAGAACAGCAGCAATCTATAGAAAGCTGGTTCTGAGGCAAAAGAGAAAAAAAGTGGTCGTTTTATTTTGAGGCTTGACTTTTTAAAGCAGCCTGTTCTGAGGGGGGATTATGCCCTTGACTCGAAGCCAGATGGCAGAAATGGGTGAAGTGAAAGACCCCCAGGTTGACCAAGGTTCTGAGGATGACTTTGGCTCAGTGCAAGGTGACAGCACGGGAGAACAGAACCCAGAGCTCAGAAAATTGCTCATAGCCCAACAGCATGAACTGAGGATGAGGCAATTGGAAAAAGAAGAAAGATTAGAGAGAGAGAGAATGGAAATGGAGAGGGAATTGCAGAGAGAGAAAATGGCGTTTGAATTAAAAAAATTGGAACTGATGAATCAGAACAATAATAACAATAGGGATTCTGAGGGAGGCCAACTGTCTAAAGCTGACCTGAAGAAATTCCCTGTGTACCACAAGGGAGATTGTCCTGAGGTGTTCTTTTCTTTAGTGGAAAGAGCGTTTGTGGACTTCTCAGTGAGGGAAACTGAGAAGATGACCATCATGCGATCTTTAATCAGTGGTAGCCTGGCTGAGGTCTATGCCGAGATGCCTGAGGAACTGATGAAAGATTTTGCAGAGTTTAAAAAACTGGTGTTTGCAAGACATGGGATAAATGCGGAACAGTTGAGACAAAGATTTAGGTCAATCACCAAAAAGCCAGAGCAGACTTTTACCCAAGTGGGGGCCCAATTGGTGAGGCTGCTTGAGAAATGGCTATCGCAGGAGGGGACAGAGACCTTTCAACAGCTTAAAGATTTGATAGCGCTGGAACAGTTCTATTCAGTTCTCCATGGGGAATTGAAGTTCCAGGTGAGGGAAAGGAAACCAAAATCTGTGGTGGAAGCAGCCGAGATCGCAGATTTTATTTCGCAAATAAGAAAGCCCTTGGGTGAGGGGAAATCTGTAGGTAAACCCAAAGAAACCTACAGCAAGTACTCTCAGGGACCAGGGAAAAGCCAGCAAGGGGGAGGGGCCCATGGTGAAGGGAAGCCCTCAGACATGAAACTAAGACCTCAGATTTTGGAGGGAAAACCAAAACAAGATGAGAGAGAATCAAAATACACCAGAAAATGTTATTTCTGTCAGGGAAAAGGCCATCTAATCTCAGATTGTGAGAAATTAAAGCAGCTAAAAGGAATGGTGCCTCAGGAGTCTAGTGGAACCAAGCCAAAAGCTGTGTTCTGTGTCCAGAAAGAGCAAGGCTCATTGTCACTGAGGGAGCCTGCTGCCATGGCTACTCAGTCTGGAACAGCTACATCTGCTGATCAGGCTGAGGAAAATGGTCCTCTTGTAGAAGTCAGGCGCTGCCTGTTGGTGAGAACAGATTCTCAGTTGTTTGAGACAGCAGGGGTGGACGTAGGAATACTTGATCGTCAGTATCGGGGGCTGCGGGACACTTGTTCTCAGGTGACCCTGTGCCATCCAGATATTATTCCTAGGGAATATATAATCCCGAATGAGAGCATAAAGGTAGCAGGGATTGAGGGGCAGATAATCTCACTCCCAGTCGCGGAGGTACCTGTCAACTTTCAAGGCTGGAGGGGAGTTTGGCGGCTAGCGATTTCATCGACTCTGCCAGCAGCCGTGCTCGTGGGAAATGACCTGGCTGAACATGTGAAACGGGTGCTAGTGATTACACGCTCACAAGCCACCACGGGGACAGTTCAGGGGGGTACTGATGAGCCAGAGACGGAAGCAGAGGGGAGTTCAGAAGCTGTGGTGGAAACCTTAACCACAGACAGCAGATTTGGACAAGAGCAAAAGGCAGACGCCACTCTCCAAAAGTGTTTTGAACAGGTGACTGACGCCCAGCTAACACCTGAAACCCCAGTGAGATTTCTGGAGAAAAAGGGGATTTTATATAGAGAGACCCTGAGGAATATCTCAAAAGGGGGAGATGGAATCAGAAGTCAACTGGTGGTACCTGAAAAGTATCGCCCCATGATCTTACAAAGGGGGCACTCTGACATGTTTGCCGCACACTTAGGGGTGAACAAAACACAGCAGAGAATCACACAGAATTTCTACTGGCCTGACATAGGGAAGCAGATCAGGGAGTTCTGTAAACAATGTGATGTGTGTCAAAGGCAGGGGAATAACCGCGACAGGACCAAAGCAAAGTTGTGCCCTTTGCCTGTGATTGACACTCCGTTCAAATGCATAGGGGTGGATATTGTGGGACCTTTGCCCAAGGCCACAAAGAGGGGGAATAGGTTCATTCTCACCATTGTGGACCATGCCACGAGATACCCTGAAGCCATACCCTTGACTAACATTGAAACTAACACAGTGGCAGATGCCTTGGTGGGGTATATGTCCAGGATGGGATTTGCCTCAGAAATAATCACAGATTTGGGCGCATCGTTCACATCAAAGCTCATGAAACGCTTATGGCAAATCTGTGGAATAAAGCACAAGGAAACCACTGCCTATCATCCTGAAAGTAATGGGTTAACTGAGAAGTTCAATGGGACTCTAATGCGCATGATTAGGGCTTACTTGGCAGAGAATCCAAACAATTGGGACCAGAAGCTGCAATCCCTTTTGTTTGCTTATCGATCAGTGCCACAAGCCAGTACCGGGTTCAGTCCATTTGAACTTTTATTTGGGAGAAGGGTGAAAGGGCCCCTTGATTTGATCAAACAAAATTGGGAGCAGATCACCCAGGATGACCCACAAGACGTTGTGACATACATAGACACCTTGATGAATGACCTAAAGAGAAATCTAGAGCTGGCAGCAGAAAACCTGCAAGCTCAGAAGGTCAGACAGAAAACATGGTATGACCACAAAGCTAGAGAGAGGCACTTTGACCCAGGGGAGGAAGTGCTTTGGCCTAGGCTCTGCACAGAGAACAAACTGCAGCTGGGTATCCCAGAAACAAAATATTTGGGTCACATGGTAGGGGGAGGAGTGATAAAACCCCTGGAGGCCAAAATAGAAGCAGTTCGTGATTGGCCTAGACCCAACACCAAGAAAAAAGTCAAATCATTTCTTGGGTTGGTGGGCTACTACAGAAAGTTCATCCCGAGGTTTAGCGAGATTGCGGCTCCGCTGACCGATCTGACGAGGAAGAAGGCTGATGACCGCATCCCGTGGACCAGCGACTGTGAGGCGGCGTTCCAGAGGTTGAAGGAGGCGTTAATCAACTATCCTGTGCTGCGTGCTCCAGACTTCGACCGGGAGTTCATCATCTACACCGATGCGTCTAACAGCGGGGTAGGAGCAGTTCTGTGCCAGGAGGATGAGAATGGTGACCAGCATCCAGTGTCCTACCTGAGTAGGAAACTCCAAAAAGGTGAGAGACATTTGGCAACCGTGGAGAAGGAGTGTTTGGCCATAGTCTACGCGATCCAGAAGGCCAAGCCTTACATCTGGGGAAGACATTTTGTTCTGTGCACTGACCATTCACCACTGCAATGGTTAAAGACAATGAAAACCCACAATAGTAAACTTATGAGGTGGGCTTTAAACCTACAGGACTATGACTTTGAAGTGAAGGTGGTCAGAGGGTCAGTGAACTGTGTTGCTGACGCCTTATCAAGAAGACCTGAAGAATGAAGACGGCGAAAGAAACACGGACTATGTGTATATATATTGATGACAAAAAGTTAAATGTACCTGTTTTTTGAACTTGGTTTGTATGAATAAAGGTAAATTGATGTAATGTATATGGTAAATGTTTAAATGCCTATTTGCTATGGTTAACTTAGAATGTAAGGATAAGTAAGTATGGTATGTATAACTGTTGTTGTGTGTTTTATCCAGGTTGTTTTTTGGGAAAAAGCACCTTAGCTTTCCCCCTACAAAACAACTTATAAAGAGGGGAGGTGTTACATACAGCACTGATGTTACCTGTCTGTCATGGGTTTGGAGGGAAAGTTCCATCCTATGGGGAGTGGAAGGCGGGACATCAGGAGGAGGGGCTGTACTGTATATATATGTGAAGCCTGTGTGGAGAAGAAGAGACGCTGGGATGTGACGAAGCAGCAGCTGGGAAGAAGAAGCTGGTGTGGGAGTCTGTGTGTCAGACAGGGTACTACTGTGTGTCAGAGTACCAACCTGATAGGTTCAGGTGTCTGTTGGTTAGCCAGAACTGATAGGTTCAGGGTCTGTGCTTCAAGTTAAGGGTTCTGTGTGAACCAAACTGTATGCATGTATGAATGAGAATAAGCCACGTTACTTTATTTTATTCACCTAATCATTTTATTATCCCTGTGTGTTGTATTTAAATAAATCGTGTTCTTTATTTGTTTAAAAATCCATCCCTGGTCTGTGTGACTTCTTATAGGGAATGGTTGGTGGCAGCTTAGTTAATGTGTGGCAGATCCCAGTAGGTCTGGGTTTGTCACAATGTATAATCAAATGCCTTGAGTACCAAATGGGCTTACATACATATCACAACACCTCCAACTTCTACCCATCCCTCCAACCCAAACTTCTTCAGTCTTGTTACTGCCAGTGGCCGCTCCTAGAGAAGCATGGAAGGTGATTACTCAAAACGGAGCCTTCTTGACTGTGGCCCCACCATTATGGAATAGCCTATCCTTGGAGGGGCATCAGGCCCCTTCCTGGAATGCTTTAAAACGGTTGCCAAAAACTAAGTTGTTTAAGGAAGCGTTCAATGACATCTTTCCCTGAGGTGACCATGCGATTGGATTTTAATGTACCCTACTATCATCCTTAGTTGTTTTATTCTTAGATTCTGGTGGTCTCATATTATTTAGTTTAATGTGCCTATTGATGATTTGGTTTTTTGAGGGGGGGCGGTTGATGGGAATTGGGATAAATGTATTGTTTAGGTTTGCTGTTAACCACCCTGAGAACACAATGTAATAAATGAATGAACGAATGAACGAATGAATGAACGAACAAATGAACAAATGGATATTTGTTTCTGGCAGGAGTAGGAGTTAAAATCCAATCGATCGATCGATCAATCTGCAACTTTCTGTTGCAGCCCTACCCGCTATAGTGCTACTATATTTTTATAAATTATGCATGGTGTTTGGAGAAACGGGAGAAAGAATTCTGCTTGTCTCACCATCCTAAAATTCGAGGCAGAGAAATTAATTGGTGAGAGGATCAGAGACAACAAATGAAATGCTCTCTGCAAACAAGAGTGTTTACACATGTAATTCTTGCCAGCGAGAATGAATTTTTTTTTTCAAAGTTCCTCTCCACTGGATGAGATCATGGTCATTTTTCTCTGTTTTGCATTTTGGGACTTTTTGCAACAGGAAAAAAAAACGATCTTGTGTTTGCACAAAAATATCTTTGTACCAAAACAAAAAACAACAATAATTCTGTATTTTTCGTGTAAGGTATTGCAGAATTGAATTCTTCTAGCTGTGCAGCAGAAGGGCTGGGATCCACAGAGCAGAATAGCTTCATATTTCTCAGAGTAGACCACCCCGTTTTTTTTCTCATTAACTTTCATTATTGTTGTTTTAAATTGCTGCTTTTAATTTTTTTTATGTTATTTCTATTGTAAGCCGCCCAGAGTAGAAATTGTCTAATTGGGCAGGGTATTCAATGAATGAATGAATGAATGAATGAATGAATGAATGAATGAATGAATGACACTTATGGTCTCAATAACTCACTCTGAGACATTAGTAGGAGAAAAGATAAAATGTCCCATCACTTACAATTGAACAGATCAAACAGCAATTGGATAAACATGGCTGACCAACTTTCAGAAGACAAAAGAGAGGGAAAGAGAGGGTCAGAGCAAAGAGGCAAGGCTTTCTTTGAAATCAGAGGCAGGAGGGAATGATTGGTTACTGCTGGATAGACTGACAGTCGCCCCAGACCGGAAATGTCCCTTCCAGCTGAACCTACGAAAGGCAGCATGCGAGGTTCCAAAAATTCCTGCAGAAGATCCATTCACTTTTGCACAAAATACAAGCTTTAGGAAAGCACAACGTGAGATGTTTTTGTGCAGATCGCTTTTGCTAAGGCTACTGCTAACAAAAAAAAAAAAAGAACTGGTGGTCTTTTTCCCCGTCACACAGGGCTAAAACATTTTACAGCAGTTGAGGATATTTTCGATGAACAATAGCAACGTGTCAAGACACCCCTTTTTTCATTGAAAGAATTGTCTTTATCACATCCTTATCTTCAAACAATGCATAATTACCCCCTAGAGACTTGACTGCAGTCAAAGAGGAAGGTGGCTCCGAGAGGTCTGTGTGAATTTCTCTCTGTTGTTGGAGCTAAAGCAGTCTGTCCATGCTCAGAGACCTCTTGCTGGCGGGACAGCAGGCTGGCTGCCTGGGATAGAACTGAAATTTCTAGGAGAGGTGGAGTGTTTTCTGGGCTCTCTAACATTGATTCTCATTTTGCACCAGAATGAAGAAGGGGTGTCTGGTTTAGGTAGCAGCTCCTCCACCCATCAAAGGCAGGCATGGTATATTGACAGTCACCCCTCATGGCCAGTGCAGGAACATGAAGTAAACACCATGTTGCACATTGAGGCGGGAGCCGTCAGTTAGATATTTGCCCGTTGCAAGCCGAGATGGAGGGGGGGTTGTCTGAGGTGGAGGGATATGAGGTGGGACACGAGGGGAAGAACCTGCCCTCTGATGGCCTTTGTGGTCCAGGGAAGCATGAATGCTGAGGTGGAGTGGCGCCAGCTTAGTATGAATGGAGGGAGGGAAGGAAAAGTGGGGAGAAGCAGAGGCCTGTGGGGTATGGCTGAGGAAAAAAACGGGCCGGGCTGGTGCGGGCTGTGATTGATCTGTGCCCCAGCCTCTTTCTTCCCTCGTCACCGTCTCCCTGTTTCTGCATATAAAGTAACCGTCTGCCTCTGAAGCTCATGTCCGGCTCCATCCGTCAGGCAGACAGAATCTTAATCAACCGCTTCACCGAGAGGGCCTCGGCTGCCTCCCTCGCACATCTGCAGACAGACAGACAGACAGACAGACAGACAGACAGACAGACAGACAGACAGACAGACAGACAGACAGACCATGCCGCTGATCTGTGGGCAGATTGAACGAACCAGCAAGGTCAAGCAGCTATTGTGACCGGCAGGCAAATAAGTGCCCGTGCGCAGCCTCACACACACACACAAATGAGTTGTGCTGTTTAAGTCAGGTTTAAATAAGAGGGATGCTGGAGATGTTCAGACTATCACGCAAATGGATTAGTGCTACGGCATCAAATTTTTTTTTGCTTTTGATGCTGGCTTCGTAAGCAGCGATTTTGGTAAAGGGAACGTTTTTCTGAAGATATGAGGAAAGAAGTGTATGGTGAAAAGGAGGAGGATCATGACACTGATGATGATTTTGGAAAGGTAGTTTGTTTGATTCTGTGTCCCACTGGCTACTGTTGAGTCAGATTCCAAATTAATCACGCGGCATCTGTGTTGCAGATCACGTCACGTACATGACGACGTCACAGTCCTCTTTAGAGTTGACTATGTGGTAGGATTGCACAGTTGCAGCTTCCCATTCCTGGAGAAGTTAAGGCTAAAACCTGAGCCTGTGGAAGTGGGAGGAGCTTTGTGATGTCAGAGGAGGATGAGGATGTATCTATGTCACAAGTGTTGGAGCCCTTATGTAACAATTGGGACATTTGCGGTTCCCCATCCATCACTGGTTCCATAAATCCAAGAGGCAGAGGATGCTTGCCTCTTAGGGTTCCCAGGTCTCATGTGCAAGCCGGAGTGGTAACCCAGTTGAGATATCTGGGGCTTTGACTGAAGGCAGTGAAATTTAGAGGGCTGGACAAATTTCCTGCTGGAAAGGTCCCAATACACCCATGGGTATGTCCTTCTGGAAGTGTATGAACCTGCCTTTCACAAGCGTGCAGCTATGAACTTCAGCCACTCTTCTCCAGGGAGAAGCAAACACAAAGTGGGCAGGCTCAATGCAAAATCAAGAAGCCTGTCCTACACACAGACCCAGGCATTCCTCTCCGTTCCTGCATCCACTCCCCATGCGTGGGCCAATCTGATGTGACCCTGAGCTAAACCAACAGGACAGGAAAGCCCCGGGCACCGAAACTGCTGGTTCCAGTTGTGACCCTGGGTGGGCTGACTCACATGGTCACAGGCCTTGCTTTGTCTGTGTGCATGCCAGATATGTGCTGTGCATGTGTATTTTGGCAAGTGCACATGCGCACCGGCCTGTATGCACACACCCAACGTTCCTAGCTTCTGCAGATCCTCTCTTTCCTGCTCCTGTCTGTCGAAATGGCAAACGGCACTTAGCAAACGTTGGCCATCAATCCCTACCCCTTGATATATGAGAATTGCCCCGAATAAGAGACGGTGAGAAAAGGACGTAACAAATGAAAAATCCGTGACCACAGGCAAATTAGAGGAGAGAATTTGCTTGAGAATGGCACGCACAGACATTTGTTTTCAGCTCTCACACAGACACCTCATTATTGTGGAATAAAAGCGAGTGATGTCATGAATGGGACAGAAAGGATGGGCCAAGGCTTCTGGCTGCGGCCGTCCTCCCTTCTCTCCCTCCGATCCCATCGGCAGCTACGATCGAGTGACCTGCCCTCCATGAGGGAGTGGAGGCAAATCACTCAAAGCTTTTTTCAGCGACATAAATAAATAAATCCATAGTAAATGTGCTGCCCCTTGGGTCCCCCTACTGCGTAGTCGCTGACTCAGCTTTGACCTTTAGATTTGTCCCGGCTCTTGATGCCTGTCTATCACTGTCAGGCTGATAGCTGAGTTGGCAGTGAGGCTGGGCTCCTTTCATGGTTTAGAGAGGGAGAGTGACCATGGGAGCGATGATCATATTAGGATTGAGTCTCAAAAACCTTAGACTACTGCAGTGCACTCTGTGTGGGGCTGCCCTTGAAGACAATTTGGATGATGCAGGTAGCACACCATGTGCCCTTCATCAGTGGTCCCCAACCCTGGGCCTCCAGATGTTCTTGGACTCCAACTCCCAGAAGCCATCACCACCACCTCTGCTGGCCAGGATTTCTGGGATTTGAAGTCCAAGAACATCTGGAGGCCCAAGGTTGGGGAACACTGCCCTTCATGGTCAGCTAGGCTGGCCTCATCAAAGAACATCTAGAGGCCCACACATTAACTCAATGATCCCCAACCTTCTTGACAGCAGGTTCAAGCTGAGTTGGACCATTCTCCCAAGGACCGGGTGGAGGTACTTCTTATGGAGCAGGTTGTTGGAGGATAACTTGAATCGAACTCATTACATGTATTGGGCTGGGACAAATGAACGGCGAGCAGGAGCAGGAGGTGAGCTGCAATGGAAACTCCGCTGCCTGCTAGATCAGCAACGGCTTAGAACCTAACAGGAGCTCAGGCTCCTATGAGATTCTAATGCCACAGGTACAGCTGATCTAGCAGGAGGAGGAGGGGAGCAGGGAGCGAAGCTCCGCCTCCTGTCAGATCATCAGCAGCATTAGGAGTGCTTATAGGGGTGCACTGACAGGAGACGGAGCTTCGCTGTCTGCTCACCTCCTGCTCGACAATCATCTGTCCCGGCGGCCCAGTCCTTCCAAGGCCACACACCGATACTGGTCCGCAGCCCAAGGGTTGGGGACCGCTGCATTAACCTATCCTTGATAATTCCAGTCCCACAATATCTAGTGGGGGAAACGAACCAGGTGATGGGGAAGACCTTTGCCTGAGTCTTTACTACCAGTCAGGTGGACTAGATGGGCTGAACACCGAGTCAGTGTCTAATGCCACCAACCGAGGGAGACTTGATTCTGATATTGCAATGGTGGCAAATTGCTCTGGTCTCATCTTGAACCTTAACAGGGCTGTCTAAGGAACTGAGTCCTATCCCCCTTCACATGGAGACTGAAACCCAGAGCATATGCACCAACCCCCATAACATCAGAGTCAACTGCTTCCACTGTTACAGTTATAATCTTGTGTTAATGGATGGACTTACTCTTGCTAAGTGTTGCCCATGTGAATTCTATCTCCTGCTGCTGTCACATCTTTCAGGTTCTGAAATCTTGAGGTTGCCTTCCAATCGTCTGCCCCCCTCCCCAACATAGGCATTTGGACATTTCATTGAAACATTTCGCAAAACCACTGATTCAAGCCAAACAGCAGCCAACTCATGGGGTCTCTACAATCTTTTGTTGTTAATATTGTGTTGGACTTCACAGGGTCAAAATCCCAGGACCTTTTTGATTAGAAGACCTGATTTTGTCATCTGCCACACATTTCGGTGTTCCTTCTTCCCTTTGAGCTTAGCCACAGTCCCCAAGTTGGCAGTACCCTATTGGATTTCACCCGTTAGACTGCCAGTGGTTAGGGCAGCCCTCCCCATTGTGGATAAGATGTCCCCTCCCTGTTTGTAACATAATCTGCCCTTAATTGCAACAAAATATATCCATAGGCTATTCTGATTAGAGTGCAAAGAATTTGGAAGGCATCTTGTCCTTGAATAGGCCATTAAGATCCATTAGCTAAACAAAATACTCATTCTTAGGATGTGACCACTGCTTGAACCGGTTGCTTGATATGCCTTGATACAGCTGACCACATTTTGGATATCCCTTGGGGTCCAACCTGGGAGAACTATCACAGCTACGGTGGTCAATGCCAATGGTGAAAATATACCAGTACACAACTGTACAGTAATCTCAGCTGTGCTGTGCATTAATCTATTGGATCTGATCCTCCTTAACGTGATCCATTTTTAGTTTTACACCCCTCCCTCCCTGATCTTCCCCCAGCGCTCCTCCTACCAGCCTCTACGCCTCCTGTTGTTAAGTCACTGAAAGACGGAGTTCGTAGATTTTTTGACAGGGCAAGAGAACTGAAGCAAATCAGAAGAGACATTCTTGTTGATGAGCCCTCAGGCTGTGGAGGCTGCGTACGCATGTGCTTCTGTGTGCACATAGAGAAAGGAGGAGAGGCTTGTACCTCGAGTCATCTCCTTTCACCCGTTCTCTCTGAACAGCCCCGATAGGAGCTGGCAAGAAAATGTCCTTGTGGATGGACCGTATATGTGATCAGCACTTAAATCACAGACTAAACGCTGGGACTCTGAGGTCCTGTTTCCAACGCAAGTGGAATCTTAGAGACTCTGAGCAAAGCAAAGGCCATTAGGAGACCTATTAGCCATCGCGGTTGCTCAATAGGGACCCCAGGTTCAGAGGCATACCTGTAAGAATCAGCTGCTTGGAGACGGGTTCAGGAGAGGTGAACAACACTCAGTTTGTGATCCTTCCAAAAGGCACATCTGATTAGTGATTGTTGGATTGGATACCCACTAGTTTGATCTATTATTTATTTATCTATTTAATAAATCTATATACTGCGCCATCCGGTGCAAAGCACTATTCTGGATTGTTAACAGACAACAGCAATCAAAGAGACACAGTGTGAAATCAAATGAAAGATCATATCTTCTAGGTGTGATTTTTTAATGTATGCCATCAAAGAGTCTGACTCACTGACTGATTGACTGATGTAAATTAAGAACGATATTCTCAACTGAGTACACAGAGTTGTGATGACATGAACGTTGCCCATAATATACCCTGGCAGGGCAGGCAGCTGATGAGATTGAACCAAGGATGCTATCAAAGGCCTCTATGAAGAGCCACGTCTAAAGCAGCCTCTTGAAAATGGGTAGGGAGGGAGCCAGGTGCAGCTTGACCAGGAGAGGTTTCCATAGTTTTGGTGCCACGACCGAAAAGGCCCAACATCTAGTGGATGTTCTCCTGGCCTCCTCTGGCATGGAAAATGGAGAAGCATGGTCTGAGAAAATCTCACAAGGCAGTTTTGAATGCTATGGTTTCCTTAAGAAAATCAGGCTTTTGTCTGCTTTTGGTGATGCCACGCGTTTTTCAGACCCTCTCAGTGTCCATTCAAAGCAGGACATTCAGCATTATGGTTTCTACCTCTTCCCTCCGATATTCAACACGCTCGAACAGCTTTTGTTTTTAACAAGAGTTGAAAGCTTACCTACCTTTGCGAGCTTTTCCCGCATCGTCCGACAAGCCATCTATTTCATGGAAAACATAAATATTAATGTTGTTGTCATTATGTTGCGTTGTATGGTTGTTTGGTTGTCAGTTCTACTTATGTATTGTCCTCCCTCATGACAGCCCAGGTGGGCTAACAAATCCACGTACAAGTGCACAGTTCAAATCACAAATTGCAAATAACTCAAAATTGCAGCGCTCTAAAATCACAGACTGAAAATGCTAGTTAGAGTCCAAGAAAAATTATACGGACAAGCAGCAATGAGAAATAAAATGCTTATAAATAAATAATAATAATAAAATAATTCTCTGTATAAGGATAGAGTTATTTGTTGGTTGGTTGGTTGGTTGGTTGGTTGGTTGGTTGGTTGGTTGGTTGGTTGGTTGGTTGGTTGGTTGGTTGGTTGGTTGGTTGGTTGGTTGGTTGGTTGGTTGGTTGGTTGGTTGGTTGGTTTATGCAAAAGGCAAAAGGCAAAAGCATGGGGGACTCTTGGTTCTCTCACAGAGGGAAGCTGGCACCACCACTAAGAATGCCATGTCATAAATCTTAGTCTTGTGTGCCTATAGATTACATTTCAATTTTTTTGTATCTTCTGTGTTATATGTTTTATTATCATAGTATACTGCTTAGAAATCCTCCAATCGTACTGCTTAAAGCCTGTTTGGGAAAAGATAAGCAATGCAATTATAAGTATAAATGGAACCTCCTCATTCAATAGCACAATACCTCTGGCAAGTAGATACTGGGGGCAAGCAACCAGCTGTTGTCTTAATGTCCTGTATCTGAGTTTCACAAGGCATCTGAGAAGTGACAATTAGAGTTCAAGATGCCAGATTTCATTTGGTCCATATTTATAGATTTATTGATCAGATTAACACATGGATTAAAACTCAGCGAACCTTTAGTATTTGCATTACCAAATTTTGCAAAACCAAATTTTGGTTCCATGAATTGACTAAAATGTGGATTTTTAAGTGAAATCCTCAAAGAACTATGTGTTTCATGGTAAAATCCTGTAAATATACATTTTCAGGTGGAATGTGTGCAATAAATGCATTGAAATGTGTATTTTTGGAAAAAAATATGTATAGAAACATTTATTCTTAAGTTAAAAAGGCTTACTAAATGCATATTTAGGGTAAATTGTGCACCTAAAGTAAAATGCATATTTTAGAGTAACATTATGCAAAGGCATGCCTCGCATGGGAAAAAAGCTCAGTAATTTTGTGAAGGCCATCTTTATTGATGCAGAATTGTGTCACTTTTGAATTCCACAGAACTCTTCACTATACAGATGTTAATCCAAATAGTAAAGGATTTGTTTTGTTAACTCCAAAAGCTTGCATCCTTCTCCATCGACTTCAGCTGGTCTGATGAAAAACTGGATTTCTAAAACAAAAATATATTTTATTTTTTTCCCCATCTCATGAAGATAGTTCAGTGGTCCAACTCTTAACTGCATTCTCCTTTTGCATCTTTTTCATTGTCCAGGGCTACTGGTTCGGGGTGCGGATTTTAATCAGCCAGCTGACAATTACACAGTTTGTCAAGGGGACAATGCAACACTAAGGTGAGTTTCTCCTTTGAACCAAAGCAGA
Source organism: Pogona vitticeps (assembly GCF_051106095.1). Taxonomy (NCBI): domain Eukaryota; kingdom Metazoa; phylum Chordata; class Lepidosauria; order Squamata; family Agamidae; genus Pogona; species Pogona vitticeps. The sequence continues at coordinate 20,316,117 of NC_135791.1, read as the reverse complement.
GGCATGTGAGATGTATGAGGATGCGTATCTCCCATTTGGATCGCACGACAGGTCTTCCCAATTGATTTATTGATATGCACTGCCAGGATTTTCAGCTATTTAAAAGCTTCCTCCAACTTTCAGCTTACTAGGAGTCTATCTGCCATGGTTTTTTCCCTGTCCAATCCTAGGGGTTGAAGTTTGATGAAGTACTTAGATTTCCTGTGCTGTGTTACCAAGTATGTAACACATTGGGTCCCAGCCTTGGGTCCCCAGATGTTCTTGAACTAACAACTCCCAGAAATCCTAACCAGAACCACTCGCGGTGAAGGCTTCTGGGAGTTTTTGTCCAAGAACATCTAGGGACCCAAGGTTGGGAATCAGTTGTTTAGGGTATCTCAGCATGATGAGTCACATCAACAAGGAATGTTCAAGTCCCACTTGAACAATTTTTCGTGTCCTCGAGAAGACGCATTGAGATACCAAGTCAAAAAACCTCCCAAATCCTAAACCATGGGGGGATTTTTCACTTCTTATGAGAGTAAAAAGCCAACCCTTCAGCTGCAACATAAGCAAAGAAGAAGAAGAAGAAGCAAGTTTTGCACACACAAAGAAAACTGAACACCTTAAATTTTAATGTTTTAAAAAACGGTGCAAAATGAAAGATTTTGCACAAAAATACAAGTTGCCTTTTTTTTTGCAAGACAAAACCCCTTGTAAAAAAAAACCCTCCTATAGACACTCCTGGAGGAAACCTGTGCCCTTGAACCATTCCAGTCTGAGTTCAGGCCACTCCATGGCATGGAAATGGCATTGGTCAGCCTGCAAGATGACCTTTTGAAGGAGACTGACAAGCTCAGGAATGACCTTGTTGGTCCTCCTTGACTTGTCAGCGACCTTCAATATTGTTGACCAAGGTATCCTTCTGGGGAGGTTCTCTGGGTTAGAGATCAGTGGCCTGGCTCCGGTCCTTCCTAGAAGACCATGCTCAGAGAGTGCAGCCTGGGGAGATGAGGTCCACCCCTTGGACTTTCAATTGCGGAGGGTCGATCATCTCCCCAATGCTGTTTAATGTCTATATGACACAGCTGGCGGAGGTCATCAGGTATATCAAAGCTTTGTGTCACCAATATTTGGATGACACCCCTCTCTCTCTCCTTCCATCCCTTGAGCGCTGCCTGGACACTGTGCTCAGTGGATGAGGGATAATAGACTGAGGCTGAACCCAGACAAGTCAGAAGTCCTGTGGGTGGGTTTTTGCAGATTGGGAGCCTCCCTCTCCTTCGGAGGGGCACTCTCTCCACTAAGGATGAGGTTTGCAGCTTGGGTGTACCTCTGGACCCAGCACTATTAATGGTGTCCCAGATAGCGTCTGTGGTCCGCTCTGCCTAGTATTTCCATCTAAGGTGGATTGCCAAGCTACATCCCTACCTTGACACTGGGTCCCTCATCACACTGGTCCATGCGTTGGTAGTCTCACGATTAGACTATGGCGTTGCTCTCTATGTGGTGCTGCCTATGAAGCTGCTATGAAAACTTTAGCAGATATAGAATATGGCAGCCAGATTATTGAGTGGTGTAGAGACATACCAACATATTTCCCTTGGCAGGCCACCTTGCACTGCCTGAGAAGCACCCTCCAAGCTTCTTCTTGGTCCTTGGCATATGACTGATGCAACCCATCCTTGGGTGGCCACATGTCCTCTTTGATTGTCTTTCGAAGGGTTCCCAGAGAACAGCCTTTTTAAAGAAGATGCCTACTGTTAGAAACCGTTTCCCATCCAAACTGAATTTAATGGTGGAGAACCAGAAGAAGGGGGATCCCTAACCATGTAATTACCCGTCCATAATTAGCCATACATGGACAACAGTCTTAGCAAACAGGTCAACTGGTCAAAATCTCCTCCCTTCGGAGGAGGTGCACCGTAATTTTGTTTAAATTAAATACATCGCTTCTGACTTTGCCTCTATGCATATGAATTATCACCGGAAATTTTATGCAAATCAGTATCTTCTTTTGTCTTCTTGTTCGATGATGCATGTTGTTTTTGCGGGTGTCACGTGAGCAGTAGATGGCTGGATAGCTCAGTGAGTTATGTAACTTGTTGGGGTAGGTTCTTTTGTAGGTTTGGCTGGATCGTTATGATGCTCTGTGTGTGGAGCTGCCTATGGGAAGTGTCAGGAAACTTCAGCAAGTCCAAAATGCAGCAACGGGGACTAGTTACAGGGATCATATAACCCAGTACAGCAGCTCCACTGGCTGCCACTCCATTCCCGGGCTGAATTCAAGATATTGGTTCTAACCTATAAAGCCCGAAATGGCTTGGGCCCAAGCTGTCTCATGGGCCGTGTCTCGCACTATGAACCTGCTTGAGTGTCAAGATCATCTTCAGGGGCCTTTCTCTCAGTCCCGCCACCTTCACAGGTGCATTTGGTGGGAATCCAGGAGAGGGCCTTCTCTGTGGCTGCTCCCAGACTTTGGAACTCCCTCCCACTGGAGGCCCAACTGGCCCCATCTTTGTTGTCCTTCCGCAAGCAGGCAAATACCTTTCTCTTCAAGCAGGTTTTCTCTGATTGCCTGGCTGCCTGAGTGGAGTTTCTTAAATCAGTTGTAACTTACTGCTTTGAGTGTGTTTAGGTTTGCTTATGTTTTTTTGTATGGTGTTCTTTTTAGTATCTGAATACTCACTGTTCTTAGCTGTAATATTGTCTTTCATTAATGCAAGCTGCCTTGGGACCTTTTAAGGAGATAGGTGGGGTAAAAATATTTTAGATGGATAAATAAAATAATAGTCTTTCGTTAGAAAAAAAGAGAGGAGGCTACAGCCATGATTCCCGGAAATGTGGCCTCATTCACCATTAGGCTCTGCCGAGGGTGCCTCCCAGAGAACTACTATTCCCGGGAAGCAGCGTGGCAGCTTCCCCCTTTTTTAAAAACAAGAAATTGATAACAGGAAACAGGGAGGCCGCTCTCTGCAGGGGTGGAGACTAGAGATGTGCACGAACCGAATCACGAAAACCAACAGATCAGGCTGGTTCGTGGTTCGGTACGCGATCCAGTTGGGGGCGTCCTGTTTTGCCGAAGGAAAATGAAGTGCAGAACTTTTTTTTCCCCCTTGGCACTTCATTTTGCTTTGGCACGACGGACGCCTGCCTGCCCCCTTCCCGCTGCCTATCAGCCGAATCTCGTGCGCATGCGCGAAGGCAGCGCGCTGAGCCCCTGGAAGGGAAGCCACAGTGGCAGTGGCAGAGAAAGCAGGAGAGGCAGGACCAAATAGGGAATCAAGGGGGGCAGTGGGAAGAGGATGGGCCGGTTGTCAGTCTCCCCCAATACGAACTCCCCCCCCAAAAAAACGACAAACCATTTTTCAGGACTTCGTCATGGTTCGCACCATCGTGAACCACCATTTTCCAGGTTCATTCCCATCTCTAGTGGGAACCTCCACATGTTCCGATTTGGGGATCTTGGATGCGATTCCCGGACATCTTGGAAAATTCTAGGGAAATGAAGTTCAGAAATTTTTTAACAGAGCATAGCCCCGGGTAGCTGACCATGGAGGCAGAGGTTAGGAACCTTGATTCTCTGCTGTGCTTCTTGGGAGAAAACCCAGCGCTTTCACAGATCTAGCACTGATTAAATGTCATGCCCAGCCGTTGAATAGATGCGCACAATCTTCTGTACACTCCATTTCCCTGAGTTCCCCACACCTTGTTTTCTCGCCGTATTATCTTCAGACTGACAGTAAACAATACGCCCACAGCCGTCTGGATCTGGGAACCCCAGGCCTCCTCCCTTTCACAAAGGCACAAATCACAGCAACACAAGCACAGGGGGGAAAACCCTCAAGGCTTTTGTGTGTGTGTGTGTGTGTGTGTGTGTATTTCAATAGCCCCAAGAAAAAAGGGAAATGTGAGGCATGGATTTAGCAGGCCAATGTGGATAGCGGTCCAGACGATCTGCTTGTTGACTTTCATACCCTTGTGCACGGAGGAATGGCGCCTCTTCTTCTAAAAACGCCCGCTAGTGGTGCCGTCTGTCATTTAAATCCTCTGACCCATCCGAGAGCTCCCACTGGCCCAGAGAAGAGTTTGCCCCGACCCCCCATTCTCCCGTTTGCCCTTCTCTGAACCCAGTACCAGTTTTGTGCCATCCGCTTGCGGTTCAGTAATTCAGCCAACCTCCCCCTTGGCTTCGCTCCGGTCTATTAAAGTTTCATCACACCATCTGGACAGTATTTAAATAAAAGATACCCCCCCACCCTCGGCAAAACGCACAATTACCTCCTCATAGTGCATTAATGGCAGCCAGCAATGACTTACAGAAGAGCTAATAACTCTGTCAAGCGTGGCATAAATTTACCAGGCTTTGATTTTTAATACTCTCGCATTGTTTCAGAACCAGACCCTTGCCTGTGTCTGAGAGAATAATAATATCCTTCTGTCTGAGGAAAGACTTTTTCCTCATCCCGCAGAAAGATCACTTCCGCATGGTGCTGGAACGCTCAGTCAGTTCCGTAATTTCCTCAGGTCTGTGTGCGTGCATACACACGTACATGCATGCATGCATGCATGCATGCACGCATGCACACTCCTCTCTCTCTCTCTCTCTCTCTCTTTCACACACACACACACACACACACACACACACACACACACACTTCCAGAGCTTAGAAATACTTTGTGGAAAGTCAGATGAACTGCTGGATAGCTCAGGTCTATAGGCATCTGGTTGAGAGTTGGGGTCTCCTTGACAGGGCTCGACTCCCTGATGATAGGGTCCCTTCCAGCTCTGCAGTTTAAAGAAGATGATGACATCTTTATTGACAGTTTCTTTTACAATGATTTTAGGACTGTAAGATGTTGGATAACGATGGCCAAGACCCTTTTGCTCGGTGTAGTAAGTGGCATTTAAAGTAGATCAATTTGAATCAATTTACAGAGGCAATGGACGTATTCTAGTACAATTTAAAACACAAATCAACTGGATTTTGGCCACCGAGTCAGACTGTTACGTACTTAATGTACCCAAATTTCGTCAACGCTGACCGGCGCCAACTGTCCAAGGTTTCGGCAGGATTCTTTCCTAGCCTTAGCCCTAGCTGGAGTTGGCAGGAATTAAACCTGGGTCCTTCTGCATGCAAACTACAGTGGTGCCTCGCTAGACAATGATAATCCATTCCACTGAAATCACTGTTTAGCAAAGTCATCGTCTAGTGAAAAGCATTTCCCCATTGAAATGCATTGAAACCTGTTTAATGCATTCCAATGGGGAAGAATCGTTGTTGTCTAGTGAAGATCATCCATAGGAAAGCCGCTTTGCGAACTGCTGATCAGCTGTTTAAATCGCTGTCTTGCGAAGCTTAGATCCCAAAAACACCTGTTTTGCAAGCACGGAGGGAGCTCTCAAAATCGTCATCAACGAAAATCGGGGACCAAACATCGTCCAATGAAATTCCCCCATAGGAATCACTGTTTTGCGAATCGCTATAGCAATCGCAAAAAGTCAATGTCTAGCGAAAAAACTGTCATGCGGGGTAACTGTCTAGCGGGGCACCACTGTATGTCCTCTGCCATTGAGCCATGATCTTTTCTTTCTTAAAGCCTGTTGTTTAGGCGTCATTATGTCATACAGCACATGGATAGTGTGGGGTAGTGGCCTAAGACAACAGAGACCTTGGACCAAAATTCCCATTCAGCCATGAAACACACTGGAAGACCTTCAGCCAGTGGCACTTTCTTAACTCAACTTGTCTCACGTGAGGATGCAGCGGGAAGTAGAAGAGAGGTGAATTCTATCTCTGGCTTGCTGGAATAAAAGCAGTGTATAAATAGAAGAAGTGTATAGATAAATAAATAATAAAAAGTTCATCATAAAAAGTCATTCTTTTAATTGTTATGACAAGACCAGAGTGGATGAGTTAAGCAACCGTTGGTGTTTTACATTATTTTAATTAGTTACACTTGGTGGGTTATTTTGAGTTGTTGGCTTTTTTTACTCAACTTAACTGATACAGTATTTAAAATTTAAAGATAGCATGTTACTCATCACGACTGATGTGACATATTGACTGTACAGCTGTCACTTCTATTGTATTTATATCCTGCCTTCCTCCCAGTGTGGAATTCAAGGTGGCTCCCAATGAGAATTGAAACCGATACAATTAGAAAGACCATCTATATTCCTGTAGTAGTAAAAAGCACAATTAAATGAGTTCTCAGTTAAAAGCAAGTGCTGGATAAAGCCAGCTGAGTACTATTTAACAGCACAACAAGAAGTAATAAAGAAAAAACATCAATAAATTAATTTTCCATTTAACGTAAACGCATTAATGCTGGCATTCTGGTGCTCTTGTGAATCCTAACCCTGTCTTCAGCTACGCCACCAATAGCCTGTGAAGGCAGTACGCTTGCAGATAAGAGGAGCTGAAGCCCTGGGCGTGGAGTCTCCTGGCACCCTATGTCCTGAAGGATCACATCAGCCACAGAGGGTGTTTTTTTGCCCATAGAGGTCCTTTACACAGTTTAGAACATGGGAAAATCAGTCTGCTTGTTGTTGTTGTTTAGTCGTTTAGTCGTGTCCAACTCTTCGTGACCCCATGGACCAGAGCACGCCAGGTCCTCCTGTCTTCCACTGCCTCCCAGAGTTTGGTCAAATTCACGTTGGTCGCTTCAATGACCCTCTCCAGCCATCTCGTCCTCTGTCGTCCCCTTCTCCTCTTGCCATCACACTTTCCTGACATCAGGATCTTTTCCAGGGAGCCTTCTCTTTTCATGAGACGTCCAAAGTGTTGGAGCCTCAGCTTCAGGATCTGTCCTTCCAGGGAGCACTCAGGGTTGATTTCCTTCAGAATGGATCGGTTTGTTCTCCTTGCAGTCCAGGGGACTCTCAAGAGCCTCCTCCAAGGAAAAGTCAAATTTTGCCTTGTAACAGCGATGGGCAAAGCGTGACCAACTGGCACTTCTAGGAGCAAAAAATCATGCATTTGTGGTGAGCGATTCCCACCCTCTGCCCAGAATAGAATAGAATAGAATAGAATAGAATAGAATAGAATGTCCATCACACAGCTATAGTTTGTTGTTCCTGGAAGCCTGCAGTGTCACACCACTGATGCCAGAGATTCCCCCTCTATTTTTCAAAAGAAAGTGGACTCCCCACCACTTCCTGTTTCGTTCCCTTGGGGCTGAAGCATTTTTGATGGTCTGTGCATCTCACGGACAACCGTGAAGCCGGTAAAGTTGCTCCTCACATCTGGACGATTTGTTCTTTTCCTTTCACAAGGTTGCCAGGTCTGCGGTTCTGGAACTGAAAGGAAAGGTTTGGGGTCTGTGTGGCTGCTCTCGACCTAAAATCTCAAGGCCCGGGAGGGCTGCTGATCTGGAACAAGCTGTGTTACATCAAGACAGATTGTCCACCTAGCCTAGCATAATCTGATTTGTCTGTGTGAGCCTTCCACTCCAGATGATGCCATGTTTGGTTGGACATTTATGTACACAAACGCACACATGGGTTGCAATGCTGTTATTCCTCCTCCTCCTCCCTTGTTCAGGAGGCGAGCCACACACAGACATTCTTCCAAAAGTCCCTTCGAACTGAAGCATCGGCCCTGGTCAAACAAGGCCTGATGGTCGCCATTCCTTGCGTTTCTAATTCACCAACGGGAAATGTCTCCCAGCTGACCTCCCAGGATCTGATCGCTGGCATGGAATTCTAAGGGTTGTGTAGAAAACAAACAAAGGGACTAATAAAACCTTTCCTGTCTCTGCTCAAAACATCTAGAAAGGTGTGGGGTACAGTTTCTCAACCATAACAGGGGTGTGAATAAGGAGTGTTGAAGAGTGTTCCATTTTGGTTAAATTCCTCTAGCTGTGCAGCAGAGTCTTATATTAATTTTTGCTCCAAAAAAATTACATCAGGACTTATTTTCAGGGGATGCTTTACTTTTTTTCATGTACAACCATCAACGTTGATTCAAATACAGTCATGTCATCTTCTTCGGGTTGCTGCACAAAGTTGGAGGGCAGGCTTTCACTTAAGTGGGGCTTATTTTGGGGCTAGGGCTTATATGACGAGCATCCTGAAAAATCCTACTAGGGTTTATTTTCAGGTTAGGTCTTGTTTTCAGGGAAACAAGGTATTTGGAATCGAACAGATCAAACAACTAACAAATAAATATGATTGCTTACAGCAACCAACCTCAATGGACTCAAGAGAGGGAGGAAAACTCTTTGCAGACAGATGAGGCTCTCTTTGAATTCAGAGGCTGGAAAGGCCTGACTAGTTAGTGCTGAATAGATTGACAGTCAAGGAATGGTCTTTACTGGAAGAGAGTTTCTTGGAGAGAAGGGCATGTGCCTCTCGAGAGGGGTAGATATTTAACACACTCTGTCCGCATGCGCCCCTGATGCTTTCTAAATCAGATCTCCCCAATCTCTACTTGTTTTGTGTGGGCAACATGGGAGCTTCTGGAAATTGTTGGATGACCCTCTCATCAACTGCTGCCAGTAAGGAGGAATAAGGAAAATGATAATTCAACTATATCTGGGAAGCCATAAGCAACTTAACTCATAGTCTACTTATTTGGGGTCATTTCTTGTTTAAAGGCATGGGATAGCCAGCCTCCTTTCCTTGTGGTCTGCACTCAGAATTCAAACCCAGAACCTTCCTCTTCTGCATTTTTGCAAGCAGCATCACGTCCACAGTGCCACGCTGGAGATTTCTGGAGCTCTACCCTGCCCCACCCAGAAAAAAACCCCACAATTCTCCTTGCTGGTTTTCAAATGGCAGATCTAGATTTGAAGAAGTGCTCCTGGGTGGTTCTCCAGTGCTACGGTGGCTTTCCAGTTAAACTGGGACACTGGACTGGGAGATGAACTTCACATCACTCTCAGCAGCTGGTGGAATCAACTGGCCCTATGTTTATGGCTTGCTCAAAAACTCTGTTCACTTATCATGCATCCGAGAGATCAGGACTGGAGATGGGCACAAACCGAACCGCGAATCACAGAAACCGACAAACTGGGCTCGTTCATGGTTGAGTTAGTGACCCAGTTCAGGGACACAGAACAAAATGGCCAATGTTTTTCCCCCACCCCCATTGGCACTTTGTTTGCTTCAGCCCACGGGGGCGGCCTGCCCACCTCCTTCCTGCTCCTTTTCCCCACCTCTGGCCTGCTCTTACCGCTCCACCACTGCCTCCTCTTCTCTGGGTGCCCAGGTGCCACGCTCCGTGGCAGCAAACGGGTTCCTTGCAGGGAAGCCGTTCACTGCCTCTGAGCATGTGCCCACCTGATCGGGGCAATCAGCTGGGAGGCGAGTGGAGTTTTAGGGGCAGCACCCTGTCCTTTCCACTGACCACACACCTTGGCTAGAAACTGTGAACCAGCTTGCCCAACTGTGCCCCTCCTATTTCCTTCCCATCCCCAGCACACAATTCCCACTGACACTCCCCCCCAAATTGCAGGCAACCTGCACTGCGCCGCCGTTCCCACCAGCCTGAATCAGCAGAGGCTGTGACCTACTTCGCAAGACCTCTCTCCCTCCTCCTCCTCCTCCTCCTCCCTCTGCAGAATAGAAGGGGGCGGGGCGGCAGAGCCCTGGCTGGGATTGCAAGGATGCAAGGAGAAGGGAGGAATAAGTGCTGCACCACGGAATCCCAATTCCTCTATTCCACCCCTTAGGATGAGGTCCGTGAGCCGGAGGAACCCTCCCGCACAGAAGTGATCTCCCGTAAATTGGAACGGATCAAAAATTGGCCTGATCCTGCCTCCCTCCGCCCCCCTCCTGTTCTACTACAGCAGCCGGAGAAGCTCTAAAGCAGGCTGTGGTGGGAGTCGCTGCTCCCTGTTTGTTTCTGCCTCTCCCCTGAAAGCCTGGCTTTTATTTTATTTCATTTTATTGAAAAGTTTTGTAACCTGCTTTTCAGGGAGCTATGCCAGAGGGGCGAAGAAAATCCACCTGTTTTTGCTTTCTCATTTTTTTTTTAAACTGAATTCATATGAAGCCATCTGCGCATGTTGGGGAATTCTTCCAAAGCAAATCAAAACTGAATGTATCCTGATTCAATCTGCTGCAATTTATGCCCCAGATCCACATCATTCTGTTAATTTGTGGAGTCAGTGTGTTGGAAAACTAGAAGGGGTTTAACTTTTGTTGTTGTTGTTTTGCACGGATGGGCAGGAAAGTTGGAGGCATGCTGGGGAGGTAAACTTGCTGAATTTTCGACAGCTATGATTGGGGAGGAGACCGGCTAGAGGTCTTTAAAATTTTGCTTTTGGAAAGCCCAACCAACAACTAATTGGCAGAAGAAACTGGCGTCTTATCTAGAGACAGGCATGATGAACCAAACTATGAACCAGAAAAACCCTCAAACGGGGCTGGTTCGTGGTTTGGTTTGGGAATCCTGTTTTGCCTAACTGAAACAAAGCACCAATTCCCTCCCCCCCAAATCACTTTGTTTTGTTTGGCAAAAGGGATGCTCGTCCAACCTGTCCGCCCTCCGCTGCCCCCAGTAGTTCCTTACCTTGGCTTCAAGCTGTCACTGCTCCGTTGACAGGTGGGCACATACACAGAAGCATCCGGCCTGGGTCCTTAAAGCTGGGCCTCCTGCCTCTTAGGATGATTGCAGCAGCGATACAGCCTACAAGACAAAGTAGGGAGCTGATAGGGGCAGTGGGAGGGAGGTGGACAGGCAGTTTTTTGTTGTTGTTGTTTAGTCGTTTAGTCGTGTCCGACTCTTCGTGACCCCATGGACTAGAGCACACCAGACCCTCCTGTCTTCCACTGCCTCCCGGAGCTGGGCCAAATTCATGTTGGTCACTTCGATGACCCTGTCCAGCCATCTCATCCTTTGTCATCCCCTTCTCCTCTTGCCTTCACACTTTCCCAACATCAGGGTCTTTTCCAGGGAGTCTTCTCTTCTCATGAGATGGCCAAAGCATTGGAGCCTCAGCTTCAGGATCTGTCCTTCCAGTGAGCACTCACGGCTTGATTTCCTTTAGAATGGATAGGTTTGTTCTCCTTGCAGTCCAGGGGACTCTCCAGAGTTTCCTCCAGCACCACAATTCAAAGGCATCAGTTCTTCGGCGGTCAGCTTTCTTTATGGTCCAGCTCTCACTTCCGTACATCACTACAGGAAAAACCATAGCTTTGACTATTCGGACTTTTGTCGGCAAGGTGATGTCTCTGCTTTTTAAGATGCTGTCAAGATTTGTCATCGCTTTCCTCCCAAGAAACAGGCATCTTTTAATTTCGGGGCTGCTGTCCCCATCCGCAGTGATCACGGAGCCCAAGAAAGTTTTTTAAAAAAAGGCAGTTCTACCCTGGCACAAATCTGAAAAACGAACTACGGACTTTCAGGGGGTTCGCTTTTCAGGGGGTTCGTGAAAGTTTGTGGTTTGTGCGTAGCTGCGAACCACGAACCATCTGGCTTGAGCCCATCTCTCGTCTTATGCAATTAATTTTTCCTCCAGACACTGAAATGACTTCTAAATTCAATTCACCTTCTTACTATTCCTCTTCCAACTGGACTCCACAGAACCTGGTGTGAATCAGGACAATTGGGTTTGGAATTTGGGATATAACTAACTCTGGTGCACATACATAATTCTCTCCCATTCCTACAGGATAGCACAAGGTCACTTAAAACCAGGGTGGGCAGACTTCTGGCTCATGGGGTTTACTCTATTTTTGTTTCATTTTTTAAAATTACAGCCTGAAGGGTCACTGACCTGAACTGGGTTTGACATAACCAAAGGGGTGTCCTCTGGCTAAATACTCAGGCCAGAACATTTAATTGCTACCAGAACGCAGACATCCTTTCTCACACAAACCCATTGATGTTGACCTCAAACTTTCTTCATTCCAGCAGCAAAAACCTCAACATCGGGGTATTAACAGGCTGAATGCTTGAGTTAAGCTGGAAAGTAAAGATATACTTCTCTTTACAGGGAGGCTTTGTTATGCAAACATGATGCCATTTCTATTCAATATTTAAGATAATGGGAAGTACCACACCGGCCCCACCCCCTTTGTTATCACTTTGAACATGTGACTACAACCAGGATGAAGGGTGGGAGCTTCTTGTATCCACACAGCTCTCCATGAAACCTTAAATTATGATTCTTGCCCCCCTATTTTCTGATCCCATGGAAAGCTTACATGGAAACAAGATCACTTCTATTGCTATTGCGTAAACATGACATCTCCACAACTGTAAAATTCCACAAAAACAAGCTGGTTTTGTGTCTTTTTTTTTTTTTTTTTTTTTTTTGCATCTCTTAAAAAGGGAAAGAAATCTCAGCTAAAAAAAACCCTCCAAAACTCAACTAAATGATGCTTCTGAAAGTTTCCAGTAATGATGATTTATTACAGTGCCTGTCCCACCATTTAGGACCAAAACATGCCCACTTTGCAAAAACTGGAAGTAGACTTCTAGTCACTTATAATATAAGAATAACTTGCAGTTTTGTTTTCTGATTTTGGACATGGTCTTTCGTGCTCCAGGTAACAGCCAAATTTTCTTTGGGTTCAGAATAAATAGCAGGCTGGATGGCCTAGTGGTTTAGGCATCTGGCTGTGGAGTTCCAATCCCCACTGTGTCTTCTGGAAAAAGTGCCAGCCTGGGTGGCCTTGGGCAAGCTGTACAGTCCCAGGGCACACTCCCCTCCAGAAGAAGGGGAGGGTAAACCCCTTCTGAGTATTCTCTACCTGGAAAATCCTGGAAAGAGTCGCCATAAGCCAGAATCAGTTTGATGACACACAGTTATTATTATTTATCAGACTAAATTGCCCATCTGTGTGTTATCCTGAGAGCGCTTACAAGACATTGCTAAACTTTTTATCCTGCTAATCTTTTAAAGCTTTTTAATGGACCGGTGATCCTGTGGCAACGCCTTTCACAAGTTATTAATCAGAAAGAAGTGTTCTCTTTTTTTAATGTCAGTTCTAAAACTACGGCCAATGAGTAGTATCTGGATAAGGCTCAGATCTTATTAAAGCGGCCAGAATCCTGTTCCTTAGGTCTGTTCCCTCCCCGATGGCATAAATCTCTGTGGCGACTGCTGCTAGTGAAGGAATCGGCCGTTGAATTTCTCCTCTCACACCAGTCTTGTGACTTGATGCATGAAAAGGAATCCAAAATGTCGACGTCTTATCTAGCGGCAATTCACCGCTGAAACTTACGCTAATGAGCTTATGTCAGTTTAATTATTTACTTGGATTCTGGCCAATATCTAATGTTTTCCTGGCCAAACGTCCTCTCGCTCAATCCCATTTTTTATCCTACCTTGCCTTCAAAGAACCCATAATGGCTGAGTAGACATTTTGAAAAGCAGGAAGGACGGGCGCTGAGGCAGCCATCGCTTCTGGGCCCTGGTTTCTTCCTAACCCATTTATCTGTCCTCCTTCCTTATCCATCTTATTAACCAAGATTCCCCCCTCCCTTCTTCTTTTTCCCTGTGTCAGGATTTGGAGGGTTGATGGAAAGGCCAGACACAGCAAGGTTGTCAAATGAAACATTTCTTGGGGGGGGGGTTAAAACAAGATACAGTGGTGCCTCGCTTAACAGGCGGCCCGTTTAACGACAAAACCACATAGTGATGCTTTTTTTGGTGATCGCTTTTGCGATCGCATTGTGATGTTCCCTATGGGGAAAAATTGCTTTGTGATGATCGGTACCCTGTTTCGCTTACCGATCATCGCAAAGCGATTATTTTTTTTAACAGCTGATCAGTGGTTCCAAAATGGCCACCGGGTAAACAAAAGGCCGCCCACTGTGTTTTCGCGCAGATTCCTCGCTTACTGGGCAGCGAAAATGGCAGCCGTTTGGAGGATTTTCACTTTAAGGTGAGTTTTAAGCCCATAGGAACGCATTGAAGGGGTTTCAATGCATTCCTATGGGCTTTTTAAACTCACATAGTGACAAAATAGTTTTGCAGCTATTTTTGCTGCACAGATTATTGTTGCTATGCGGGGCACCACTGTACATGCAACCCAACAACTGGAACAGAAAGAGAAGGTTGGAATCCATGGGACTGAAAGTTGAATGGGAAAAAGAATTTTGCCCATTGCTACCTTTCCCACCACTGCACATTTCAAGTGACAAGGTGTACCTTTATACCATTCTCGGCAGTTTACAACAATGCAATGCAACATCCACTCAACATGCCAACATCCATAAATGAGCTAGAACCCTAATTGAAAGAGACCGCAAAGGATGGTGGAATTAGGGGAAACAGATCAAAACTTAAGAGAGGATGTCCTTGAATGTATCTTGAAACAGAACAGTGATTAACATTCTCTTAAATGATGGGAGGGAGGAGGCTTGGTATACTGCTATGGGAAGCCGATTCGATAAGGATGGGGCCTTGACCGAGAAGGCATGGTTTCTGTTGATGGTCTTCAAGGCAAATAGAGGAGAGGGTGCGAACAGAATGTCTTAGCCCATTCATGGCCAAATATTTAGTACCCCCAAAATTCTCCTCCTCGGTTTCTATATATCTATGAGAGGAAGAAAGAGTGTAGTAGTTAGACTTTTAGACTGGGAATTCAGAAATCTTAATCCCCGGTGAACCTAAACACAGTGGCTGAGTTTGAGCTAATCTTTCTGTCTCTCAACCTGACCTACATCACGGAACTGTTGTTGTGGGGATGTCAGAGGGAGAAAGAGAGCACTTCCTCGAAGTCACTGGAGGTAAAACCTGGCTATAAACAATATTCATCAATAAAATGAAAGCAGGGTGCAAGTGTGAGCCAGCAAGAGGGTAGAGACGGGTGGGAGGTGGTTAAGTAGAACCTTCCCCCCTTTCTCTTCTGAAGATTTTTAGTCTCCTTCAAGCTTTTCCTCATTTCCTTTTGGATTTTAATCTGGGAAAATACGTAATTCTGTAACAAGAGAATGTGTTGATTTCGCCTTTTATGGTGCAAAGATTCCACCCTTTTCTCGTGGCTGGGCCACTCCAGCTAGAGCGTGATGTGGTGTACAGCTCAGTTCTCCGGGCGTTGCACGATGCGAAGGAGGAGGAATAACCGTTTCTATAAAATATCAGGGTCAGTGATAATTTGAATGGAGGCACACAGAAGTCCTACCGCCCATCTCATCTCCACTTATCACAGAACACTTGTCCAATCTACGCCTGACAGCTGTCAGGGACCAAGAAACGGGATTACTTAGCGCCCACTCGCCTTCAAGGTGAGAGAAAACCACTCCGATAATTAAATCTCCCAGCTGGGAGCTATGGGGCGAAAAGAAAGAGGGCCCATAAAAATGAGATTGAACGCGTTGTCACCCGGGTGGGTGGGGGGTTTAAGGTTGAGGGTTGAGAAGACCAAGGTTTGGGAGCGGATGGAGTCCAGCCCACCCTGGCGAAGGAGAGTTAACGTTGCAAAATCTGTGTGTGTAGAATCAAAAATAGGCAGGCGAGTTCAACGAGTTCGGACTCATTTAATTCCCACCCCTCCTCCTCCAAACGCTCATTATTTCCATAAATCTGCAGTTTGGAAGGTGTTCAAGTTTTTAGGATGTGATAAAAAGAGCTGTAATAACATGGGTTTCTGGACTTCAAAGGACTTGGTGGAGAGAAACAGCCAAAGGCTTCGCCAGGACTGAGGAGAACCCTGAAGTTATTTCTCTACCCTCCCCGCTTCCCTCCCTTTCTTCCTTTCTCCTTCCCTCAATATATGCACAGCTATAATAACCTGGATTTCACTCTGCATGTAGAGATAGAAGTAGGTGCAGCTTTTCTGCTTATCAATTCAGCAATACGTCATTCGCTCAGGACCATTGACACACAGATCCAGTGACTACTTATGTGTTGCTAAAAAAAAGCATGTGTGTGCACGCTTCCGCGAAGGGGAGGGAGCAAAGGAGGATGCCAATTTGCATAAATGTGACATATGATGATTTTATATATATATATATGTATGTATATATGAATGCACATGGAAAAATAATTGGGGTAGAAGAATGTTTGAGTTTGTTTTGGAAGAATTGAGCAAACCTTTGCAAATACAGTGGTGCCCCGCTAGACGCTTACCCCGCATGACATCGAAATCACTTTACGATGAGTTTTTTGCGATCGCTGTTGTGATCGCAAAATGATGGTTCCAATGGAGTTTTTCCTCTTGACGTCGATTAGGAGCCTGCTTTGCAAACCGTTTGTTCACTAAACAGTGATTTTTCCGGCTCTTCAAAATGGCTTCCCTTCGCAAAATGGCTGTTTTCCGGACCCCTGCTTTGGAAGACAGCGATTTTAAACAGCTGATCGGTGGTTCTCTATGGGCGATTTTTGCTGGACAATGAGGTTTTTCCACATTGGAATGCATTAATCGGTTTTCAATGCATTCCAATGGTTTTTTTTCACTTGACGACGATTTTGCTTAACAGCGATTTTCTTGGAATGGATTATCATCGTCAAGCAGGGCACCACTGTATCTTAGGTTTGGAAAGGTATTTGAACTTTTGAAAAATCAGATGCATGAGAAATGCTGTAGAGCCAGAGATTGGACATTTGATTCCCAACCTTTGCCTCCTTGACAGGGGCTGGACTTGATGATCCATAGGGTCCCTTCCAGCCTTGCAGTTCTAAGATGATGATTATGATGATTTCCATCTCTGGGGCAGGGTGACTGCCTTGATGTTTGGGAGGAAAAGAACTTGAAGTTTTTTAAAAATTGTCCCCCTCTACATCGTACGTCCTTCGTGTCTTGCCCCTTCCACTCACCTCTGCCACCTCCGCCTCTCTCCTCTACAGCTGCTACATAGACCAACAGGTGACCCGTGTGGCGTGGTTGAACCGCTCCAACATCCTCTACGCTGGCAATGACAAGTGGTCCATCGACTCCCGGGTGCAGCTGCTCACCTACAGCCCTTCCGAGTTCAGCATCGTCATCACTCAAGTGGACGTGTACGACGAAGGACTTTACACGTGCTCCTTCCAGACACAAGATAAGCCCCACACCTCTCAGGTGTACCTCATTGTCCACGGTACGGATATGGGGGAAGAGGCAGGACTGTAAGCTGCTTAAGGTGGTTCTTGATGATCCAAAAGACCTCAGCTGTTTGTGGAGGGATGCAAGGAGTATTTGCTAGCTTCTTTCCCCTTGGTAATTTAGCTGGTCTCAAACTCATGAGACACCACAGTAGGGAATGGTCAAGCCCCTTGAGATTCCTTGCCTCCAGCCAAGAGTTTAGACTGCTTAAAGAGTTCCAATTGCTTAAAGTCTCCTCAATTTCCACAAAATACATCTGTGCAAAATGAGCATCCTTTCCATGAAGCAACATGCGCGTGCGTGCACACATGTGCAGCAAGGACAGACGGCCTGCTGGGTGTGAAAGATGCAAAGCAACCATCCAGTTCTTCATATGCTTAAATGTCCATGAAACATGGACCACAGTCATCTTGGTTTTATGCTGTTTGTACAAATGGCACAATTTTGCACAAAACCTGCCTGATTTGTGCAAAACCCTGCCTGACTTGAACAGAACGTCCTTCTGGCTATGGCAGGAACGGTATTGAGGGAGCCTGAGAATTTCTTATGATCCTTGATGACAAGGAGGAAAATAGAACAGGTTTCTCATCCTAAGTTGCAAAGATGGGACAAGTGAAGATTTATTACTTTGGTTTTGCAGGGAGGGCTTTTGTCATGCAAACATCCTGCCTTGTTCAGGGAACTTCACAGAGTTCTGAGCAGGACACCTATTCATAGCCATCCTATCGTTTCCTGTTGCTTCTTTTTCTCTTTTTTCTTTGTCACAGACAATGAATTAAGGAAGAAAAAGTATAAAAGGTATGCAGTGCCTTTTGCAAAGTTGGGAGGGGGGGGAAGGATATCTCTTTTAACTACAAATCCCAGTATCCCTAGTCAGCATGGTCAGTGTAATGAGATACTGGAAGTTTTCCAATCTTTCTTTGTTTATTTGTTTTTGGATTAATTAAGAGTTGTCCAACTGGTTCCATCCCTAATCCCTTCGTCTTTGTAGCCTTTTTGTACCATTCTTATTTGTTTCTTTCTATATACCGCTTTGCATTCGCACTGAAACATGTAGAGATCAAAGCAGGCTATGAATCCTTGACTTTCTTCTAGCTGCTGTTTAATGATGCTGGAGGAGTGGAGGAGCTGGAAAGTGCTAGGGCCTCCCAGAGTGCCTTTAAACAATCAGGATACAGAGAATCTTCCCTCAAGGTTTGTCAAGAGATAAGAACTCCTGGAAGACTCAAGAAATGAGCTTCAAAGCCACCCATAATTCTGGCCTGGTGATTACGGACATATTGGCCACTGATTAAACTGAACAGAAATTCAGTATTGGGTGAGATGATGGAAGAGAGCTTGGACGATGACTTTCAAAGTGTAGCATTCTTAAGGGGTAGCCATATCTCCCCATTATAGGTTCATTGTACAATGGTGCCTCACTAGACAGTTACCCCACATGACAGGTTTTTTGCTAGACATTGGCTTTTTGTGATCGCTATAGTGATTCGCAAAACAGTGATTCCTGTGGGGGAATTTCGCTGGACAATGTTTGGTCCCTGCTTCGCAAACCGATTTTCGCTAGACGATGATTTTGACAGCTTCCTCCGCGCTCGCAAAACGGGTGTTTTCGGGACCTAAGCTTCGCAAGACAGCGATTTAAACAGCTGATCGGCGGTTCACAAAGCGGCTTTCCTATGGCCCATCTTCGCTAGACAACAACGATTCTTCCCCATTGGAACTCATTAAACAGGTTTCAATGCACTCCAATGGGGAAATGCTTTTCGCTAGACAATGATTTCGCTAAAAAGCGATTTCAGTGGAATGGATTATCATTGTCTAGCGAGGCACCACTGTATACTTTATCTGGATAGGATACTTCAGGGAATTTCAACCCCACATCCTTGGTCCATTCACTGGTTGGTGGATCTCAACAGACTGTAAATACCACCCATGAGAGATCAATCACATTGCTATTGTTTGGGAGAGAAACCTATCTATTGGGGGAAGAAAGCTGGGCCAATCGAAATGCGACTGTTTTGGGGATGGAGGATAATTTGCTCAATTTTTTTATCACGTCACTACGATGTCTTACTTATCCATTGATTGCATAAGTTAATTGAAAGATGCGCTGAGTTCAAGTGCTGTTATTCCAGGATACACTTCTTGTGTTCGGATTCAACACTATCAGCATTAACTTCACTTAATTGGGAAATCTGGTCAATATAGGCAAGCAAAAGTCTAGATCAGTTAGTTCCCAACCATGGGTCCCCGGATATTCTTAGACTAAAACTTCCAGAGGCCTTCGCCACTAGCTGTGCGGGCCAAGATTTCTGGTTGTTGTAGTCCAAGAACATCTGGGCACCCAAAGTTGGGAGCCACTAGCCTAGAACAAAGGTGAAAATGTGCGGCCCTGCAGATGCTGTTGGACTGCAGATCCCATTACCCACTTGACATTGGCTAAATTGGCTAAAGCTAGATCCTAGCTTAGCTTGTTCTCACATGTGAAAAAAATAAACCACAGATTATTTTCTTTCCTCACCTAAGACATAGCAAGATAGTTTGGGTCAGTCTCAGTGACAATTATCACATTTGCAAGAATGGTTTTCATGCACTTTGGATATCAATTATGCACTTGACATAAATTGCATACATGCACAACTAAATTACGATCACCACTGCACTATTGCAGGAGTTTTTCAAAATTAGAAGCATTGAATGGGTTGTTTCAGTCTTTTTAAAAATTAATTCGCGTTTGCTCTGCATTTGCTTCCCAAAGGGGAAGGATGTTCGTTTTGCTCAGAGATAATCTGCAAAATTGTTAAAACCTTTACAAGAGGAAAAAAAATGCTCATCTTGATCTCACACTGAAGGCAAAGCATCTCATAGGAGTGCTGGGCTCTCAGTAGCCTTTCTTGACATGTTGAGACTGTCCATCTCATTAGAGGAAAACAATTGAATATGATTTCTTCTCAATCCTATATGAGAGTTATAGCTGAACAACATCTGGAAGATCACAGGTGCCCACCTCTGGTCTAGTGGGAAGATGAGGAGTTCAAGCAGTGCTGGCAGGCTGAATCCTCCAAGGGTTTGGGGTATTTAGGATCAAATATAGAAATATGTTTCTCCCAGGGACACAATCAGTTTTCCTGTCCAAGCCCCACTGAAGTGGACAATGTCTGCAGTAGTGCATGGTTGACTTCAGGCTATCCCAGAGAACCTCTGAAAAGGCAAAAATGCAGAACATTATTTGGGGAGATTTGATCTGGAAAAGTAACTTACCCAACTCGGCAGAGAGGTTATAGGCCAGATCTGTCCATGACATTGTCTGCTCCAATAACCTTTGTAGCACAGATGCAGTTGATCATCCTAAGAAGCTGCCAAGAATCCCAGGGGCTGGTTCAACTTTGATCTTGGACAATTCAGAATCTCTCCCTAGCTGTCGAAGCCAACTGGAAACAGCTCTCCTTCCTTCTCTCTCTCTTTCTCCCTCTCTCTCATTATCAGCTCCTGCACCAGTTTCCAACCACGTCCGGGATTTCTGCAGCATTGGCAAAAGCCACAACTGCAAAACCAGCCACCCCATAATTACACCCCTCCCCTGTTTCCCATGGAACTGGGAAGCTGGTACAATAGAAGCTGATTGGACCCGGTCTGGAACAAGCAGCAGCCTGGGAGTCAGGAAACAGCTGCTCTCAGCTTCTCTATCATTCCCCATCATCAGCATCACCTCCCTAAACACACACACACACACACACACACACACACACACACACACACACACTTGACAATAAATATCCTTAGGCCCCATCAGGAGAGGGGAGAAAGCAATTTGGTTTTGGCAAGGGGCTCTTCCGCCCAGGCAGAGATAAGAGCTATTGGGAATTAACCCCCAAAGCAATGGGATGGGGATTTGCTGAAGAAGCACAGTTGTTTTTTTGGGGGGGCGGAGGAGAGCTATTTATACCCATTGAGCAAAAATGTCCATCATGATGACGAGATGACGTTTAAGTGTGGATTTGCTTTTCATCCCAGTTGTCCCCAATTCCAGAGGGGCATTACGCTGGGTGGGCTGGTCATTCCACATCAGAAATGGAGGAAGTGTCATGAGGAAGGTTACAGGTCACCTTTTAAACACAGGATTTTGCTTTTATTTTTATTTATTTATTTATTTGATTTGTATCCTGCCCATCTGGTCTCGTTGACCACTCTGGGCGTGGCCAAGTCAGCAACATCCCACTCCCTATATAAGACCTCAAAGCCAAACCCTGAGACTTAGGGACAGGGCCTTGTGATGCCAGGAGATGTGCCCCACCATCATGTCACAGCAGTGGAAGGTGATCCCAGTGGATGTTTGCTGGTCCCGTTTCATGGGGGCAGGGAATCCACTCCGAGTTTTTGTTGTTAGAATGTTAAAGGAGGTGTCCATGGTGCTGAACCTCCATTAAATGCCAGCATCTTGCATCTTTTGTCCATAGTTTAGCTTGGAATAGATTCACTGCCCAAACAAAACTGGAAACCTCTGGAGGCCTTCAGACAAGGGTCTCAAGGAGGGTCTCACAATCTCTCTCCCTCTCCCTCTCTCTCTCACACACAAACAAATCAAAACTGAGCTTTGCAGCCTACGTTAGCTATACAGTCCCAGTCCTGAGATTCCCTAGGAATTTTTTCTCACAGCAGGAAGAGAAAGACAATCAGTTGTTCAGTTGCTGCACCATGTCGACAAATGGTTCAAGGCCTGTGTGGTCTCAGACAAGAGAGCACCCCCTAGGGGTAGGAGGATAAAACTGCCTTGATATTCACCATTGTTGTCTTTCATACTCCTACAGTCCCAGCTCGGATTGTCAATATCTCATCAGCTGTGACTGTGAATGAGGGGAGTAACGTTAACCTGCTCTGCCTTGCGATGGGCAAGCCCGAGCCAACAGTAACTTGGCGGCAGTTGAAAGGTAAGAAGGCTGGAGGGGGGAGGGGGCTGGCAATATTCCCTTTGTTTCATGCTCTTGGGCCCTGCCATGAACAACCTGTCTGCAGTCTGAATGGAAAGTTGACAGAGAGAAAGATTCTCGCCATTGAGCAATAGTTCGGAAACTGTGGCACAATAAGAAATACAATGGAATATCATGGAAGTGAGCATGACTGTCGATTAAATGTTCTAACAGGAGTACTCTATGTTCCAGTATTTTGTCACCTATCCCATTCATTATGCTCTGTTATATTTATAATTTCAATTATTCAGATGAAATCTTCCTTCCAATTTGTAGTACATGAATCAGCAGGCATTGCACAACGCCGGTTTTGCAAATGTGTGCTTCTGTGGATGTGCACTAACAGCTGGATAGATCTTTCAAACTGTTTTGACCAGTTCCTGATTTAATTTGTAGAATCCTAACTCTTGTCTAGCATTCCTTTAGAATCCTAGAGAGGGTCAGCCCAGTCTTTATACACATGAGATTGAAAAGATTGGAGATGATTCAGCTTGCCCAGGGGGTGCCCAGGGATCCTGGGAGGTGCAGTGGGGATTAGAACTCTTAACCTCTGGTTCTGCAACCAAATATACCAACTCAAGGTACAGCTAAACTAGCAACAAGGCAAAGGCGAGGCAAAAAACTTTACGTTTTTAATGTAATTGATGTAGTGCATCAGCGATAGTCTACATAAAGTCAAAAGAAAATGCTGAGCATAGGAAGTGATCAATTGGCCAATATCCTCTGTCCACACATTCCAAATAATGTGTGGGCAAAGGGTAGCCTATGAGCCACAAGTGACCCTCTTGGAGTGGCCAAGAGCCTTCATCTTCCCCTCCTCCAGTTTGTCCTCCAATGGCAACTCATATTCCCATCAACTTTGTGGAACATGGTTTTTCCATATAAATGTAAGCTCTCCACTCCCTCCAGACCTGTTTTAGGCAATGGTCTCTACTAGTTTCTTTTCAAAAGGTGGCATTTTCCAAACTAGAAGAGTCTGGAAGCCACCAGGAAATTGGATATAAACATGGCAAATCATATCACTTACAGACTTCTAGAGGTACAGTTGGCCATTTGAGGCCAACATATTTTGGGGGTGTGATGGGGGGATCCCAAGACCAAGGGGTGGGAAATAAGGCTGCCTGGATGCTCAGAATATTTAGTCTCTCCCCCCCCAAAAAAAAATTCATTCTGACCCAAAACTCCAGAGCGAGACAGTCCCTACCTGTAGGAGGTGTTGATAACACTATCGTTGTTGTATGTGTTTTCTTGTATGTAAGTCTGTGTTTGTGTCTGTCTCCCTACTGCTGGCCCTGATCCCCTCCCCGCCACCCCGCCAATCCTCTCCCACAGATGGATTCACCAGTGAAGGGGAGTACCTGGAAATCACGGAGATCAACCGGCAGCAAGCTGGGGAGTACGAGTGCATTACGGCGAATGGGGTCTCGACGCCCGACAGCAAGCGTGTCCTTATCACTGTCAATTGTGAGTGGGACCCCCTCGCTTCCATGCCCTGTCCGCTCACCTCCTTTCAACCATACCAGAGGCTCCAGGGAGGAGAGAAAAGTGGCTCTAGCAAAGTGACTCCGGCTGATGTTAGATGGTACTTTGTAGCATTCCTAACCCTCGGCAGGGTTGCCCAGGGCTAATGGAAGTCAGAATCTGGCCATATCTGGAGGACTACAATTTGGTTACCTCTTTTATAGCTTTTTTTCCCCTGCCCTTTCCTTGGAAGGGTTTTCCCCAGCATCTCTCTCATTGGAAGACCAGCTATTGGAAGTCTGAGATGTCACATCCAAATCCTTAACATAGCTCTCACTTCTATTATTCCCTCTTCTTAGATCCCCCGACCATCACAGATGTCAAGGACTCACGGCCCCTGCTGGGAAAGACAGCCCTCTTACGCTGTGAAGCCATGGCTGTGCCACCTGCTGAGTTTCAGTGGTTCAAAGATGACAAACAGTAAGTCCTACTCTTGTTTCTTGGGGTGTTTCTGATGAGCAGGAAAAGAGATGTCCTGGCAGGAAGAGCGGATCTAGTAGGAGACAAATGAAACTCAAGCTTCAGAGCTTCTAATCCCAGAAGGAGCCCAGAAGCAGCTTTTTGTTGTTGTTGTTTAGTCGTTAAGTCGTGTCCGACTCTTCGTGACCCCATAGGCTAGAGCACACCAGGCCCTCCTGTCTTCCACTGTCTCCGGGAGTTGGGTCAAATTCATGTTGGTAGCTTCAATGACACTGTCCAACCTTTTCATCCTCTGTCGTCCCCTTCTCCTCTTGCCCTCACACTTTCCCAACATCAAGGTCTTTTCCAGGGATTCTTCTCATGAGATGGCCAAAGTACTGAAGCCTCAGCTTCAGGATCTGTCCTTCCAGTGAGCACTCAGGGTTGATTTCCTTCAGAACGGATAGGTTTGTTCTCCTTCCAGTCCTTGCAGACTCTCAAGAGCCTCCTCCAGCACAATTCAAAAGCATCAATTCTTTGGTGGTCAGCCTTCTTTATGGTCCAGCTTTCACTTCCATACATCACTACTGGAAAAACCATAGCTTTGACTATGCCGACTTTTCTCAGCAAAGATGCTGTCTAGGTTTGTCATTGCTTTCCTCCCAAGAAGCGGATTTAGTCCACATTAAAAAAACAAACAAAACAATGATCTGTTATGGAGCAAACCCATTGAAGAAGATAGGAGTGGTTACCAGGCCTCGTTGCTGGTTGTGAAAGGACCCTCATAACCGTTCAAGCTTCAGGGGTCCAGACATATAGATCCACCACTTCCTGGCAGTTGAATAGCTAGATCTCTGTGCACTACATGGGCTCTCCGGAAATGGCTTTGCTTCTTGAGGACTAGAAGCAGAGAGGAAAATCTCAGCTTGAGCAGAAACCCAGCTAATGTCCAGCTAACATTAGGATCATAGGAGATGTTTTGCATACGTTGTGCTGCCACACCACTGGCAGACTAAAAAGGAAGGGACAAGACAGCTGAGACAGTGGGGGCACCTCTTTTGGCGCACTATGTTATTTGGAGTGAGACAAAGAGCGAAGCACTAGCAGCGCAGCTCATGAGACTTCTTGTTCCAAAATGCAGGCTCTAGCAGGAGTTTTGAGTAGAGATGGGCATGAACTGCCAGTTCAGCAGTTTATGCCAGATTGTTGACTGGACAAACAGGTGTTTGGTGTTTCCCAGTGCCCTGGATTCCCACCTCTTCCTGGCACTGCCTCTCTCAACATGAGGAAACCTTAATGCAGCTGTTGGGCATGCATTGGTACCTGGTCAGCTGCAGAGAGAGAGAAAGAGAGAGTATTTTCAGCCTCCCGGCTCTAAGGTGCCCTGATTAGTTTGGTTGTAGCCCATTCTGAGCCCATTTACCAAAACACATCTCATGCCTTTTTCTACAATCAGCAGCACTGAAGAAGTTCTGCCCCCCCAACTCTTGTCTTCTCAGCCTCTGTGAGCCAGCGAGAGTTGGAGAGTGGCAGAAGTATTGGCAGAGTGTGTGAGGAAATGCTGGTTTAAACCCTTTTGTTACACAGTGGAAATAAATCCATACAGGGACCTACAGAGCAGAGTTTTATAATTAGTTTCCCTCAAATATACCTCCCCTTATTGTTAGTTAGTTTTAGTTAGATTTCCCTCAATTTATGTTAGCTGGCAATAAGCTCAATAAATTCAGTCAGAGACACTGGTGTTGAGAAAGAATTAAAAATGCATCTCTTTTACTCACAAAGTCTTCATATATGCCCAAATCACAAACAAGAGATAGCTGCATAGTTTAAGATCTTAACGGGTTAATTTAATGGTGCACTGGCTGCGCATGTGCTCTATCTAATAATAATAGCCATGGGTTCTTCAGGTCAGTTTGGACATATGGGAACCCTTTTCAGAGTGGAGAATACTCAGAAGAGCACAGACTTTGCTAATAGACTTTAACTATTTAACTATTTAACTTTAACTTTAACCACCCAGATCTACCCGAGTCACCCGACATAGCCAGCAGGGACGGCTGAGGGGACTGACGCCGAGGGAGGCCCGGAAGGAGAAAACAAGAAACCGGGCCTTCTCGGCAGTTGCCCCTCGGCTGTGGAACACACTTCCCACTGAAATTCGGCTGGCACCCTCGCTGGGTGTGTTCAAAAACCAACTAAAAACATGGTTATTCAGACAGGCCTTCCCCCCAGTCACCTAAGTTCCTTCCCCTTTTTTCTGGTTCTTAATGTTGCCATCTTGGATAATATTAATTATAATAATTGCATTATGTTAGTTATTCTTCTATATTGTTTTAATGTGTTTTAATTTTTGTAAGCCGCCCCGAGTAGACCTTGTCTAGAGGGGCGGGGTAGAAACTGAATAAATAAATAAATAAATAAATAAATAAATAAATAAATAAATAAATAAATAAATAAATAAATAAATAAAATAACTGCCACAAAACCCTAACTGGGGGGGGGGGGAAGGCAGGAAAAGGAATTTGAGATGGAAGAATTGGTTGCTACTTTGTGATTGACATTCACTTTAAAGTCCCTTCCCTCCAAAGCTCCCAAAGGCGTAATGTGCAGGTTGCTAGAATTCCAACAAGAAGTTCTTTGGTTTGGCCTATTTGATATTTTAATTCTCAGCCCCTGAGCCTCCGGTTTCGGCTCAGAACTCTCAGGCAGTGAGATCCTGCTAACCCGACAACCCTGGCACTCTATATAGAGTTGGCACACAAACCACAGCCCAGTGGGAGAGGTGGAAATGGAAACGCATGCCATTGTCTGCGATGGTCTTGATGAGAATCTATTTATATTTATCTCTCCGCGGTGAGAAAATGTACCACTGTCTGTGTGGATTTGCACATTTCCAAAGCTTACAAGGGCTTCCCGAAAAATAATTTGCGAATAAAACAAGATGCACGTTTTAAGATGTGAACAGCTAGAATTGTTGTGATTTTTTAAAAGCACACAAATGAGGTTTGGCCCATGGGGAACCGTGGTGTCAAATTGCTAAATTGCACATATAAATGTTCGCATTAGGGACACTGCATTAAAAACTGAAGGAATTTCAGCGCAGGAAGAAAACCCCAGAGTCTTCCAACCCTCTGTAAGAACAAAGACAAGAAAACAATGCAGATAATACTTGGAGAAATGTGAGAAGATAAATACAGATGGAGTTTCACACTCCCAAGTAAAGCACAACTGGCTGCATAGCTCAGTGAGTCAGGTATCTGGCCTTGGAGCCAGAGAGTTTAATTCCCTGCTGGGCATCCAGGGAGAAGAGCCAGCCTGTGTGGCCCTGGGCAAGCTGTTCAGTCCCAGGACACCACCCCCCCCCGGAAGAAGGGACTGGAAAACCCCTTCTAAGTACAGTGGTGCCCCGCATAACGAGTGATTCATTTAAAGATGAATCTGCATAGCGATGTGTTTTTTGCGATCACA
Organism: Pogona vitticeps; assembly: GCF_051106095.1. Classification (NCBI taxonomy): domain Eukaryota; kingdom Metazoa; phylum Chordata; class Lepidosauria; order Squamata; family Agamidae; genus Pogona; species Pogona vitticeps. The sequence goes on along the minus strand of NC_135791.1, from coordinate 20,288,796 downwards.
AAAGTGATTACATTGCGATGTTTCTAATGGCAAAACATCGCTTTGCAATGATTGGTAAGCGTTTCGCTTACCGATTGTCGCATAGCAATGTTTTTTTAACAGCTGATCAGTGGTTCCAAAATGGCTGCCGGGTAAAGAAAATGGACGCCCGCTGTGTTTTCACGCCCTTTCCTCGCTTACCGGGCAGCGAAAATGGCAGCTGCATGGAGGATTTCTGCACAATGGTGAGTTTTTTGCCCATAGGAACGCATTAAATGTGTTTTAATGTGCTCCTATGGGCTTTTTTTGCCCCGCATAGCGACGAATCCACATAGCGACAATTTTTTCAGAACGGATTATCGTTGCTATGTGGGGCACCACTGTACTCTCTACCTGGAAGACCTTGAAAGGGGTCGCCATAAGTCAGAATTGATCTGATGGCATATAATGATGATTACAATTCCCCAAATCTTCCAGCAAAGAATCTGGTCAAGCTGACCAGGGGATTATAGGCTTTGGAGTACCAAAAATTATTTTTGTAATCTAAAAAAAATCAAAAACTAAAAAAAATTGAACTTTTCTAAGTTTTATCTAAAAGGTGCAAGGGAAAAAAACACAGGGCAGACTAGGGATTCTGGGAATTATAGCAGAAAAAGAAAAGATTTGTTTATTTACTTGTAACCTTTATATTCAGATTATATTTAATCACAATTTATGTCTAATCGTTTTTTTAAAATATTTGATTTTATATAGTGTTTTTAAAGCTGATTTTTTTCTGTTGCGAGCCACCTTTGTTCCCTTTTGAGGAGAAAGGCAGCAAACACACAACACACACACACACACACACACACACACAGAGCGCCTTTTCCCCAATAAGGTCAAGAAGCACACATGGTTCTCCTCTCCCAACTATATCACTAAGAACCCTGTGGAGGACGTCAGGTGAGAAACTGTTCAGCCCAGGGACACCCAGGGAGCTTCACGGTCTAGTGAGGATTCGGACCTTGCCCTTAGGAGCCACAGTTCAACACTCTAACCACTACACCAGGCTGTCTCCATAATCCTAAAGCATCCCTCTCCCACTGCTCATTTATAGTTGGATTCAGCATAACATTGTATTTGTTATTCTTGAAAGCCACTTTCCAAGCTTGGATCTTTTTTGTACCCAGAATTGGGCTCAGCTCGTGCTTTGCATGGCATAGTGGTGCATGTGTTGGACTAGGACTCAGGAGACCAGGATTCAAATCCTCACTAGATCATGAATCTCACTGCACTGTGGCCTTGAGCACTAACATGCCCTCACCTGACCTTCCTTACAGGAAGAGGAAGAGGTACAACTTAAGTTGTTCCCATCTGTAGTCTGAACTCTACAGTAAATCAACTTCAGCACCCTGGACAGTTCCACTGAAGTCCAGATTTCCAGTTGGTTTTGCCTGGTTGTTTTCTCCCTTTGGTATTCTTGGTGTCTCGTTTACTATGGAGGACAGGGACAGGTAGGGGTAAGATATGAAAATCCATCCACGGAGAAGCAGTGGGGTGGAGTGCTTAGAGTGCTGGACTAGGACCCAGGAAATCTGGGTTGAAATCTGTACTTGGCAATGGAACTCTCTAGGTAACCTCGAGCCAGTTGCACATTCTCATCCTGTCCTACCTTGCCAGGTAAATCGGAAGATCAAGTGGGGAGGAGGGAAGCCCTGTGTCTTGTCTTGACCTCACTAGAAGAAAGCAACTACACGGAGGAATAAATACTGCTTGTCTGATTAGGCAGCAATGAATGGAATGGAAACCTCGCCATGTCTGATCACAATGGAGTCATTGTTCCATCCCTTCTGTACTAAGGTTGTTTTGTACATTTGCATTGATGTGGCAAGCGAACAGGAAGGCATAAATCCGAAGATAGAGCAGAGATGTTTGAGGAAAGAAGCGGGGAGGATGATGAAGATATGATCCCTGGTTTTCAAGCATTCTCTTTTGCCAGAGTGGCCGAGTCCCACGCTTCAGCCCTCAAGACCTGATTTTGCAGGGTTTGACCCGTGATTTGCAATTATCTCCCAATCAGCCTCTCTGTTGTTTCTTTTTAGTGCTCCCCTTGGTAGGCTGGTGATAAAAGTTCACGGTTCAAACCTCTTATGTTCTCAGAGGGGCTATTTGCAGTTAGAACTGTTCAGTGAAAAGAAACCGCTACGCTTTGTCTTATTTTATTAGGAAACAGCGAAAGAGCTGTGGGTGCCCCCCAAACATTCGGTGCCAAATGAGAGGATCGGGGGAAGCCACCCAAGAACAATAGGGCCATAAATAGAGAGTTTGAGAAGCTGTCAGTTAAAACAAAAGAGAACAGAATTAATATCACTGAATCACTAGCAGCCATAAAATACTGGAGTTCTGTTCCATTAAAAAGCAAATGGCACTTAATTTGTGCTGGTGTAAAGGGCCAAAATTATGTAGGAGAACCGTCATCAAATCCACTAAATTTTTATGTTTGCTTTTAAAATAGCCACCAAGCTCACTGAATTTGATTGGAGCATCAAAGTTAAGGGAAAGCTGCTGGTTTTTGGATGGAAACTCTTGGCCCTCTCCCCATAATACCATCTGAATTTTGTATGTTTTTGCGTTCCGGGTGCCTGGATAGGCCCTTGCTTCTCTTCTGAAAATGTGTCCGGAGGCCACTTAACACTACAACTGAACATGATAAATACTGAAAAAACTTAAAGCAGTAGAAACTGTGAAGATCAGTTTCATCATTTAAAACACGCTAACAAAGGAAAACGTCATATCCATCTACACGCAGACCCCAAGGTGAACTTTCTTTTCCTTTGTAAATAATGAGATTCAGAGGGATTTTATATAGGAGGCTGCCTTATATCAGATCAGACAGTTTTTTCCTACTCTTTATTGCTATCTTTTCCTTGTGAATTCTTTTTTATCTGGTTCTTAAAGCAATTAGAGGGACACAATTTCAATGAAGGGCATTAGGCAGAAGGAAAATTCGCAGCCTTCCCCTAAAATCTCTGATATATTTCCCCCTCCCCTCAATTTGCCACCCTTAAACAATAAGAACAACACTGGGGGAATCATATCACAGATTCCCCACCAATGTGTCATTAATTTTCAGTCGCAAAGGCTCACTTCTTTGAGAAGTGTAAACTAAAAACAAAGATGCCCTTTGGGATATACAGAATACCAGTCGTTGCTGTTGAGTAAACCACCAGTAACAAATATCTGGTATTTGACAAAAAGTGACCATTTTGCTTCAGTTTTGATTGTGATCCAAATTTGCTGAAATTTGCACATATTTTAATGTGGGGGGAATAACAAAGTTGAGAGATTTGCTCAGTTTGCAGGAGTGGCTTTGAGACAAGAGTTTGTCCTCTGTGTGTTGTTTTTTCCCCCTTAGAAAACAGCCAGTAAATGTTACCTAAGTGTGTCTGTTTTGCAAAAATTATATCTATAGTTGGGATAGCACGGTCGATTAGGGATTTGGCTGCAGAGCCAAAGGTTGGCAGTTGATTCCCCAGGGAGAAGAGTCAGCCTCTGTAGCCTTGGGGCAAAGGGCACAATCCCACAGCCCTTCCTCCAGAAGAAGGGGATGGTGAACCACTTCTGAGTATTCTCTACCTAGAAAACCATGAAAAGGAGCACCATTAGTCAGAATTGACCTGATGACACATAATTGCTATTACCATTTATTGTTGTGTTGGTTATTGTTTTGGCTGGATAACATGTCATCTTTAACCTGAAGCATCCATGGGACCGTGCAAGCACAGGAAACTTCCTTACAGTGGTGCCTCGCTAGACAGTTACCCCGCATGACAGTTTTTTCGCTAGACATTGACTTTTTGCGATTGCTATAGCGATTCACAAAACAGTGATTCCTATGGGGGAATTTCGCTGGACAATGTTTGGTCCCTGCTTCGCAAACAAATGTTCGCTAGACGACGATTTTGACAGCTCCCTCCGCGCTCGCAAAACAGGTGTTTTCGGGACCTAAGCTTCACAAGACAGCGATCTAAACAGCTGATCGACAGTTCACAAAGCGGCTTTCCTATGGCCGATCTTCGCTAGACGACAATTCTTCCCCACTGGAACGCATTAAACAGGTTTCAATGCATTCCAATGGAGAAATGCTTTTTGCTAGACAATGATTTTGCTAAACAGCGATTTCAGTGGAACGGATTATCATCGTCTAGCGGGGCACCACTGTATATTGATTCAGAACCTTGAATGAATGAATACTTTATTATGGTCAAAGACCAGTAAAGATTCAGAACCTTGATGTCTCTTGCCCTTTATGATCAACACAAAGCAGAAGCTTTCAGCATGCTTCTTCCTAGCCCAGCCTACTCGGACTGAACTTGGGATCTTTAGTGTGTAAAACATAGTGTGAGTCCTATTACAGATTTAATCTAAGTTGGAGGTTTGTCTGCTCGTTTGTTTAATGGTTTAATAGTTCTTTACTATTGAATCTCAGTTTATGTTGTGGGTGCTCTTATTGTAAGCCACCTAGAGTTGTGGCCTGGCTTCTAGATGAGTGGCGGTAAAATAAAACAAAACAAAACATAGGTTTTACATTGCACTAAGGAGAAAAGTGCATACTTGCACTCGGGATCAAACCCTGTGCTGGGAAGTGGCTGATTTACTCCAGAACTGCAGGATTGCTCCATTTTTTCGACATTCCACACCTTGAAAAGACACCGCTGTTCTGATAACCAGATGTGGCCGCTGCCCCCAGAAACAGCATAAAACCTCCTCTTTTTGTAGCATGTTCAGGAGTGCAAAAAAGCACCCCCAGCCAGCAAAAGCAGAAGCTGGTCATATCCATTCTGCTTGGTGGCTCACAGGATGTGGAGCTTAATTCATGCTTGGCCAGACTAGGTGAGAAGAGGCTGGGCCCCTCCCTGCTGTCCCTCTGCCCACCTGTCCTTTTCGAGGCACACCTTTGATAGGTAGGTAGATTGCTTGAAGAGAAAGGGGGCTTCTATTGGGAGAGTTGTCTTTTCTTGGGCAGGCTGGGGCGCTCACGGAATTAAGTAGAGCCACCAGTTCGGAGTTTGATTCCCCCGCTGTACTTTTTTGTGAGTAGAGCAAGCTTGGATGGCTTTGAGCAAAACTGCCAGAGTCCCAACTGCCTCCAGATGAAGGGACAGGTCAACCACGCCTGAGAATATGCTCAGTCTGGAAAACCATGAACAGGACCACCACAAGTCAGAATTGACTTGATAGCACAAGTCGTGATGATGTGGATGAATGAGAGGAAATGGTACAGAGAAAAGGGGCTATGTGAGGGTGTCTGATAAGCCCAAACTAATGCTCTTGAGAGTCCCCTGGACTGCAAGGAGAACAAACCTATCCATGCCAAAGGAAACCAACCCTGAGTGCTCACTGGAAGGACAGATCCTGAAGCTGAGGCTCCAAGACTTTGGCCATCTGATGAGAAGAGAAGACTCCCTGGAAAAGACCCTGATGTTGGGAAAGTGTGAAGGCAAGAAGAGAGAAGGGGACGACAGAGGACGAGATGGATGGATAGGGTCATTGAAGCGACCAACATGACTTTGACCCAACTCCGGGAGGCAGTGGAAGACAGGAGGGCCTGGCGTGCTCTGGTCCATGGGGTCACAAAGAGTCAGACACGACTAAACAAATGCTATGTAACATTAGAGAGGACAAAGGGTTGCCATAAGACTGCATTTACTTGATAACATGAAATTGATGATGATGATGATGATGGGTTGGCATCCCCCCCTTTTGCTTCTCTTTGGTGTGAGAATTGCAACAGTGGGGCACATTTTGGGGGTTTCCCATGTTCAATTTCCTTCATTCAAGCTGTGGCGAGACGCTCGGTTGGCAACGGCCTTCGACCCAGGCACCCACATGCGGTTTCAGGTTTGGGAGTTGGCTTGGCAGCCTCAAGCCGGGAAAACTCTCTTTGAGGGGGGTTGCTTTGCCCAGTCTGGGGCCCAAACGTCTCTCTTCTGGGGTGGAAGCATCCTGAAAAAGCCAAATAAACACTTTGGAATGCCAGTACTCGTCGTCCTCGTCGTCCTCGTCGTTGTCGTACTCGTCATAGCAGCAGTAATGTTTAATTCTTTTAAATACTTCTGCAATTGTTCTACAGTGCTTTCATTGAGTATCTTTGTTTAATTTGCTTCTTTTTCATATTGTAATGTATTGTGTTTTTAATTATTTTGATACTTTGAAAAAATGATTTGCAGGCTGCCTTGGGTCCCAATCTACTGGGAGGAAAACGTTAGGATGTAATTCAAACCGACAGACAGGCAGACGGATGGATGGATGGATGTGTCTGTAGTCTAAAGTTGGGGTTCAAGGAATGGTTCAGTTGGATGAGTCTTTTGTTGTGATAGGAGAGGGTGCATGGTGAAAACTGTGTTTACCGCCACATTTAATAATGATGAAGTGTCTTTCTTTGAACACACACACACAAATACTGCTGTGTAAAAGAGAGGGAGGCAACTGAGGTGGGATTCTGGATCTACGGCCTCTGTGGGGATTGTGTTCCAGCAGAAGATGGATCGCCTGTCTGATGGACCCAAGCAGAGATAAACAGCCACTGCTGCTGTGGGAAGGTGGCACGGAGAAGTGTGGAAAACGCCAAGGAGCCCTTTGACTGGATCAGCCAAATTCGTTCTCTGAGATATGTTGATTTCTAGGAATTCTTTTGAAGCCTCCTCATCTGTGCTTCTCCCTAGATGTCAGAGGTTTCATCCTAATCCCAGCTGAATTACTGTAACATGCTCTACATGGGACTGCCTCTGGAAAGTGGCCACAAACTTCAGCAGGTCCAAAAGGCAGCAGCCAGATTGTTCACGGAGGATTGTTGTTACAGAGAACATATCATTCCTTTGGTACATCAGCTCCACTGGTTGCTGATCCCTTTCCGGGCACAATTCAAAGTGTTGATTCTAACCTATAAAGCCCTAAATGGCTTGGGTCGAAGCTAGAGATGGGGACGAATATAAAAATGGATTGCTTTTTTCGGACAAATATAGCCGATTCATTAAATATTCGTTGATCTGTATTTGTGGGTTTCAGAGACCACCACGAATATGAAGGGATGAATATTTATCCGTTTTTATTCGTCCTTCGTAATTAAAAAACAACAACACCATTCTGCCTACTCAGAAAGGCAGCCGCCACCCCACACAGCCACCCAATACCACAGCCTACCCCCAGCCCCTTCCTTTCCCTACCTTAGGCCCCACGCTACCCCACCCCACCGACACTCCCTTACCTTAATCGCTGCTGCTAAGATCTCCTGTCATTGGAGCCATGCATGTAAAAAGGGAGACTGGCTGCCCTTTGCAAAGATGGTGGCTGCAGCTTCCCTACCCTAAATGAAGCTGCAGCCACCATCTTTGCAAAGGGCAGCCAGTCTCCCTTTTTACACGTTGTGGCTGCAAAGGCTTGATGGAGACCTCGGCAGCAGCCATTAAGGTAAGGGGGTGTCAGTGGAAGTAGGGTGGGGGCTAAGGTGAGGAAAGGAAGGGGGTTTGAGGGGCAGGCTGTTCAGGTCTCTCTCTCTCTCTCTCTCTCTCTCTGTGTGTGTGTGTGTGTGTGTGTGTGTCTGCCTATTGGCTTCTGATTAGCTGATCAGCGCCCAGTAGGCAGAATGGGCTTCTGTGCTGTGTGGTAGACTCTCCTGGGGGGGGGACCCAATTTGTGGGTGAATAACTCAGATATCCAATCTTCACCAAATTTGGCAGCCATGTTGGGGAAAGACATAGGAAGCTCCGTTGTGATTCTGGAGTCTCTAAGTACCTGTGGGGAGCTTTCCAAGGGGGTCCTCTTTGTGACTATATAACTCAGGGGGTCCATGATCCAATGTTCACCAAACTTTCAGGACTTGTTCCAAAGCGTCTGAGGAAGCTTCCCTACAACTTTGGTGTCTCTTGGTGTTTGGGAACCAATGTTATAGCCATTTAAAGTGTAGATGAATCAATGGATCGATTCATCGAAGAATACTTATGTTCGTTGATCCATTAACCTTGACGAATAATGGATCAAAATGAATTGCCTTTTTTTTTATTTGTCCCCATCTCTAGTCCAAGCTATCTCAAGGACTGTGTTTCCCATCATGAGCCTGCTCAGGTGTTAAGATCATCAAGATCAGCCCCACCACCTTCACAGGTGCCTTTTGACTTTGGAACTCCCTCCCACAGCAGGCCAGACTGGCCCCATCTTTGCTGTCCTTACATAAGCCGGCAAAGACCTTTCTCTCCAGACAAGCTTTCCCTGAGTGACCGGCTGCCTGAGTGGCATTTTTTAATGGATGGCTGTGCCTGTTTGCTTTGAATGTAGTTTTGGTGTTGCTTTTTTGTACCGCTCTTTAATATGGTATTTGTTTGATCCTTTCTAGTTTTTGTATACTCACTTTTTAGCTTTAAACATTGTCTTTTAATGATGTAAGCTACTTCAGGTCCTTTTAAAGGAGAAAGGTGGGGTAAAAATATTTAAAATAAAATAAATGAAAAATAAATAATATTTAGGTTAGTTTTTTGGAGCAACAGCCAAGACCTGCCATCATTCTCTTTTTGATTTGTCTCACATGGTTCAGCCTTGCAATACATCCATGGTTTTGTTGCAGTCTTCATTTTGTGATGTCCACACACACCCCCGCCACGCTTTCCTCCTACACTCCTTGTCCTCACACATTTCTTAAATGTTTTGGTATCTACACATATGGTTAAAATCATAGCATGGGAAGGAATCCAGGTGGACTCTTGCAACTTTATTTTAAAAAAAGAAAGAAAATTAATTATCAGCTGTAATTTTGTCTGTGCATATCTGTGTCCGTCAGAACCCATCAGTAACTTCAAAGGCAGGGAAAAAGATTAACCTGATAACTGGGCAATAGCACAATAGCTGGACTTGTTGTAAAAATCCTCCATGTTAAGCCAGAAAGCACATGGAACCAAAATCGGTGCTAAGCTATTTTTGGACTAATTTTCCAAGCACTCACTAGCAAGCAAGTCTTTTAAGGCCTGGCAGAAAACAGAGCAGAATCCAAATATGGAACAGTCACAGAACTGTGAAAATTGCCCCAGGCTACTGGAGTAGGAGACCCACAGCTCAAACTTCACATGTAGAGGTGAGGATCATTTCAATCCATGGCCAACCCCACCCACTGTGTCTCTGGCCCCACCCACTTTGATTGTGGCTACTCCCCCTTGTCGCTGTGGCCACACCTATGGATGGAACATAAACCCTGATACAGTGGTAGCCTCGCAAGATGAAAGTAGTTCGTTCCGTGAGTAGCACCGTCTTGCGAAATTTTGTCTTGCAAAAAGCAGTTTCCCATAGGAATGCATTGCAATGGATTCCTATGGGAAACCTCGCAAGACGAATCAATTATTTTTGTCTTGTGAGGCATCGGTCTTGCGAAAAAAAAAATCATCTTGCAAAGCACGGCCATAGAAGAAGCTATCTTGCGAGTCACCAACACGATCGCAAAACACTTTCGTCTTGCTGGTTTTTCGTCCGTTCATCTTGCGAGGCACCGTAGATTTCAACTGAGGTGGCACAGAAGTGCAGGAGAAGAACATTTTCATTTCTTGACTTAACTGTGTCCCTTCCATTTTCTTCAGACTGTTTTTGCCTAAAGGAGAAAGGCGGTAAAGAATCAAGAGGCAGGAAGGACATAGTAAGAGCCTCGGGAATGCAGAAGTAATTCTGTAAGAATATATAAAGCAAAGATTTAAAACTGGCATCAAGGGAATATCAACAGCTCTTAGATTTGGTGTAGGATGGACCTAATCCAGTAATAACCAGTCATGAACAAGGCTGTGCCCCTATTCTAGAAATCCATGCACTGAAGAACAGTCAGGTAGTGGACCCCCACTTGGTGGACTGTCCTTTACATGACTACTCCTAGAACTGCTTGTGTGTCCAATTTCACAATCTACCTACTACAGGGTACATGGCTATGAGCTTAACAGACAGGGTTGGAAGTAATTAATTATATCCTTGTTATTTGTAACTAGTTACTTTGGAGGTAATAAAGATGTAATGTTTAAAAGTGACCTAATGAATAAGTTACCCCATTACTTTCTTGGTGGTTACTAACAACTTTTTCTAGATATTTTGAAAAGTTACTTTGTTAAGAGCATCTTAATGCGTTTTTGAGTCACCACAAGTCAGAAGCACCCTGAGAGTAGCTTTGTCAGATTTTTTGCATCATTTTGACAGGAACTTTGCAAGTTTCATACCATTATTCTATCAATCCTAAGAAGCAAAGTTGTCACCTTTCATGTTTTCCTAAATATTTTCAAAGTACAATATCAGAATTGACTGCTACCAGAAAGCAAGGTGTATTTTTATGATGATGGAGAAACAATACCAATAGTTCAAAATATGGCCAGTTACTGCAGGAATTGTCCAAGTATTGAATACCACACCTGGGTTTTCGTCAAAATAAAATGGCAGCGTCTGGTCGGGGATCAAATAAGTTGCAAGCTGCTATTTTGGATTATGCTCAATAGACTTGGAGGGGTCTCTGCTGCGTCCCACTGATCTGTCTTTTTTCTATTATGCTTTCTTCCTAGCAGATTATTCAACGGAGTGGATGGATTGCAGATCCAGAATGAACGTACCCGCTCCATACTGCTCTTCCCAAATGTCACTTATCGGCATTATGGAAACTATACCTGCCTGGCTTCCAACAACTTGGGCTCCTTCAATGTTAGCTTACGGCTTATCAGTGAGTTTTCCCCCCTTCCTTTCCTCCCTTCATTTCTGCCCCGCATCAACTGTCAGAGTTGTATGTTTCATTGTTTCTTCCTTTCCTCTCTTCACGCCTGCCCCACATCAACCATCAGAGACTTGGAGCCCACAATTCTTTTTTAACATGATCCCAAGCTCTCCATCTAAGCTGGTATTCTTCAACACAGGACACCAGCAAAGGAGAAGGCACCCTTCTGCATGTCTTGAAGTCAAGGACCAGTCATGGTTTTGATGAGCATGCTTCAGCTTTGCCCACCAAATAGGTTGGACTACAACTCTCATCACCCAAAACCATCATTGCAAGAGGCATGAGAGTTGCAATCTATATCTGGATCTAAGACTCTTAAAGGTCATCTGATATAGCAACTCCCATGCCTCTTGCAATGATGGTTTTGAGTGATGAGACTATACTAAGATCCAGATCTATAGAGCCTGTGTCCTGAGCACACTCCTGTACTGCAGTGAGTTCTGGACCCTTTGTGCACGGCAGGAGAGGAAGCTGAATACTGTATCTTCCATATGCGTTGTTTTCAATGCATTTTTGGAATCACCTGGCAGGACAAAGTCCCAAATAGAGTAGTCCTAGAATGAGCTGGAATTTTTAGCATATATACATTACTGAAACAGTGACATCTACGTTGGCTTGGGCATGTCATGAGAATGGCTGATGGTCAGATTCCAAAGGATCTCCTGTATGGAGAATTAGTGCAGGGAAATCGCCCCAGAGGGAGACCACAGCTGTGATACAAGGATATCTGCAAGCGGGATCTGAAGGCCTTAGGAATGGACCTCAACTTTGGGAAACCTTGACCTCTGAGCGTTCAGCCTGGAGGCAGGTGGTGCATCACGGCCTCTCCCAATTTGAAGAGACCCTCGTCCAGCAGGCCGAGGCAAAGAGACAATCCCGAAAGCAGCCAAATCAAGGAGCTGGACAGGGGACTGATTGGATTTGTCTTCATTGTGGAAGGGATTGTCACTCTCGAATTGGCCTTCTCAGCCACACTAGACGCTGTTCCAAGTCCTCTATTCAGAACACGTTACCCTAGTCTCTCAAGACTGAAGGATGCCTACTGAGTCTTAGGGGATGCTGACTAAAATCTTTCCCCTCTGAGACTCATAACAACCCCTAAAATTGCACCATGATGAGATCATCCTGGCAAAGAGTGAAATGGTGTCGGAAGGACGGCCAGGAAGCCTATGACAAGAACTGGGCTTTCTCGGTGGTGGCCACCTCTCTGTTGAATGCCTCACCTGTAGAGATTCACCAGGTCCGTTCCTTCCTAATATTCAGAAAGCACGTAAGAACATTGTTTTTCCAAGAGGCATTTCAGGATACCCTCCCTCTATAACTGTTTGCTACTTTCTTTCATTTTTGGTCATTATATTTTGCAGTTTCATATCTTATCCACTTTTTGCCATCTTGGGTTCTTAGGAGTGTTGCTCTGCGTTAATATTTTTATGTTTGTACATTGGGTGGGAAGTGGTTCTGTTCTTTACATTTGTTTTCTTGTTGGGAACCACCCACAGTGGTTGCAACGGTGATGGATAGAATATGAATGAATGCACGAACAAACATTGAGGCAGAGGATCTGGGCAGGGATGAAACAGTACATGGTTTGTGTAGCAATCAGACAAATAATGAAGTAGTCGTACAGTGGACCAGGCAGCTATATCTCTCTAATAAGTTATCTGAAACGGCTGAGATGTAAATTTGGTTTGCCGAATAGTGACCTAGCATATGATTTGTCACTAGCGTATATGAAACTGCAGTGCTGAAGTGTTCTCCCCCAGATGTGCACTCATGCTTGCGCACACACACTTCATTGGGACAAATATTCAGAATTTGCTACCCTTATGTTGAATACTGAATTCTTCCAAAAAAAAGGGAAGGGAAGGAAAGGAAAGGAAAATAAAAGGGATGTGAAATTTTGCTTCAGAATATGAGTACAGTGGTGCCTCGCTAGATGATGATAATCCGTTCCACTGAAATCGCTGTTTAGTGGAATCATTGTCTAGTGAAAAGCATTTCCCCATTGGAATGCATTGAAACCTGTTTAATGCGTTCCAATGGGGAAGAATCATCGTTGTCTAGCGAAGATCGGCCATAGGAAAGCCGCTTTGTGAACCGCCGATCAGCTGTTTAAATCACTGTCTTGCGAAGCTTAGGTCCCAAAAACACCCGTTTTGTGAGTGTGGAGGGAGCTGTCAAAATCGTTGTCTAGTGAAAATCGGTTTGCGAAGCAGGGACCAAACATTGTCCAGCAAAATTCCCCCATAGGAATCACTGTTTTGCAAATTGCTATAGCGATTGCAAAAAGTCAATGTCTAGCGGAAAAACTGTCATGCAGGGTAACTGTCTAGTGAGGCACCACTGTACTTCAAATTTGTTGGCATCCATCCGTGGTCTTAATTTGGGCAAGGCTTCAAAGATGGCTAACCATAAAATGCTATATACCGCTGCATCCCTTCCATTCAGTACTTTGCCATTGCATGTCATTTATTAAACTCCATTAGGTTACGAATATCGTCGCACATAACCTATCAAATACCATTTAATGATGCACAATCCTGTGTGTTGCGTATTGGAAGCTGCTACCAGGTGCCGAAATGAAACACAATGAAATGCAAACAGAAGGTATTTGGTGGGTATTGGCAGATAATGAAGAGTAGCTTTGGAGAATTGGTGGCATCCGCGCTGACCGAGAAATAATCTGGGGCAGCAGATTTGTTCCATCGTACTAGATTGTCGATTATATAAATAGGGTATTAGGTGGGGAAAAAACCCTGTTCCTCATCGTGGAATTACACCACCTGAGTAACAATGAATGCGGAAATATTCCGCCAGCAGCTTCTCGCACCTGGCTTTCAGCCATCGGCTGTAGGTCTGAAACAGAAGCACCGTAGCTAAATGGCTGGGGACATGCTTTGCATGCAGACGGCCCCAGGTGCAAAATCTGGCAGTGCTAGTTTGAAAGGATCAAATACCAGCTGCAAGAAAAGGCCTCTGCTGTGGTCCCTGGAGACTGAGTGATAGTCAGAACAGATCAGAGGTCAGGAAAACCTTTTTTCAGCCTACGACCAAAATCTACAAAAGCTCTCTCGAAGTGGTGAAGGCTTCCGGGAGTTTTAGCCGAAGAACATCTGGGGACCCAAAGTTGGGAAGCACTGTTGTAGAATAAAGCAAGGAAAGGGGAGGAATATTAAAATACAATGAATAAGCTTATACTGTGCCATAGCTGAGAGGGAATACAATGGTGCCTCGCTGAACGAGCGCTTTGGTTAATGACGAATCCGCATAGCGATGTGGATTTTGCGATCGCAAAAGCGATTGCATTGCGATGTTTTGAATGGGAAAACAGTGAGTTTTCCCCCCATAGGAACACATTAAACAGGGTTTAATGCGTTCCTATGGGGTTTTCTGTTCCATATAGCGACGATTCCGGATAGCGACAATTATCCGGAACGCTATGCGGGGCACCACTGTATCAAGAATCCTAACTTAATCTTTAGGATTCCAGTGACAACAATGATGGAAAGAAACTCACTCTTCTCCTCCTCTGTTGTTTTCTTTTAGGACCCGGCTCTCTGGAAAATACTGCCTCGGCAAGCATGGAATCTCCCTTCTTCTTGGGCTTGCTGTCTTCCGCTTTTGTGACTCTGTTGTTCAAGATTTAGAGCAGCCTGAAATGGGAACAGGAAAAGAAAAGGGGGGGAAGGGGAACGAGTGAAAGAGAAAAGAATCCAAGGGAGAGGGGAGAGAAAGAAACCAAGAGAGAAGAAGCAGCAGCATCTCTACTTTTTTGGGAAAAGATGAAGAGAGCGCGAAACGAAATTTAATTGAGAACCCCATCACTGTGAGGGATAGAAGAAAGCAAAACACACACACACACACACACACAAACACACACATGGGAAAAATATGCATTTGTTTCTACAGCCATTTATCGTCACGCTCCATCTCAGACACTTCCAGTCGAACTTGTTATTTAACACAACTGAAAAGACACAGGGCTCTAAAGGGTTAACAGCAAACACCCCACCGTCTCCTCTGCGATATTAATAAGAGCAGCATCATTCTCCGCCTTGGGCCGATTGGACCTTTCGTCTTTTGAATGCATGGAACCTGGAACGAGGATCCCACGAAGGGTGGTTATTATTATTATTATTATTATTATTATTATTATTATTATTATTATTATTATTATTATTATTATTATTATTATTATTATTATTATTATTGGTTGATGGGTTGGCATCCTTCTCCCTTCTTTTGCTTCTCTTTGGGGAGAGAATTGCAACTGTGGGGCACATTTTGGGGGTTTCCCATGTTCAGCTTTCTTCATTCAAGCTGTGGCAACGGCCTTCGACCCAGGCACCCACATGCGGTTTCAGGTCTGGGAGTTGGCTTGGCAGCCTCAAGCCGGGAAAACTCTCTGTGAGGGGGGTTGCTTTGGCCAGTCTGGGGCCCAAACGTCTCTCTTCTGGGGTGGAAGCATCCTGAAAGAGCCAAATCAATGCCCTCCACAAACATTTTGGAGGGCCAACACTCGGAGTTTGAACCCGCCTCCCTTTGAGACGCTGCTGTGCCAGAATCCTGGAAGCATCTTGGTTATTGTTAACGAAGCTTCTGAGGCATGGGATTTCCCCCTTTTAAAATATGGAGGTAATAATGACCTATCTGGGTGGTGTTTCTGGTCAGGTAACTTTCCTTCATCTGTAGAGAAAAAAACGCCCGAAGATGGCATGGCGATTTGAATCTTTCATTCATTGGGGTGCGTTTTCTTTTTCCTTTAGCAAAAAAATTTTTTGCTTGAAACATCTGTCAGCTCTTTAAAACAAGGAAATGCTCTTTTTTTTTTGCATCTTTCCGGCAGTTTATTTCAAGCAATTTCCCTAGTCTTGATGATTTCCCTTTCCCTATTTCAACATCACCATACGGCTTCTCTCTCAACGATATATTTGTAGAACATAACGACCATGCACTTCATCTCAGAGCCCTTATTTCTGTCATTATTCTATTCTTTCTCTCCCCCCCCCTCTCTCTTTTTTTTGTTTCATTTTTTGGGGGGGGGATCATTATTTCATTTTACTAGAAATAATCTGAAGTTTATCTCTGCCAACTCCGACTGGACACCCTGGACTTTGGCAGCCTTTCTCTCCCAACAAGGCTATAATCTGAAATTTCTCTCCCAACAAGATTATAATCTGAAATTTCTCTCCCAACAAGATTATAATCTGAAATTTGTGTATTTAGTTACTTCTTTGCTCAATCCACCGATGACTGACATTGGAGGACAAGATGCACAATTGAGCATCCAGAGATCTTAAAAAATGCAGGAGGGGGGAAAGTTTGTAGTCCTCATTGTTGTACAGAGAAGCTTCCGAATGTGCGGGCATGATCAACAGATATTTCTGTTGGTTGTACGTTGTGCCCCCAAAGTGCTTCCTTCTATGGTTGCTCCTTCCGTGATAGAAAAATCAGGCTGATAAGGTTAGTTTCGAAGTAGACAGGATTTGAATACAAGGGGATCTGTGCTCACATGTTATTTCTGCTTTTGGTAACAAGGGTTCACACACACAAACAGTACACACACACACAATTATTTCAGGATGTCATCTGAGACTTCTTCTTCAGTCTGATGTCCCCTAGATGTTTCAGGATCTTCCATTTGTCGTCCATGATGGTTGGCACTCATTGGGGACAAAGCCTGAAGCTGCCGCCACGTACCCGTGTGGCTGAACTAGAGGTTACAGGAGATGCCCTGTGAAAAACCCAAGAGTTATGAGGCCACTAATTAAATAAATTAACTCACAGCATGTTTCACAGCCTTCCTCTCGGGCATTTCTTTGACACCAAACTGCCTCTCTGTCTGCCAAATGTAAAAAAGCTATTGTGATGTTTACATCCACCAGGAAGAAAGTAACAAAAAGATATTGGCAACGACTAACTAATAATTGTATTTTGTTTTCATTAACTTTCATTCGACTATTTTGTGCGGGGGAGAGCGGACGTTGTGTTGTTACTGAGGCCACCGTGTTTAAATGTGTGGAGTCACTGATCCAGAATTCCTACACTGAAGAAGCTTGGCACATTGTCATGTAGGGTTTGTTTTTTTAATATGGTACATTATTCAGAGACTGAAAGAAGGAGAAAGACAATAAAGAGAACCAGAGCTGCTTTTGAACAGAGCTATGACAGGTCTCCCACGATGCCCATATCCTTGGTCCCAGATTTTTAGAATCTGTTTACTAGGAATGACAGCAGGATTAAAAATACTTGTACAGTAATGGGAGATGAAGCCTCTCTCAAACTGCAGCCAGCTTTCTCAAATATTATTTTCTGTTTCCTAAGATGAATGATGTAAAATAATCAAATGCATGTGAATGTATTTCATTTCCACCATTTACAAAAGTTTCTAGTCCTCAGGGTTTGTTTGTTTCTTTACAATGTAGAACTTAGGTTTGGAATAATGCAGAGGTCTCAGTTTGAGTTTATTTTTAAGCAGGATTTCTCTGTTCACCCACACAGCTGTGTATCTGCCATGAAACTGTGAGGATGTTCACAGAACTTAATAGTGGGGAGGAAAACTTAGCTTTCTAAGAATCTCTGCTTGCATTTTTTTGGTGGAGGGGCAAATTTCTAGCCATTACGCTTATGACAATATCCTCAAAAGTTTGTGTGCGAAGCCTTCCCAGATATCTAAAGCCAAAGAGGTGGTTGAATGGGATCCTAAGTGGTCTTAACACTTTGTCCCACTCCTTGTCTAGCAGAAGAAAGATTATGCAAAAAAGGTGTTTTCAAGGGGGGGGGGGAAACCCAGGATAAATTATATGCAAAAGAAGAGAAAATATTTCTTTGTTTTCGTACTTTGTATAAGTTGTATAATGGGGCTTTCCTTTGTGTGTGATTTACTAATAATCTTAGAACTGCAGAGTTGGAAGGGACCTTATGGATTATTGAGTTCAGCCCCATCAAGGAGGCATGGTGGGGAATTGAACTCTCAACCTGTCGCTCCACTGCCAGGTACCTAAAGCACTGAGGTATCCAGCAGTTGGGTTACATTGCAGCAGAATTTCACATTTTTCCCCACATTTTCAGTAGGCAGTACTCAGAGGGCTGTTAGAATAAGGAAACTCTCTAAGCACCCAAATGGCACCATTCAAAGAAGGCAAGCTTCTCTGAGCGCTTAATGAGTTTGATAGAGCTTTTCTTTATCGTCCGCTGGGAATCACTCAAATGCTTATGGCTTTCTTTGATTCTTCTGTGGTATTTTGGCAGAGATATTTCCTTCTCAGGCAGTGGCTCCTTGGGTAACCCGGCTGTTCCTGGACTGCAATTCCCAGAAGCCTTCATTCACCAGGGTTTCTGGGAATTGCAGTCCAAGAACACCTGGGTCAACCAAGACCAGGAATCCATGTTCTAAGGCAGTGGTCCCTAACCTTGGGCCTCCAGATGTTCTTGGACTTCAACTCCCAGAAATCCTGGCTAGCAGAGGTAGTGGTGAAGGTTTCTGGGAGTTGTAGTCCAGGAACATCTGGAGGCCCAAGGTTGGGGACCACTGTTCTAAGGTATCATTTCCCACTTCCCCCTGATTCACCCAACCTTCCTCTTGGTTATTGTTATAAACTGGTGTTATATTTTACATTCACATTATAAATCAGATTTGAACCAGGCATGACTTGAAGGCCTTTGTGCAGAGAGCTGGTCTTCTACAGCTTTTCTTCCCTTCAGCATCTGTTTTTCAATTGTTCCATGATCTCTAGCCATGTTGTTTTTAGGGGTTTCTGTAACACATCAAATAGTGCCACAAGAAACCAGTAGTGCCAGCACTGCAATAATTATCCATCTATGTTTGCCCATGGCTAATGGTTAAATGACATACAGTGGACCCTTGACTTACAGACGGCTTGACTTACAGACTTTTTGTGTTACAGACTTCTCTGGCCGCAAAATTTAGGTTTGACTTGCAGACTGAGATTTGACTTACAGACCAGAAAAAAACCAAAATGGAACAAAAACAGCCTGTTACGGGATTAATCGGTTTTCAATGCACTGTAGGTCAATGGAGACTTGACTTACAGACTTTTTGACTTGAGAACCGCCTTCCAATACGGATTAAGTTCTCAAGTCAAGACCCCACTGTAGTTAACATGGCAAGATAGGACCCAACACTAGAGATGGGCTCAAACTGGAAAACTGGAGTTTTGTGATGGTTCATCCTTTGTGGCTAAACACGAACCATGAACCCCAGAAAAAAATGAACTGGTTCACAGCTCATTTTTCCACTTTGTGCCTCGGGATGTCCTGTCTGCTCCTGCCACCTCTGCGTCAGCCACCCTGGGTGCAGCAGGCTCCTGGCAGGGAAACTGGGCCCACTGCCTCTGAGGATGGCACCCATGACATTAGAGAAGGAGGACACACTGAAGGAGGAGGTGGAGTGGAGGAGGAGGAGGCGGTGGCGGCAGGAACAGGTAGGTGGAGGTGACACAGCAATAGGAAGGGGGCAGGTGGGCATCCCCTTTTGCCAAAAGAAATGAAGCACCAACGGGAAAAAGCTCAGCATTTTGTTTTGTTTTGGCAAAATGGGATCCCCAAACTAGATCGTGAAATGAACCACGGACCAGCCCGGTTCATCATGTTTTTTGGTTCGTGATTTGTTTCATGCCCATCTTTACTCAATGCCATTATTTAGTAATATTGCACATACCCGTTCTGTGCAGTGCAAAAAAAAATTATTGGAAAGGATCGTTTCCAGTAAAACCAAAGATGGGGGTAAGGCAGGGCTGGTTTTTCCAGTAGCGATGTATGGAAGTGAGAGCTGGACCATAAAGAAGGCTGGCCGCCGAAGAATGGATGCTTTTGAATTGTGGTGCTGGAGGAGCCTCTTGAGAGTCCCTTGGACTGCAAAGAGAACAAACCTATCCATTCTAAAGGAAATCAACCCTGAGTGCTCACTGGAAGGACAGATCCTGAAGCTGAGGCTCCAGTACTTTGGCCATCTCATGAGAAGAGAAGCCTCCCTGGAAAAGACCCTGATGTTGAGAAAGTGTGAAGGCAAGAGGAGAAGGGGATGACAGAGGACAAGATGGTTGGACAGCGTCATCGAAGCGACCAACATGAATTTGACCCAACTCCGGGAGGTAGTGGAAGACAGGAGGGCCTGGCGTGCTCTGGTCCATGGGGTCATGAAGAGTTGGACATGACTTAATGACTAAACAACAACAACAAGGCAGGGCAAGAGTGTAATTAACCGGACCTGAAAATATGGTCTGGGTCTAGTCAATTTCAGCACTCTAGTAACTGACATGAGATGAAATCTACAAATTGTACACCTCAGGTGAGAGTAAGTCCAGTTAGACTCAGTCATAACTGACTGCTGAATGGAGGACTGTAATGCTTGGGAAGATGTTGTAATTGGGAAGGAGAAGAAGAAGCTAAGAAGACCTTTCACCTCACTGCTTCCTTCTTCATTAGTTAGGGAGCAGAAAAAGGACTCAAGCTTGCTCATTACTGCCACAGAACTATCTACCTGTTCACAGTCTAGGTTATCTGCCTCTGGTTTCCTTCTGAAGGTATCCCATCTTTGGGACTTGAGCCATCAGATCAAATAGGCCTCTGCAAACAAAGTTAATGGTGGGAGTGTCCACGCTAAAGGAGACATAACTTTGAGGCAGATTTGAGACTCTTAACTTTTGGTGAAGGAAGTGCTGGACAAGCCTGCTTCTAAGAGCAAGTGGATAATGACAGCTTTGCAGGAGAGAGCAACCAGGCTTCTGTGATGCTATCCAGAGCATCCTGCTAACTTTTCATAGATAGGGAAAGTCAGGATTGGGTCAAGAGGTTGAATGCAATATCTCTAGTTCAGCCACCCCAAGATGATTGTGTTATGCCAGTTACTTTAACTCAGATTCCTGTACTGAGCAGGGGGTTGGACTCAATGGTCTTATAGCCCCCTTTGAAATCATGATTCTATGGTGCCCTTCAGATGTTACAGAAGGCAATTTGGGCAATGTTTGCCTTTCCTATTCATTTCACTTCTGCCTATGTGGGAGATATTCTTTTCTAGGATCTTAGATCTTCTGCTGAAGGTTTCCCCACCCCACCTTGTCTCATAGAGAAGCAATCCCTCATCCCTTCTTTTTCCTCCCTCTTCTGCAGTTGCTCCTCTCTGTCCCTCATCTGAAATATTTCTATTGATATTCCATTTCCCCTGGTGATTTATTTCTTCTGAGTGTTATCAGAGTAGATTTCGCTTCATTTTCTAGAACTTCAAGTTTTTCATCACATGATTCTTCTTCAGTGTATTCTGTCATCCTTTAATCTCTTCTGTAAAGGTCTTCAGGATACTGATTCCACATTCTCTTTATTTTCTCCTTGTCAAATAGTGTGCTACCCTCTTGTTTATTCAATATTCATGATCTAGGCTTAAATCTCCCTTTGATTTCTTGAATCTTTTGGAACAGATTTCTTCTTTTTCCCGTTTTATTGCTCTTGGTTTCTTTGTACTGGATATTGTAATAGTTTTCTTTGTTTCAGTTTCTTGCTGAAAAACCTGCAGTAAGTGTTCTGGCCTTATTTTCTGTCACTTTTTGCTTTTGCTCCTTGCCTCTCTTTTACCATTTAAATGTTTCTTCCATGACCCATCAACAGTTAACACTATTAAGTCTTGTGGTGCAGGAGGCCTGTGAGGAGAGCATGGAACTATGGCATATCTTGACTTTGAAGACTTAAAGTCTACATCAAGTGGACAAGACAGGGAAGGAGGAGAGAGAGCATATATGAGCAAAGAGATGGACAAGGCAGCAATATATAAGGCTCATCTTAGTAACTTGTGTCCGTAAATCAGGGGTTCATTTGCAATCCGAAGGAACATTTGCATGGATTACTGGCAGCTAAATTAAAGCAGAATACAGTGCTTCAGTAGATTTGGGCAACAGCTTTGGCCTTTGTTTCCACTGACCGTTCATTTCCTGGAAGGGCTTCTGTGACTTTCATCACAACATGAAAGCCAGCAATGAGACAGGTGCCACTCCTCTTGTTGAACATCTGCCTGTCACAAAGCTGTGTTTATGCTGAGTCAGAACATGGGTGCCTCTCTGGCAGAAAGCAGCTCTGCAAGGTCAGACTGGTTTGTATCCTGTTAAGCAGAGTGCAGCAGGCTGGTGCTGAGCTGGTGGCTCCTGAAAAAAAGCCAGTACACCCTGTAAATGTAAAAAAAAAAAATTGTCGCTTTAGAGCATCAGTTCAGAGTATACTGTATTTTCTGTGTATAAGACTATACTTTTGTCTGAAATTTTTGACTAAAAATTGAGGGTCGTCTTATACACAGAAATAAGCTGAGGAGAGAACAAAAACAAGTGGAGGGGAAAGCAGGGATCAAATTGTTCCTGCAGGGCTTTGATCCCTGCTTTCCCATCCACTTCCTAATCCTTAGCAAAAGGAAAGCAGGGATCAAAGTGCTGCAGGATCGCTTTGATCCTTGATTTCCCTTCTGCTTTCTAAGTCCCATGGGATTTAATAAAAGGAGGGGGAAAGAATCAAAGCAATCCCATGGCTGTAGAAGGGGAGAAGGGATCAAACTGATCGTGCAGCTGTGGGATTGCTTTGATCCCTTTCCCCCTCCTTTTGCTAAGCCCCACAGTGATTAGCATGAAGGGAGAAAGCAGGGATCAAAGCAATCCTGCAGCACTTTGATCCCTTTCCCCCTACACTTGCTAAGCCCCACTTAGATTTCTTAATTTTGGGTTAGAAAAGTGGGGGTGTCTTATACATGGGGATGTCTTATACATGGAAAAATACAGTAACTACAGTGGTGCCTCTCTTGACGATGTTAATTCGTTCCAGCAAAATCGCTGTAGAGCGAAAATGTCATCAAACGAAATTTAAAAAACCCATTGAAACGCATTAAAACCATTCAATGCATTCCAATGGGCTGAATACCTGCTTGTCCAGCGAAGATCCTCCATATGGCAGACATTTCCGGTGCCTGTAAAGCGAGGAATCCATCCTAGAAAACAGCGGGGGGGGGCATTTTCTTCAGCCGGCGGCCATTTTGAAACTTGACAATCAGCTGTTTGCTGATCGTCGTAAAGCGAAAATCGGTTCCCGAAGCAGGGACCCGATCATCGTACAGCGAAAAAACCCCATTTAAAACAGAGTCAACATAAAGCGGATTCATCGTAGAGCGGGGTAATCATCCAGCAGGGCACGACTGTATAGTAAACCTGGTTACAGAATGCCCAAAAGTTCGTTTGCATGCCTTGGGGCTAGTGTGAGGAGTTACTTAGGGAGAAACATGCCATGACTTTAGGTGCCTTTCTGTGATAAAAGAAACAATGGCTGGCTGTCTTCAGAAAGCTCTAGAGAGGCTCTTTCCCCCCTACTCTGCTACATATCTTTAGCTGCAGATGCAATCTGTTTTTTCAGGACTACTAAGGATAGGTGCAAAACCCTTCCTGAGGTGCCCTGTTAAATTCACACCAGCCCATGTCATAAAACACCTGGTGATTCTATTCTCCCCCCCCCTTGGAGGCACTGACTGCTCCTCTCCGAGCAAATGACATGCCAAGCTTTTAACGATACATCCTTTCCTATATTGTAAATATTTACAGCCAACGTGTTCGTTTATATACCGGGCAGCTTGGCAGCTATTATCTGGATGCTGCAATCTGCAAGACAGTGGGCCAGGATGGATGCTAGCTGATCGCCACCAAAGTCAATAGCCTTAACTGCAAGTCTTTCATCTTTAGCAGGATTGTGAATTGCAGCCACCAGAGATAGTAACAGCCTTCGGGTTGCCTTGCGTCCCTTATGGGATGCAAAGTAGAGTTTTGCACTCATGTATGAGTAGTAAAAAATATACAGTGCAGAAATATATGGCCCCTCAATCCATCTCAGAATCTTCATCTGCTGCTAACATGTTTAGGAAAGTATGTTCAGAGATGGTTTACATTGCCAGCTTTTTAGTTTTATTTATATATATATAATAATGAGGTGCAGCGTTCAGATCAATGCTCTGGGGGTTTGGCTTAAAACCTGACCGAAAACATAGAGATGCACTGAAATATGTTACCTGCCTTATTTCTATCGTCCTCATCATGGTTGCTGTTAGCATCATCATTGTCGCCCTCATTATGACTACCCGCATCGCTTCTTTGCTGCTACGAATGCAAGGAGATGCTTGTGTAGTTCCTTTTCCTTTTCTTTTTGGTTAGGGAGCGGCTGATGTGCCAAAATAACATGAGCAGCCTGGGGTCTTTAGTGGGAGGAAAGCAACATGGAGAGGTGGCATTATCTGTTGTTCTTTATGCAGTGAAATTACTGGGTCTGCTCCTGGATGTGACGGATCACTGGACAGCAGGATAAAACTCTTGATTCTAGATTTCAGTCTTCTGTATTTTGTATGCTTGTTCTCATGTTTGTATCTAAAGGTAAAGGTTCCCCTTGACATTTTCAGTCCAGTCGTGTCCGACTCTAGGGGCAGTGCTCATCCCGTTTTCAAGCCGTAGAGTTAGCGCTTGGCCGAAGACAGTTTCCGTTGCCATGTGGCCAGCATGACTAGGGAGCGCCGTTTTACCTTCCCACCGAGCTGGTACCTATTTATTTACTTGCATTTGCATGCTTTCGAACTGCTAGGTTGGCGAGGAGCTGGGACAAAGCAACGGGCGCTCACTCCGTTGCATGGATTCGATCTTACGATGGCTGGTCTTCTGACCCTGCAGCACAGGCTTCTGTGGTTTAGCCCACAGCGCCACCACACCCCTGTTTGTATCTACATATACACTATTTTCACTCTGCAAAATTTCCACCGATCCCCAAGTATAGCAGGGCAGGCAAGCGAGGGCCAAAAATGTGCAAGGGTGTCTGATATCATGCTGAGATTTATTCCTCAGGTTGATCAGTGATTGTTCTCTGTTTGATTGCTTTTTTAAAACGTTCTTTAAAATTTGATGAAAGGGTATTTCTATACATGGCATTGAGAGAAACCTGACTCTGTGTGTGTGTGTGTGTGCGTGCATGCATGTGAACATCTGTGGATGCAGGACAGAAAGCACTTTCGAGTGGCATGCACCTTCTAGTTTACAAAGAGAATTGGCAACAAAATGTTGCAGCGTAGAGTACTCTTATTAAATTCACCCTACCTTTGTCGCCTTCCAGGGTTTCCCCCCACTCCAAATGCATCTGCATTCCAAAGCCATTGAGTATGATTAATCTCAGTTGGCCCCTTTCTGGGATTCCCTACTCCTTTTATTTACCTTTCCTTTTTCCAATGACTTTGTTTTGTATTGTACTGCTTTTGCATTTCTACAAAGCTCTCTCAAGTCAGACGACATCTCCCTCTTCTTTGGGGTTGATGCTGTTTTGGCTTCAAAAGGAATGTCACTTGCCACATGAACATGGGAAACCAAAGGAATGGGGATCATCAGCCTTCCACGCGTTGTTGTTAACTGTTGTTAGCAGTAGTTTGATTAGAAGAGTAGAGGCATAACTATGCTGGAATAGAGATGGAGCCTAAATCATAAATTAGACCATTGCTCCACGTCAGAGTTCAGAAGTAACTTATTACAAGTAGCAAGTTACTTATAATTAGTTTCTTTCCCAAGTAGGAAAAGTGTAACTAAGTTACATTACAATGGGAAAGTGATAAGAGACAAAGAGGTATGGCCACACTAAATGATGCAGGAATATTACAGGGTTCAAGAAACAGCTTGTGTTTTGCTGCTACGTACCAATCTATTTTAAGTTACAAAAAGGTAACAATTTAAGTAATGGCTGGTATCTTATTGCCTAAATGCCGAGCAGAAGGGAAATTGTGTTTGGTTCAGCAACAGGAGGTCTGCCAGAGGGTGCTAGTGTGTTTGTCCCAAAATTATGCATGTCAACAGTAGAATACTGGCCTTTAAAGGGTAACTATTCTAGTTACTTTTGACAAAAGTAAATAGTTACTTTTTAAAAAATTTGTAACACGTTCTGTAATTTCTAGGGGGCTTGAAATTACATTTGGGACTACAATTCCTAGAATCTCCCAGCTAACCTGCTGGCAAGGAATGATGAGAACTGTTGCCCCCCCCCCAAAAAAAGAAAATTTGTCACATAACTGAGTGCTGTTTTCTCTGAAAGGCAGCATCTTTCCAAGGGAAAGAGATTTTCCTCCAATCATTGAGAAACAGGGAACAGACTGCCTGAAAAGTGTGAGTTCCATGATCAGAATGCTCTCTCAACCCTTATCGCTTCTCAGCCCGACAGCCAAGGCTGCTTGGAAGGGAGGCAGCAATAAATAAATAGGACCCCCGTCTGCAACACTGCTAGCATCGTATCTGTTTTAGTGCCTTAGCTCAAGAGGGTGAGTTATGTGACCTTCATGGCCAACCTTTTACCTTTGAAATGATGAGTGCCCGTTAAGCCTTAGGGACCTCATTAGGGGGCAGGAGGCAGAAAGGAGGAATTTGCTGCCCAGCCTGTGAACCTGTAAAATCAGAGCGCTTAGATCGAAGGACTGGTCTGCGCCTGGAGATAATCGTTTTGGGGGCTTTGAATCAGGTTGCAGGCATAACTGTGTATGTGCATTTTCCCCGCAGAGAGATAATCTCTCGGGCCCAAATCCTGTTAACAAGAGGCATTGCATAGACAGGCAATCAGGCAGTGTTTTTCTTCTTCTTCTTCTTGCCCTGACGGGCTGTCCTTCGCACAATCAGTGCTATGCCTGGTCACAACCTGATTTTGCAATAGGTGTGCAACCGGTTGCACAGAGGATCCTGTCCAAAGGGGAAAACACTTGCGTGACTGCCCTTCCACAATAGTCTGAGTGACCAACATCTTGGCCCAAATGCAACGGGAGTGAATAGCAATATACAAAATTGCTATACGTCGGTTTGTTCTTACCGTATCCTGCGGTTCATCCTAAGGAAGAGCAGATCCAGTGAGACAATTGTTCAGTGGTGAATCAGTGTTTAAATCAATCGTATTGCATCAGCGGATGTAACTCTAGTTGGGACAAGCAATAAAACACTGCCCAAAGCCATCCATTTAGAAAGGATCACCTTAAACCTAAAGGTCTCCACTTAAAGATGGGCATGAACCAAACTCCGAAGCATTTTGGTTTGAGGTTCAGTTTGTGTAACCCGTTTTGACAAAACGAAATGAAGCCCCAAACTTTTTTCCGCATGCCCGTCTGCCCCATTACCGCTGCCCCTCTTGCCCCTCTCCCTCCCTGGTTCGGCCGTTGCCTCCTCTTCTGCCACCACCATCATCTTCTTCCCGCACAGGAACTAAAAACCGAACCACAAACTGATTCAGTTTTCTGGTCGGTTCGTGGGGGTTTGAGGTTCGCAGCTAACCACGAACCATCACGAACCGCAATTCCTCAGGTCTGTGCCCATCTCTAGTCTCCACCCGAAAGACCTTACAGTTGAAACTTTTATGAGAGTGGAAATGGCAAAAATAACCTTAGTAACCCTAGAGCTGCAGAACTAGAAGGGACCCTATGGATCATTAGGTCAAGGAGGCACAGTGGGGGAATCAAACTCTCAAACTCTGGCTCCACAGCCAGATGCCTAAACCCCGGATCTATCCAGCAGAAGGAGATAACTCATATTGGCAAAGGCACTGAACATCTGTAAGGTTGGACTCTTTATTTCTTTCGGAGATGCTCCCACCAGCCACTTGACTCATCATATTGTGGCTAGACAGAATGTCTCATCCCCTAGCCATTCTATTGTCTCGTCTTGACGTCGGCAGCTGTAGATGCAGGACAGAACCCACAGAAGGAATTAAAGACACCCAGGACAGTGCTCGTTCAGACCATGTCCTCCATCCCATAATATTCCATAATTCCAAAACCGGTATAGGGCTGAAGTCCCCTGTAGCAGAAACCTCTGCAGTTCTCTTTCCAGCTCTACCCAACACCAGTCACTTGGACAATTTCTCTTGTGGACAGACCAGCCCTGACAGCGTGGTATCAATCATAGGTTGCCACAGTAGGACATCCTGCAGAGAGATCAGCAAGATAGGCCTTCCTTGGCTGCTTTTTTGGATCTATCCATAGGGACAAAGGACGGGAGGTGGAGGAAACGTCAAGAGGGACTCCTATATCAGGGAAGGAAAGAAAGCCCCTTCTGCAGAATTCAAAAGCTCTTTGAGGGCATTATGCATCTAAGGCATCGTCACCTCCTACATGCCATCTTAAGTGGTTGTGTGCCCATTGAAGATTCCAAGTTGTTGGTCGTTGCTGTTACATGCCATCAAGTCATCTCCAATTTGCTGCAATCAGTGACCTCCGAAATACAGAGGGTCAGACTGCATGATATGCTTATTATGTTTTTTGCAGAAGTGGTGAAACCTGTTTGTTGCAACCTGTGATTTTCTTCACCTACGTACCTTGCATAGGGCTATCGGGTCAGGAGCATCTCATTCCTTTAAGGTTTCAAGGGCCAAACCTGAGATCTAGAAACTGAGCCCCATGAAACAATGGGAGCAGATCCTTCCACAACACAGCAAAAGGGTGTCTGTGTGACAAGCAAGCAACATGAGAACATAGTGATGAATGCAAAGGCCAAGTGCGATAGTGCTAACAAGGCTCTGCCTCCCTGAATCTGTGGTGAGATCTATGCAGGCGTGTGTCCATAGCAAATTGCTAAATATATGCTACATCAGGATCATTCAACTAAGACGTTTGCACCAAAAGCAAGACAAGAGACAACAAAGTTATTACTATATCCATTCAAGCAACAATTGCACAAGTGTCAGCGGCGGCTCTTGAAATTACACAATAATGAGAAGAGAAGGATCCTCCTGTGCATTTTTCAATTTTTTCGACTCGTGGCTCCCTTGCCTTACTGGCCACAGACGGTGGCTCTCCCAGTATGATACTTTGGGGAGGGGGTGGAGAAGAGAGGAAGGACGCCTGGCTTCAATAGTACTTCTGCGGATTCTGTGGCACCCCTGGCTGGGTTTGGCAACACCGTAGGGCACCATAGTACACAGTTTACAAACCAGTAACCTGAAGCCGTTAGAAAAAAAAGCAAATCTTAAATCTTAGGGGCAGAACCTGAGACCTGGCAGTCCTTACTCTTGTATTTAGTGCTTTTTTAAAAAACAAATTGATCACTGGAAGGCAAACACAGGGTTAATATGCAAGTCTGATTGCTGAGGCCTGAATAAATCCAACTGGTGTAAGGGACAACAGATTGAATTATGGAAATATTGCATTCCCCTTGAAGTCTAGCTTGGCCTGAAAAGCATCGTTGTGGAAGGACAGGATGGTATCGGTTGGGGGGAAACGGTCCTGCATTGGGGAGGAGGAGAAAGGTCAGGATTCATTGTAGGAGTCGTACTTGAAGTAGCCTCATTGGAATCAGGGAGATGAACTAATCACGAATATTTAAGTCCCTTTGATTTCATGCACTTTGTGCCAAATCTGACATATTTTTAGCCCACCCTTCTATAGAATCATAGAATAATTGAGTTGGAAGGGGCCTATAAGGCCATCCAGTCCAACCCCCTGCTCAGTGCAGGAATCCAGATCTGACAGATGGTTGTCCATTTTTCTCTCGAATGCCTCCAGTGTGGAGCACTCCCAATCTCTCAAGGTGATGGGTTCCATTGTCATACTGCTCTAACAGTTAAGACGTTTTTCCTGATATTCCTCCTAAATCTGGCTTCCTGTAGCTTGAGCCCATTATTACATGTCCTGCACTCTGGGATGATCAAGAACAGATCCTGCCCCTCCTCTGTAGGACTACCTTTCAAGTATTTGAGAAGCGTTATCCCCTTTATCTTCTTTTCTCAAGACCAAACATGCCCATTTCTTTCAGCCTTTCCTCCTAGGGCTTGGCTTCCAGCCCCCTGATCCTCCTTGTTGCCCTCCTCTGAACTTGTTCCAATTTGTTAGCATCCTTCTTGAAGTGCGGCATCCAGAACTGGACACAGGACTCTAGAAGAGGTCCAATCACTGCTGAATAAAGGGGAGCTGGTACTTAGTATCATGGAATAGAAGGAGCCCACAATCCAGTTTTATCATTATGTTAAGTCCCTGAAGGACCTCAGGCCAAAGAAAAGGGACCTAGAGGAGCTTAGTAGATAAGTGGGTCACACCCACACACCCCACTGCCCAAGACACTTAGGCCGTCCACTATGTACATCAGATTGACTTTCAATTTGGCAGACATCTCTGCTAAAATTGAAAGGATTGTAGCGACATCAGTGCTAAAAATGCCAGATTAATTGCCCCATCGTTTTTCTTGAGAAAAGAACAGGATGGCCTAGTTACAAGCAATGTTTAGCCCTATGGAAATACGCCTGGTCTAGTCCTGCTAGCAGGCCCTGTCTTTTTACAAATTCTTCCTTATCTACTTCTTGAGATCTTTCTGCCTGTCTCCATCAACCTTCATTCCTGTATATCTTTATTGATGCATTTGCTGATAATCCTCTAGAAATACTTGGGGAGGGGAGTCCCCCCCAAGTATATCTTCTTCTGTATCTCTTGGGATTTGTTGATGGGTTGGGCAAGGGGGGGAGGATGACCATGTATGGACAAAACTGCTGAGCCACCTGACAGAAATGTGATGGTTTTATAGAATCTGTTCCCCCCCCCTCCGCCTGCATCCAGATGTATTGAGCTATCGTTCCCATCATCCTCGAAAAGCAGCTTCATGGGCTGTGTTCGGTTATGGATAATGGGAGTTGCAGTCCAACACACCAGGAAGGTGGCTGGCCAGAGAAAGCTGCTGTATCTGTTTGACACTTTCACCCATCAGAATCCCTCACAAGTACCTTCACCACCATAAGAGCTGCATGCCATGTTTAGAAAATAAAGGCATAAGAGGTAGCCATCTCAGAAGTGGCCTAGACCCCCTGGCCTCATAGCTGTGGCATGCCCCTTGCTCTGGATCTTTGGGTCCTCTACAGAGGTCTGAGCGTTGGCCCTTGGGCCACCCTGTCAAGCAAGAACTGTGTAGTTCTGCCACAGATCCAACATCACAAAAAGAAACTATTTGTGCCACCACAAAAGGCTATGCTTGTGGAGGTGTGAACCAGCCCTTAGAGACTCACCCAAACCTCTTTCAGCACATTGTTGTAAGATAGATAGATATATATATTTGCCCACATAGGCTAGATCGGAGCAGTGATGGGGTTTCGTATAGGAGAGAATCAGGCACTTTAAATATATGCAATGTTCACAGCTGTTTAATTGGATCTGAATTTCAATTTTTAACAGGATTTTATATTGAGTTTTTAATGTGTTGCTACATGCTTTGAACCCTTGGGAATAAGGCTGACTGTACAGTTGAATACGCATATACATGCATACATACATAAACAAACCTATTATTTTTTTTCTTTTGTTTGCAAAACTGGTGCAATAAAAAAAAGAAGAAATAAACTTGAATCATGCAAAGTCAGCTTCCAGAACCCCTGGCATTAAGTTCCAAATGTCTTTAATGTGGAAGTGGTCAATTAAAGTAACATCAACTCAACACATGGTATCCTATTGTATTTTTTAAAAAAATCCCCATTATCTTTGGTTCCAGAGATCACTGCCAGATGGACGGCAGAAGTCATAGATGCAACTGATATAATCTCTGGCCTTTCCAGCTGTTAAATCTGCCAGTGTTCAAAAATAACTCTGGTGTTAGTGTAACAGTGTTACTATTATCTCAGCAAGTAGATGTAAAGTTGACAATGTTTACTTGAGTTTATGATCCTGCTTTACGCACGCCTGCTGTGTGCAGCCTTACTGGGCTAAAGAGCCATGTATTGTAAAATGTTCGTGCAAATCTGCAAAAGCATAATGCTACATGTGTAAAGTGAGCATCAGCTTGGATTAAGGCTGCGTGTAGATGCCCAGTCCAGAGTAACCCCGCAACAAGCAGTTAGAGATCAAGCGATGAGCATGCACGTACCTGTTTTGTGCATAAGCCACATCTGAGTAAGTGAATAGACTTGTTTACAAGCCATTAGTAAGTCATGTGTAGAGCATGAGTAGACAATGTGCCAGTCTTAAGGAAACCATGTTCAGTTTGCGAGTACATCATAAGCAATTAGTGTAACGCATGAGAAACCAGTGAGTAAAGCAGGTGTCAAATCATGAGTAAAGCATGTGTTAACTATATATGACATGTAACTTCCTGAATAATTTCATGTAAATGACATGCCAACTGCACCCAGTCTCTTTGAGAGAAGGAAGTATTGTATGTACACCATGTGCTAAGCATGTCAGCTCCAGGTACAAAATGTACTGAAACGTACAGTATGTGTAAACCATGTGTCAACTCATGTGTACCCCATGTGTAACTCACATGAAAATCCACATGTAATGCATATCAGTTCTAATTGAAATATACGCACTCATGAGCCAACATTTGCTCATGGTATCATTGGAAAATAAGCTTCTTATAATTCCCCGTATTCATGCCTCGTTTTACTAGAACAACATCCCTTGACTGGTATCCGAAATTGATGACATTTTAGTTGACTAGTGTTTATAAATCAAACGATAAGGCATGCTCAAGTGGTGTCTGAAATATTGAAACACATGCTAAAGGTGTGGAGTGTGCAAAGAACATGTAAATGTCTTAACGCCCATGTAATCAAAAGATCTTTAAAACAATCACAAACCATGTATAAACTATATGTAAACAAGGCATAACTTGGTGTAAAGTACTTGTAAACGCTGTGTAAAGCGCATGCCAACAAAATGCAAACTCATTATAAAGCATATGCAAAGTCATTATGAAGCACAGGCAGTGCAAGGTGTGAACTCCCATGTAAATCAGGTGAAAAAAAGGTCTGTATAAAGCATGTGTAGCCAGAGTACAAGTATTTTCCAAAATTCACACCATGTAAAATATGTGCAAAAAATAGGGAGGGCAATGTAAATTATTTGTGGAGCACATGTAAGCCAGATGTAAAATAATTGTAAAGTGTATGTGTGTGCTGCAGAGAGTCAAATCTCGACAAACTGGGTGTAGACAATTCATTACACATGTGGAGACGGAGTGTAACCTCTTTGGAAAGCAAACAGAAAGCCGCTGGGAGCTGGGCAAGAGTGCTGGGTCTAATACTGCAAATAGGAGGAGCTCCGGAAAGAGGATTTGAGCAAGACTGGAAAGATCCAGGTCTGTTTGCACAAGGTGTCATTCAGGACCAGATGCAAACTGGGAGCGAGCCTGTCTACCAATGTAGAAACAGATGGCCAGGCAGGGGGGAATCTCCAAGCTTTACGTAGACTTTACACCTTGTCTGCACATGTGAATCCTTGTACGAGCCACTAATTAATATGCACCACGTCAGTATTGTGAAACCCGAGGGTGGGGATTGGTTTGTTTCCCCCACGAGGAGAGCGTGCACGATTGCTGATGGAGTGGGTGACCAGAGGGGGAGGCCAAGGCTGTTTCAGTGGCTGATCTGAAAGCATGGTGTTTGAATTGTTTTTTCAGATTGGCATCAGAGAAAAGACTTGATGTTGGGAACCGACCTACTGTTTCTGAGCAAAACGAGAAAGCAAATCCCCTTTTAAAACTGCAGGGCCGTTGCCAAAGAGGTCAACACCGTCTAGGCACAGACTTGCTAGTTTTGCCTTCGCAAGGGCCCTGTTTGTTTACTAGCAATAGTTCAACAGGTGAAGCTTTCTTTCCACTGCAAGGAAAGCCTCCTAGATTTCCACTGTGCATCTATTGAGTCAGGAGAGGACAACATGTCACCCTCTAGATGTTCTTAGACTGCAGCTCCTGTCGTCCTTCTGCTTTATCTAGGCTGCCTCAGGCTGATGGGCATTGCATTCCAACATCAGAAGGGCTTCACGTCACTCGCCCTTCTCTTAAAGGAACAGGAGCCTTAGCAGAAAGAAAAGGTGGCAGCCCACAGAAGCAGAATATCTAAGAAGTATTTAGGGTAATATTTGTCTAAACTGGAGTTTAGAAGAATATTAGAGAAAACTGTCTGGTGACCATCACAATCCTCTTTAATATTACAGAGTAGACCGTTCCTCCAGCATGACAAGCATATCAGAAAGGAAGTTTTAAATGCTTAGCCTGCTCTCGTTCCAAAAGAGGAAAACTAAACTATAGAACTCCGTAGGTGACGCTGTTCATTATACAACGGTCCGTTCGTGTCTGCACATTGGGCTGCTGTTAAAACCACAGGAGCTCTTCCTGCTAAATTCTGGGCCACCTTAATGAGCACATGCACACAGACCAAAGAGAAAGAGCCCTTGGAAGTGGACACGGCAAAAGAAAAACCGTCTAGCAAGCAGGAAGGGCAAGACAGACGGATGGTTTTGAAGAGGCAATGGTCTTATGCCTTTGACTGAGAGAAGAAAAGGTTTCTCCAGCATGGCACTGTGGTCAGTCGTTCCCCCCACTTCTAGATAATGGTCATTCCTCTATGATAACTCTGCCTTACACTGCCTGTGCTGTCCTATTAGTGAGGGCAGAAGCTGTTAAAGGGAGTGGCCTTTCTCCCCATAAAGGTGGGGATTCAGCAATCCAGTGGAGGAAACAGGGTTGCATCAGATAGAGCAAAAGCGTGGTTGGAAGGAAAGGAGAATGAAGATACAGGAGAAAAGAGAGCCATCAGCTCCAGATCTTGGGAAAATTGCTTTAAAAAAAAAAACTACAACTTCCAGCAGCCCCAGACCAGCATGGCTACATGGGAGTTGTTGTCCAAAATGTAACTTTTTTTTCCAGCTCTGGGTGGGGATTGAGGTATGATAGAAAAGGAGCAGGACGAAAGTGGCAGAAGGAGGAGAGGATGGAGGTCAGACAGCAACAAAATGATAGGTAGTGTCTGAGCGGGAAGTTAGGTTCTGAAAGGGAACTCCCAAGCACAGCTGCCTTGAAACAAGACCTGGCAAAGTCATGGAGCCCAGGTCAATGTCTATGGCTGTGGAGCCAGGGGTTATGAAGGGAAAGGGGCTTCCATTATCAATATCAGAACATGTGTCTCTCTTCTGAGCATCCCAGGGGGAACTGGCTGGTGCTCCAGAGAGAAGGCAGGAAGTGATGGGCATGTTCTTGCTGTGACTCAGTCAGGTGGTTCACACTCCTGACCACTGCAGACAGTGAAGGAAAGAGAGGACAGGGATTCTGTAGTTTTACTAGTTGGGTGATCAAGAAAAGAGGGCTCCTGTACTTTTAATAGTTGTGTGGAAAAGAAAAGAGGTTTCCTGTACCTTTAATAGCTGTGGAAAAGAAAAGAGGGCTCCTGTACCTTTAATAGTTGTTTGGAAAAGAAAAGAGGGCTCTTGTACCTTTAATAGTTGTGTGGAAAAGAAAAGAGGGCTCCTGTACCTTTAATAGCTGTGGAAAAGAAAAGAGGGCTCCTGTACCTTTAATAGTTGTTTGGAAAAGAAAAGAGGGCTCTTGTACCTCTAATAGTTGTTTGGAAAAGAAAAGAGGGCTCGTGTACTTTTAATAGTTGTGTGGAAAAGAAAAGAGGGCTCCTGTACCTTTAATAGTTGTGTGGAAAAGAAAAGAGGGCTCCTATACCTTTGATAGTTGTGTGGAAAAGAAAAGAGAGCTTCTGTACCTTTAATAGTTGTTTGGAAAAGAAAATAGGGCTCTTGTACCTTTAATAGTTGTTTGGAAAAGAAAAGAGGGCTCTTGTATCTTTAATAGTTGTTTGGAAAAGAAAAGAGGGCTCCTGTACCTTTGATAGATGGTGGACAAACAGGAGGGCGACCCCGTACCTTTAATAGCTGTATGTAAGAAGGAATTTCAGGAGACCCAGCTTGCATGACAAGCTACAGTTGTTAAAATTCCTTCTTCTGACACAACTCTGAAAGGTACAGAAATGATGGTGTCTTGTTCATTGAACTCACTGGTGGAAAAGGAGGGGGAATGTGCAGTGCGCAAAATGGAGCAAAAGGGTTAGAATAGATGACTGGATAGTTTTCGAGGCACCCACTCCATCACCGCGTCCACGCTCAGCTACCGTCGCAGAGGTTAGAGGGTGGGGCAAGAGGTCAGCTTGGTTGGGGAGGGGGCATGTTGGTGGATGCTGTACCTCAACATTTTAAAAAAATGACAAAAATATTGTAAAAAAAACTTTATTGCAAGCAAAACAAACCACCTTGTCTTCCATCTCATGCGGCCCGTTGAGGGTCATGCCCATTGCAGGGGAGTCGTGCCCATCCCCAGAGAGGTAGGATTCGAACAGGCCTCAAGCCAAAGGGCCTCGAATCCCACCTCCTGGAGGGATGACTTTGCGGCTGAATTCCTGAGTCTTTGGGTTATTTTTTTAATTTATTTATTATTTTTGCCAAATCCATAAGGAAAAAATAAAATAAAAATTAAAGTACTAAAAAAATCTTTCTTTTTCCAATAAAATCAAATAAAACCATGAAAGGATGTGTCATGTGTTTGTGTCCAGAGTACATATTGAGAATAATGAAGAGGGTGGGGGGAGGGGTTGGTCGTTATGTGCTATCAAATTGCATATGACTTGTGGGGGTTTCCGAAGTGTATGTGTTGTTTATGGGATGGTTTTACCATTGCTACTCTATCCCCCGTGATTTTCAATGATCATGTGGGCATTTGAACCCAGATCTCCTGAGTCCTAGTTCATCACTCTACCCAGTGCACCACATTGCCTCTACTGGTGTATACCAGAGATACACCAAAGATTTCCCAAGTCTCCTTTAAAATCCCCATCAATGCCAGTCACCTCCATCTGAGAGAAATGCACCCAACATTTTCAAAACATATACGAGCTTTTACAACCACACACGTATACAAAGACGTGCTCCTGCAAGGGATGAAAATTGCTAGAACTGATCTGATCATGAGGCTCGGCAAAGCTGCCTGTATCTTTGGACTAGAGTTGGGGATGAATATAAAAACCGATTGGTTTTTCCGACAAATATAGCCGATTCGCTAAATATTCGTTGATCTGCATTTGTGGTTTCTATTTATTTATTTATTTATTTATTTATTTATTTATACCCCACCTATCTGGCCCGCCGGACTACTGTAGGCGGCTAGAGACCCCCATGAATATGAAGGGATGAATATTTACCCATTTTTATTCGTCCTTCTTATTAAAAAACAAAACCCATGCTGCCTGCAGAAAGGCAGCCATCACCCCACACAGCCACTCAATACCGTTGCCTACCCCACCCCCTTCTTTTCCCTACCTTAGACCCCCTGCCACCCACCCCACTGACACCCTCTTACCTTAATCGCTGCTGCCGACGTCTTCTGGCCTCGCAGCCATGGCATGTAAAAATGGAGACTGGCTGCCCTTTGCAAAGATGGTGGCTGTGGCTTCACTTAGGGTAGGGAAGCTGCAGCTGCCATCTTTGCAAAGGGCAGCCAGTCTCCCTCTTTACACGCGGTGGCTGTGGAGGCCTGGTGGAGGAAAGGGAGTGTTGGTTAGAGTGGGGTGGGGGCTAACATAGGGAAAGGAAGGGGGTGTGGGGTAAGCTGTTGGAGAGGCTGGCTGTGTGTGGGAGTGGCTGCCTATCAGCTTTTGATCAGTTGATCGGCAGCCAGTAGGCAGAATGGGCTTCTGTGACGTGTGGTAAACTCTCCTGGGAGACCCAATTTGTGGGTGAATAACTCGGATTTCCAATATCCAGTCTTCACCAAAATTGGCAGGCACGTTGGGGAAGCTCTGTTGTGATTCCGGATTGTCTAAGTAGCTGGGGGGAGCTTTCCTGGGTGTTTTCTTTTGTGACTATATTACTTTGGGTTCTGTGATCCAATGTTCACCAAACTTTCAGGACATGTAAAAAAACATCTGAGGAAGCTTCCCTGCAAATGTGGTGTCTCTAGGTGGTTGGGTGCCAGTGTTATAGCCGTTTAAAGTGCAGATGAATTGATGGATTGATCCATCGATTCATCAAAGAATATTCGTATATTTGTATTTGTTGATCCGTTAACCTTGACAAATAACAAATCAAAAACAAACCACCATTTTTTTATTTGTCCCCATCTCTACTTTAGACTCTATTAGGGAATTCTGGCTACAGATACTGTAATATCATGGTGAGCACAGACCTTCACTGGTACATCATTGCTGAAGGGCCACACCCAAGTCCTTGGCCATCACCAGCATCAGAGTTTTCAACAGAGCTCTGAAAATGTGATCTTGTGGACTCTACAGCACCAGAATCCCATACCCATTGCCCATGCTGGCAGGTGGTTTCTGGGTGATGTAGTCCACACATGGCCTACTCAACCTTTTACCTAAGGTCAATCCAAAATGTCTGTTTTGCCCAAGACAAACACCAAAAACTGGGGAGAATTATTCAGCCCTTTGGGGAGGAGTACGAAGGGCTTCATCACACAAGTATGAATAGAAATGGAACAAAGGCAAGGGCTCGGCCGGTGCAAACACCAGCTAGAAAGGGCCAGCTTTGACCATCTTTCCCACTTCCTGAATGTGGGAAGAGAAGCATTTGAGTGAATCCTTCCAGGCATGAAATAGAACCCAAACCTTCCAGCTCCAGGAGGTGCCAGCTGAGAGCAGAAGAGGGAACTATCACTGTCTCCATCCAGCAATCTGTGACATTTGGTGTACAGGATGGATTATGGAGTCACTCATGTTGTAGACATGATAAATCTATGCCAGGTTTCCAAGGGACATCTAAAGGAGCTGTCCAAGTGCTCAATCTATTTGTGAGGCCTGATTCAGCACCTTGGCCAGCTCCAAAGTCCAACTCACTCTCAAGAGACTTAGCTGCCATAATATCAGAGTGCCTAACCCTCATTGGCAATGGGACTTTAAAAGGGGGGGGGGTGAAAACTCTGTGCCAGGCTTACTGTCTAACCAAGAGATAACCTTTCATCATAGCCTGGTGTAGATTAATGGGAAATCTCTCTGTTCATTAGAGGTGAATTCAATCTGGGGGTACACTTCAAGAGGCTGGCAGAGGCAAAGCTAAAAAACACTAGCATATTTTAGCTTAAAGCTCTTTCAACCCTTCCTAATTTGGGGATGTGATAGGATCCAAAAGGTGTGGGGGGGTACTATTCAGTGACGGTATTGTAGAAAAAGGATGTGGCCTTCTGGAGGATGCTGGATTGGGACCCCAGGCCTTCAAATTCCCCATCCATAGGTAGATAAAATTGGCAGATTGATTAAATTGCAGTACTGTAGTCAAGACTGTTCACAACCTGAGTTTGATCCCAATAGCTTCAGGTAGCCGGCTCAAGACTGACTCAGCTTTCTATTCTTTCATCCTCTGCAAGCTGAATGCCCAGCTCACTGGTGGGGATGGGGCAACCTGTAGCCTGCACAATTGAACTGTATACCACCCAGAGAGTGTTTCGAGTGCTGTGGGGTGATATATAAGCAGCACACTTTAATCTTAGAGGACCAAGAGGTTAAATCAGTACAAGAAACATTCCAGGTCTCTTTTTTGTGGGAAAGAATGAAAGCATCCATGGCTGAGGGTGGCAGGGAAGAACTCCATGCATAAAATGTCACAAAACCTAAGTTAATGGGTATTTTATTGAAAAAGACTAAAATTTATAAATACTTTGATTGAGCCATTATTTTCCTCTAAATACCTCCTGGAATATGCTCAAGCTGGAGAAAGATGGATTGGACAGATATATTTTTTTAATGTGTGCCAAGATCCACATAATAAAGCAATGATGGAATTTTAACATTCATCATGTTCAGGAAGGACCATTACATTTTACACACATGCAAAGAA
Organism: Pogona vitticeps; assembly: GCF_051106095.1. Lineage (NCBI taxonomy): Eukaryota > Metazoa > Chordata > Lepidosauria > Squamata > Agamidae > Pogona > Pogona vitticeps. Next base: position 20,249,422 of record NC_135791.1, on the reverse strand, counting down.
ATCACACATAAAATAACCCCCTTATAAAAATCAAGGAATGAATGAACAGTTTTTGTATTTCTCTCTCAAGAGGCTCATGTTGCTGCTAAGGGAAGAAATTAGACTGGACCAGAAGGCTTGGATGAAAGAAGGGGGCTTTGATAGAAGTAGGGGTGACAGGGTTTTTTTTTTATTGTGGAGCTTCAACTTCAGTTGAAGGAATGTATGTAGGAACATTCCTCTTCCATGGGCTAGCTTGAGAAATTTACTATTGGCTACAGCCTACTTAAGGGACGTGGTGGCGCTGCGGGCTAAACCGCAGAAGCCTGTGCTGCAGGGTCAGAAGACCAGCAGTCATAAGATTGAATCCACGCGACGGACTGAGCGCCTGTCACTTGTCCCAGCTCCCGCCAGCCTAGCAGTTCGAAAGCATGCAAATGCAAGTAGATAAATAGGGACCACCTCAGTGGGAAGGTAACAGTGTTCTGTGTCTAAGTCGCTCTGGCCATGTGACCACGGAAGATTGTCTTCAGACAAAACGCTGGCTCTATGGCCCTGGAAAAGGGGGATGAGCACCGTCACCTAGAGTCAAACACGACTGGACAAAAATTGTCAAGGGGAACCTTTACCTTTATCTTTACAGCCTGCTTACCTGGGGGATTCTGGGAATGGAATCTTTCCTAAGATTCCATTCCCAGCTGAATCTCACTTTCTTTCCCCCAGATCTATGAAGGATGTTTGGGAAGTTTAAATACTGTGAAATTCTCACCTGTCCCTAATAGGAGCAATTGAAATCTCCAGTATTGTGTTGAAGACTCAGAGTAATAAGCTCATTGGCCATCAGGACCTGAGAGAGATCCATAGATGTGAAGCAGTTTGGAAGCCAGTATCCTGTTCCATTTTTACACACAGGCAGAGCGTCTGTGTCAAAAGCTGTCACCGTGCTCTCTTGAGGTGAAAGTCGAGCATGACCAGGCTCACCTCCAGTAGCTCCTCAGATCACTAGGTCAACTTCCACCACTTCACTTCTGCACAGAAAAATTGAACAGGACATGGTCTCTGGGGACAAGCTCACACACAAGTCAGTAACAGTAAAATTAGTGTGAAATAACTCTAAGTTTGTAGTAAAATAATGTGCCACCAAGTCAATTTAGACTTATGGAAACCCTATTTAGGATTTTCAAGGTAGAGAATACTGAGAAGTGGTTTGCCCTTCCCTTCTTCTGGGGGTGCCCTGGGACTGTGCAGCTTGCCCAAGGCCACCCAGGCTGGCTCGCATGAGGCATAGTGGAAAATCGATCTCCCAACCTTTGGCTCCTTAGCCAGGTATTGAAACCACTGAGCTATCCAGCTACCTTTACCTTTAATAGTGGTGCAGGTAGTGGAATTCTGTCATGCATAATTTGATTGAAAAGTGAAGAATAACTATCCTAGAAACTCCAGAGGGTCACAAGCTGTCAATTGCTGGTTTACAATCAAAATCATAAGTGCATTCCCAAGTACAAAAAAAATCTGAGCACGGCAAAGTTACCTGATTCTAGAAAATTACTTTGGGACTGTGCAGCTTGCCCAAGGCTACACAGGCTTGCTCTTTTCACAGAAGGCACAGTGGGGAATCGAACTCCCAACCTCTGGCTCCGCAACCAGATACCTGAACCACTGAACTCTCCAACCAGCTGATTTGTAGTATAGTTAGACCCAATGGCAGCTTGTCTATCAGGTTCAGTCCTACCTCCCAGTTACAAGTGGTGCCTCACTAGATGATGATAATCCGTTCCACTGAAATCGCTGTTTAGCGAAATCATTAGCGAAAAGCATTTCCCCATTGGAATGCATTGAAATCTGTTTAATGCGTTCCAATGGGGAAGAATCGCCGTTGTCTAGCGAAGATCGGCCATAGGAAAGCTGCTTTGCGAACCTCTGATCAGCTGTTTAAACCGCTGTCTTGTGAAGCCTAGGTCCCAAAAACACCCATTTTGTGAGCATGGAGGGAGCTGTCAAAATCGTTGTCTAGCGAAAATCGGTTTGCGAAGCAGGGAGCAAACATTGTCCAGCAAAATTCCCCCATAGGAATCGCTGTTTTGCGAATCGCTATAGCGATCGCAAAAAGTCAATATCTAGCGAAAAAACTGTCATGCGGGTTAACTGTCTAGCGAGGCACCACTGTAAATCACTCCAGCTTGCCTCCTTACCAAAGGCAGAAGTCCTCTGCATGTGTGCTAGGTATTCTAACTACTTGTGTGAATGCTTGACTGGCTGGCTGGCTGATCATGTGTGCATGTGCGCACGGACATACATTCATACACCCTTGCACTCTCTCCCCCCACAAGCCAACCACAATGGGCACCAGCTGCTCCCCCCCCCCACACACACACACACACACACTTCTACTCCAAGAAACAGGAACCACACCTCAGGGATGCGGGGACAATTTTCAGCAACATCTCTGAACTGTAATTCTGAGGTTCCTTCAGGGAAGAGGGCACCGTTAAGCTGCTATAAATGTGACACTAAAAGCAGGAAGCAATGAGAAGAAATCAAGTGAGCTTTAAGGCACCTTGGAGGCTGAGCGAGCGAGAGAGACAGAACGCAAGCTCACACAGGCATCCCTTTTTCCTAGACTACAGAATATTTCACAATCCTCATGAAATGGAAAGGGAGTAGCCATTCTGAATTCCTTAATAGAGATAGGAAAAGTGATTGTTTTGGACTACGGGTCTCCAAAGGTCTTTATCGCTTAGCCCAGAGTTAGGAGGTGTGATATTCTGTGTGTTGCATTGGCCAGATAGGCACCGGTCTGTTTGTTTTTATTCTTTGCAAGAAAACGTCTGCCAAGGCATTGGTGGTAGCCCCGTGGCATCTGAGAAATGGAGGAAGGCCCCCGGGAACGGGATGACAGCTGAACCTGGTGGAGTTTTGGCTCGAAAGAGCTTTGGCAGAATCCGAAGACAATCCCAGTCTTCTTTTGACTGACCAAACTCACCATCCCTTGTCAGTTTTGTTTAGCAGCTGGTGAGGTAGTTGGGATGCCTGGGGGGGGGATGCTGGTGGGAGGGCAAAGCAGTCAACAAGAAGGGGAGGGTATGAATGGAATGGCAGAGTGTCTGGATCCAGGGGTGTTGGCAGAAGGAGGAGCAAAGTTGGGTAATGGCTGGAAGCCAGCTGTCTAATCCCATCCTGTCAGGTCTGGTTGGCTCTCGGCCACCCTGTCTCAACCGCCAAGGATCCTGACAGCGCCTTCATGCCCAGAAGCGGAGCTTCAAGGGTGGCAACTGCCAGTGGATGAGGGTCACAGCTGGCTCAGATTCTTTCTCCACCCTATTCTGTGTCATCCAGGGCTTCTAAATTCCTCCACTGTCTTTGGGAAGGGGCAGAGTTAGGGACGGATTCACCCTTGCCTTCAGTACAATATTGTTGAAGGTTTCATTACAGTACCTGGTCCATAGAGCAATGGGCGGGATCAGCCATAACTCTAGAAATTGCACATGAGTAAGAAGAATGTCCAAGCCTGTCCTGGTTTTGTGGGTGGAAAACCATATTCCTCCACCCTGGCGAGGAGAAGTGGAAAACCTAAGAGAAGAAAGAAAAGATGAATTACCTTCCTCTGGCATTTTATAGTAGGAGCAGCAACAAGATCAGAAGCTACTTCATAGGTCTGTGAAGATTCTCAGTCATCCAGGTGTGGTTATCTGGATGCTGAGTCATAACAACTGGACTTCTTTCTTGAAATGTTTTCGCTATTCACCCAAGTAGCTTCTTCAGTCTGAAGCTTCAGTTCTTCAGACTGAAGAAGACACTTGGATGAGTGGCGAAACGTTTCAACCTAACAAGAAAGAAGTCCAACTGCCAAGACTCAACTTCTAGACTACCTCATAGGGTGTTGGACTGCAATAGGAATTTTGTATTTATTGGACAACAAATTCCATAATTCTCCATGGACACATACAAATGTGGCTGATCTATACAGAAAAGGCCTCAACTAGAAGTCTACCTAGGCCTAGCTGTAGACTTCAGAAAGAAAGCTCCCAGTTTATATCAAGGCAGAAAGAAGGTTGGGCAGAGCTAGGCCTAGCTGGGTCTAAAAGCCTTCCAAAGTTGAAGCTTTTTTTATACAGGTCAAAAACCTTTAGGTGTCTCTCAGATGTGTATCTGTCAGGTAGAACTTCCAGAATGGGCTTTGTAGCCCAGAAAATCTGAAGAGCCCATCCTTAGAGTTAGATCATTCACCCATCCAGCACATGATGGTTATCATGGACTGCTAGCAGCAACCTAAGATTTTAGGCACAGGTTTCTGTTCATCTCTAACTAGGGATGCTGGTGTCTGAACCTGAGACGGTTTGCCAGAACTTAGTGAAGTAAATTTTTAGACTACAGTGGTGCCTCGCATTATGACGTTAATTCGTTCCAGCGAAATCGCTGTAGAACGAAAACGTCGTAATGAGAAAATAAAAAGCCCATTGAAACGCATTGAAACCCCTTCAATGCGTTCCAGTGGGCTGGAAATTCACTGTCCAGCTAAGATCCTCCATAGGGCGGCCATTTTCAGTGGCTGTCTTGTAAGGAATCTGTCCCAGAAAACAGCAGGGAGCCATTTTATTTACCCGGTGGCCATTTTGAAACTGCCAATCAGCTGGAGGAAAATCATCCTTTTGCGAAGAATCGGTTTCCGAAGCAGGGAACCGATCATCGCAAAGCAAAAAAACCCCATTCAGACCATCGTTTCGCAAAAAGATCATCATAATGCAGTTTTGTCGTAATGTGGGGCAATCGTAAAGCGAGGCATCACTGTACAATTCTGTCTCCACCATAGTTAAAGCTGATCAGATAATTCTGGAGCCTACAGTCCACAAAATAGCTTCTCTGTCTTCTGCCTTATGTGTGCAAAGAAGGTGATCTCTGAGTTACATCCCCTTTCCATGGTGAGATCCTAATTCCTGACACCCAGTGCAAGCAATTAATATTGGAAGATAATCGATCATATAATGCTTTATTAGACGAGGACCTGCCGCCTGCTCCCCTCAGCGCCTTCCGCCTACCCACCTTCCAATGTCTTGTTCAAAGATAAGATCTTTACATTTACTACCAATTTAAATCTGGCAAAATTTCAACATGCTCGTTTCTCCTGACGGTCCTCTTGCGACAAGATTGATTGTCGCCTCCAGAGGTATTTTAGAAAATCCTTCAGCAGATAATGTTTCCAAAATAGGCCTTCAGCGTTCTTATGCTGAAAATATAGGAACATTTCACAAAGTGAACATCTTTGCATTTGTGGGCAAAATAAAGTGGAAGATCTAGTGCATTATTTATTTCCCTCCCCACTATACAGACAGCCAAGAGAGAGATTTATTGATGATGTTACAAGCCAATTATCAGGCTCCGTGGAGGCCCAGAAAATTTATTATCTTCACGTGGACCAAGGAATTCCTGTGTAACAGAGATGATTGGTTTGGTGTGCAAACTGAGAAATTCAAATGTAACGGCCAGATTAGATGTGAAGTCAGAAATGTAGAAATACACCTCTGTTCTTTTGGTTGTTTTGAACACCACCCATCAGGCTTTAAAATACCTTGAGAAAGAGCTCTTCCAGACAGGAGGAAAGTTTCTGTAAAAGTACTGGATTCTGCTCCGTTGGCTGTGAGTAATTTTGCCACCATCCACACGACATATGGCTTGATCCAAAATCTTCATTGCCTTTTTCTCTGCTTTCCAAAGCTCCCTCCCCACCCTCCCCGGCACTGATATCTTCATTTGGTTTGTCCTGTAGATCTGAGTTCAATCCTGATGCACTCAGTTAGCCAGATCAAGGTTGACTCAACTTCCATCCTTACAAGGTTGACAAAAAGAGTATCCAACTCACTTGTGTGTGTGTGTGTGTGTGTGTGTGTGTGTGTGTGTGTGTGTGTGTGTGTGTGTGTGTGTGTGTGTGTGTGTGTGTGTGTTGGGGGGGAGTATTGTTTGCATCATTGTGTTGTCAACTGCCCAGAGAGTGCTCCAAGCACTATAAGGTGGTGTATCAGTTGAAACAAGAAATAAATAAATGTAAAGGTGCATGTTTTTGCTGAGCATTTTGGATAATTAAAAAAAACAACCAATAAGCCCAGTATTCTTTCATGCTGATCAGTTTGGGCACAACTTTGATTTTTCCATCTGGAAGAGCCCTCCATTGTGGGATATTTTCTGGCCTCATGAGAATCCCTTTGTACTGAGAGGAAGCAGCAAGGATATGTTTAATGTACCGGCCTTGTGAATCCATGGGAAATGCCAACCCCTGAAATGGGCTTAGCCTACATCCAAGTTGAGTATACCATTTCTACTTCATAGCATCATCCTTTCCTAAATGGCACAATTTTTACCCCCTCCATTTCACTAGGTGGAACAAAAAAAGTATGTTGATGGCAAATGCGGGAGATCTGTTGGGATGTCTTTTTTTTAATCTCTACATGTTAAATGCCTGAAATGTGGTTAAGAATTTGTCAGACTACAATGCTGCAGAATTGCTTACTTGGCAAATCTCTTTCCATGTGGATTCTCCAAAATAAACTCTGAGGAATAAAAATGTCTCATCTAGGTTCATGAAGGTGGAAACTGAAGGTAGAAGTTGACTTAATGCCCATTCTTCTGCTCATATAACAGTTGCGAGCCAATTCTTCTGGTGACCTATTTAGCTGATAAGGTGAGCACATCCAGACATCCAGATGTGGTTCCATAGGCATCCTTCAGTCTCGAGAAACTATGGTAACATGCTCTGAATCGAGGAGTGTCCTCTCCAGAGCATGAAGCCTGGGTAAAGTAATATGGAGGATAGGCTGTTACCCAAGCAGCAGATCCCCCCTCTCCATGTTGCTGAAATGGTCCAATGGAAGGGCAAGAGCCAATACAACTGGTTCCAGCGACGTTGCAGGAGTTGGCAGAACGATATGAACTGCCTTCAGGACTCCAGCTCCGGATTTTATCTCGAGGTTAACTCCTGAAGCCTTTTTCATCAGTGGATATAGCCACAAGGCAGTGGAGTTTTCCTTCTCCTAGATGGGCTGCCTTCCAAGGCTGACGAGCCCCACCTACCCAGCAGATGTGGTTAGACCCTTGCCTAATATAGGCTCTAGAGCAATGGTTCCCATCCTTAGGTGCCCGGGTATTCTTGGACTGAAGCTCCCAGAAATCCTTCACCACTAGCTGTGCTGGCCAAGATTTCTGGGGGTTGTAGTCTCAGAACATCTGGGGACCCAAGGTTGGGAACCATTGCTCTAGAGAGACACTTAAAGTCACAGTTCTCAGGAAGAGTCGATCCTTCACACATTCTGTGTCATCAGCCGAAATCTATCCTTGCTGAGTCTGTTTTTAGCAGCAACATTAGCAAAGGATGCTGGAGAGGCTTCCAGACATATCTGATGCCACATATAGCTTTTCCCCAACCACTTTGGCCACCAAGAGTATTTGCTGTGCATCATGGTGAACAGTGTTTGTCATTGTGGTTCTTTTAGATGTATGTATTTTTTTATTTCTGTGTGTCTGTTTTTGCCCTTGGAAAAAATTTGCAGAAGCCACTGGGTTGATGACATAAGATGGTTGATGCACATCTGATTTGTTGGTGGCTTGGAGAAAAACTCAGCACTAATCAACCATGCATCCCTTTGTCAAGTAACTCTCTGGACAAGAAAGCCATGGTGATGCAGTGGTTAACATACTGGATTGGACATGGGAGATTCAGGTTCAAATCTCCACTGAGCCATGAAACTCCCTGTGTGCTCTTGGCCAGCCATATTCTTTCAATCTTACCCACCTTGCAGGGCTATTAGGAGGATCAAGGTGAGGTAGAGGGAAAGCTATGGACAACACCTTGAACTCACTGAAGTCAAGATTGATTGATTGATTGATTGATTGATTGATTGATTGATTGATTGATTGATTGATTGATTGATTGATTGATTGATGTCCCGCCCATCTGGTCTGGTCGACCACTCTGGGCGTCTTCCAATAAGGTGTATACGATAAAACATAAGAATTTTACAAATAGTCCATTATCAGCCTGGCTGCTTTGATTAGCCAGGCCGGGCAAGGGTCCAAGGAGGAGGTGGTGGCTCGACAGTGGTCAAGCACTCTGGCCACAGAATCAGGCGTGACTGGCTGAAAAGAGTCAAGGGTTACCAGGCAAGACGGAGCGCTGGACATCTCTGCTCGACTCACTGTGTCCAAAAAAAGGAGAGAGGTCCCGTCGGATGGCCTCCACTTTAGATTTTAAAAAGGCTGCAAACTGGTCAGGTGAAAAACTAGGGGGAGGCCTATCATCCAGACCAGTTCCGGATAGGTCGTGCACTATATGGAATAACTCCGCCTGCTGGTTGGATGCTTCGCTTATCCGGTTAGCGAAGTAAGTTCGACAAGCAGCCTTTACCTTAGACAGGTAAAGGTTAGTTGCGACCCTGACAGCTATCCTATTATAATCCGTCGGGTTCTTATATAAATGTTATATAAATGTAACAAACAACTTGTAGAACAATGCAGGGGCCTCTCCTGCTTGGGTTATAAGCCATGATGATCGTGTGAGGATGATGACAAAGACAATAACAATAACGAAGTTCTGGAATTCAGTTGGAGAAAGGTAAACAGTCTGTAGTCATTCACAAATAATTGCAGGCTGTGAGGATTTGGGACCCCCATCCTGTAGCCATGCACAAGATGTCAGAACAGGGCAAAATGCCTTCTGGGCTGCCATTTTGTTTTAGTTCCTGGATGTCCTAACAAAATAATCGGGGGGTGGGTGGGGGTGGATGAGGAACTTTTCCATTCTGGAAGTATCTGAGCCCATGATTTTGTAACTAATAGGGTGCAAACCCCCCAGTTCTTAAGCTCAGCACAAGAAAACTGTAACCAGAACAATATTGTATTCTGGTTTTTCATAATTTTTGCTGATCTTTGAGGTCTGGCCCTAGTGAGCCCCATGGATAGACTCTTGGCTCAAGGACTCTTCAGAATTTCTCACCCTAAGTAAACAATATTTTTCAATAAAGAGCCTCTTTATCTCACCTTAGGATGTGCCCTTACCGGCCCTTTGGGTGGGCTGGTGTAGTCTAAATAGGGTTGCTTGAGGTCAGGTGAGGAATGATATGCCATTAAGTGCAGTCCTTGTATCCAAATGGCAAAATGACCTCAAGCGACCCTATTTCTGGTATCGTGAAGTGGCTTAATATACAAGCCACTTCGGGGTATTGGCAAATTGAACACTTCCCCTGCTCCCCTGTAGAAAGGCAGGGGAAGTGAAATTATTTCAGCAAAATGTGCTGAATCATTTGGAATATATATATATATATATATATATATATATATATATATATATATATATATATATATAATTTTCTTTGCCTTTGTGTGAAGTGCCGATCAAAACTATGGCAGTGGACGGTTTCTCAATCAGGACTGCATGTAAGGCAAAGGAAATGTTTTTTATAATTTAACCCAAGTGATTCAGCACATCAGTGATAATCTAGCACAGGGGAAATGAATAATTTCACTCCCCCTGCCTCGCCACAGAGGAGCAGGGGAAGTGTTCGATTTGCAGATATCCTGAAGTGGCCGCTTCACAATACCAGACACGGAGAACAAAAGGAGCCTTGACAGCTTTGGCAGCTTCAAGGCTCAATTGTGGTCCATTCCCAGTGATCACATGTACTGGGAATGGATCAGACTAGAGTGCATTCCCCCCCCACACACACACACACAAAGAGTAGAAGCCCTGGACAGGGGCTCGAAAAGATGTGAACAGGTTGTCTGAACTCCAGAGAAAAGAAAGAACCAACCTGTCACCGCGGTGTGCCAAACAGTGGCGCACATGCCCGTCTGATTGAGCCCTTAGTCACGGCAGAAGGAAATTCTACAGTGACTTGCTATGACTGCGGCAGAGCCCTCTCCCTCCCTCCCTCCCTCCCTCCCTCCTCTGCAGGTCTGTGTCCTTCTAAGGCATCCGTTCCTCCCAGGAGGGCAAGACTCCCTATCAGTCCCACTGCAGCCCTTCTCAACTCATCCCTAGCCTGACCATTTCCACACACCCCCTCCCCTCCCTTGGGCCATCTCCAATCAGACCAATTGCCCATCGCAAGAGCGGCTGCTCATTTAGCTTTCATCAGGCCTTCCCATTTAAAAGCAACAAAAATGATTGAAGAGCCAGGGGGGAGTCAGCCATCAGGACAGATTAGCGGGGCTAAATACCCAAACCTCATCAGAGGAGGGGGTAGGGACTGGACTCCGTTGGCGAATCTCTCTGGGGAAAGAAACATAATGCGCATTCCTTGGTTTCAAAGCCCAGTCCTGGGCTGTTGTTTCCGGTTGGGGGGATTTCACACCCCTTCTGCAATCCATCAACACCTAAGGAGAAGAGGAAATGTCTAGAAAAAAGTCAGCTCAGGTAGGCACAGAGAGCCAAAGGCACAAATCCAGCAGAGAGACCTGAAGCATTGAAAAACGCCTACGGAGACCAGAGAGGCTGTCCAGCGATTCTTTGCTTGTTCGGTTCATTCATCCATTCGGCTGCTTCTCCAGGGATAGAAAGGTAGCATACATGGCTCCCCACCTCCACCCTTCATCCTCATGACAATCACCGTGTGTGAGGGAGGACAGGCTGAGGTAGGGACTGTCTCAAGTCTACTTACCTAGTGCCATGCCTGGTGAGGACTAGAAACTTGAACTTCCAAGCCTAGCATTCAAACTGTTCCACTCCGCTGGTTCTCGTAGGGCCACCAATTTTTCATAACCTGGACCCCAACATCATTGCTGTCCCCTGTCATTTTGTGCTCAGCATCAACGAGGAGGCTTTCCAAGTGTGAATCCTGCTGTGTCTTGAGTGAAGCAGACTGCTCATTAAGGCAAATGTTGTTCCTTCCTCTTACAAGGTTATCTCGCCATTCAGGCAAACCTTTCAAGGTCACCAGCCTGAGATATTGGGCATGCAAACAAAGCCATGCTGTCCTTCTAGTGATAAGCGACAAAACAGAAAGCAATGGTGTCATTGTCAGTGGCAGGCGGCCACTAAGTAAAGATGTCTTTTTCCCCCCATTCTGGAGTGTGCACAACTCACGTGCAATGAGATGAAGCCATCTGCCTCTTGGAATTGAAAAAAAAAGTCTCTAATCAACAGCAACCTGCTGCTGCTGCAATAATTCTTACTGAGCAGGTGGAACCTACTTCCAGCCTGTTTGAGCTAGTCATCTTCAAGGAATGCTGGGGACCTGTTACAGATTCCACATATACCCTTCCCTCATTGCTAGTACCAATGTGAACGCAACATCCTTGATGGAGACCCTTCAGACTCATGCAGCTGGACAAGCTGGTGGTGGTGGTGGAGAATCCTGTAGGATTAGAGACATCTTCCCTTCCACTGCCACCCAATGATTGCCAGATCTTCAAGCATAAGAAGACAAAGGCCAGTCTATGATACCCGGGAAAAAGAATTTAACTCTTCTCCTTGAATTACATGCATTTTGGTGCCTCCTTATAGTACCTGCTTTTCCATGGCTGTCCATGTTGTGTGTCTACCATCCTACCTTAATTATACAACATCAGAAGAAATTCATTAAAGAGGCTTCACAGGGCTCTTCCAAAACAAATAAGAACTCTCGTTAAGGCTGGCACAAAGGGGATTGTACTACTAAGAAAATTAAAACTGTGTTAATATATAACACTGTTTTAATTTTCCTACTAATGTAGCCCCCTTCGTGCAGGCCTTCAGGGGAAATGAAGAAAAACAACATGAAGTATTTTCTGAGAGTGGATTCAATGCTCTACTTTCCCTTTTATACAGAAAGCTGGAGGGTGATTTTCCCCCTCCTTTGTCTGCATGTTTTAACAATGCTAATTTTTTTTTCCAATCAGCCCTTTTATGAAAAGCAAACAAAAAATCATTCCAGCTCATTGCGCAGAACCCAAAGAGAAGTCTCAGACCATCCTGCCATGCGCTTCTCAACTGTGGAGAGCACCTCACCTGGATACGAATAAATGAGTGCATTAGAGTGTCTTGTTACTGAAAAGAAAACTGGTCATGGACCAATAGATGCACCCCGCTTGTCGGTTATCATGTTGTACATACCAGCAAAATCAGCATCACTCAGCCTCTTAAAAAGATGTTCAAAAAGAAAAAAAGCACTCATCAGAACAAGGAAACATAGATCACACCCTGGTTTGTCCATTCCAAACAAGGAAGTCACGACTTCTTTACTGTTTTAGAAAGTAGGTATCCTCTTTGTCGGGGACGTAGTGGCACTGCGGGTTAAACTGCAGAAGCCTCTGGGCTGCAAGGTCAGAAGACCAAGCAGTCGGAAGATCGAATTCACACGACGGAGTGAGCTCCCGTCGTTTGTCCCAGCTCCTGCCAACCTAGGCATTCAAAACCATGTAAATGCGAGCAGATAAATAGGCACCACCTTAGTGGGAAGGTAACGGCATTCCATGTCTAGTCGCGCTGGCCATGTGACCATGGAAACTGTCTTCGGACAAAATGCTGGCTCTACGGCTTGGAGATGGGGATGAGCACCGTGCCCTAGAGCAGTGGTTCTTAACGTGGGCGATAATGCCCCCCAGGGGGCGATTTCATTTTTCAGGGGGGCGATAGAATTAAAAGGGGCGGTGTGGGGGCGCTGGAGCAGAAGGGGGGCGGTAGGGGGGCCCTGGAGCAAGCCAAACCTGTTAAGATGGCTGCAGCCTTTTTACAGTGTGCATGAATATATATTTTCCTCCAATCTTAATTTAGTTTCAGAGTTTTCGTCTTGAAATTTTTAGTTCCTGCATTGTGGTTTGTTTTTATGCCCTTTTTATATTTCTTTTTGCGTCTTAAAATTCGCTTGCAACTAAATCATTAAATGTTTTTGGGGCATTTCATTTTCTTAGAATTGAATTTTGTTTTCAGGGGTCATTGGATTTAAGTATCATAAATAAATAAATAAATAAATAAATAAATAAATAAATAAATAAATAAATAAATAAATAAATAAATAAACAAACAAATAATAAATAAATAAATGAATGAATAAATAAATAAGAAAGATATCATCACCGCGAGGAGGGGGGCGGTGATAACTTACTCAATGGCTCAAGGGGGCGTTTCTTTCAAAAAGGTTAAAAACCACTGCCCTAGAGTCAGATGCGACTGGACTAAATGTCAAGGGGAACCTTTATTTTTACCTATCCTCTTTGTCAAATGAGTCCATGCTTAAAAACTGAATACTGTCTTCCCCCCACTTGGTAGGATGGCCACATTCCAGTTTTGGCGAAACAAAAGCAGCCCCTCCTTCTGTATAGTCATACAGATTGTTGGGATGATGTGGGAAAGGTTGAAGCAGCTGTACTGCTTCTTTCCCAGGCTGAGTCACCTTGAAAGACTTCTTCTTGTTTTACGTGAAGACTAGGAACTGGGATCAGGCAATGGTGCAGAGATGATAGACAGAATCTAAAGAGAATCCAACAGCTTGTTTGTACCATAACCCCCGCACCACGAGAAGCTACAGGCTCCAATCTCAATGGGGTGGAGGTGAGGGTGGATCCATTCTGGGGCTTGATCTGAACTTTGTAGAATCCAGCCTTTGCTGAGCTATATAGGCTCAAACCAAGGTCAGCACCTTAGGTGGAGTCTTCTAAAGTTCAGATGAAAAACCCAGAGCAGATTGACATCTCCAGCGACACTTCCACTTTCCACTGCCGTACAGCTCAGGGAGAAAGGGTCCTTTTCATCAAAGCATCCCACACACTTTCTCCTGGGGGGGGGGGGTCTTTCTAAAATTGCTTTCTTAGTTCAGGGCAATTTAGGCTGTCTCAACACAGCAGGAGACTTGTATTAGGTGTTTTTGAGTCTTGAAAGAGGTGTCGCTTTCATGTATGAATAAGATGAGCACTCATAATTTTAATTTTTGTTGAAGGGCATCATAGTTTGTGCACGCTGTCTCCATGTAAAACTAGTGTCTTTGAGAAAAAGGCCCACATGTGAACAAGTACGAGTTGATCGTTATTATTATTTTATTTTAAAAGATACAAATAACACTGGTGAGACTTCTAAACCTTAAATTTTGATGTAACAAAGCTATTGGCCATCATTATTTTGTGCAATGTGCATGAAAGGGTCACTTCCAAGATTCTCACCTCTTCTCTTGTGAAGAACACGGGTAAATCTCTTGCCCTCATGGGGGAGAGAATAATTTTGTGGTTGCTCCTACTCAGAGGAAAAGGATGAAACGAGTGGAGAGAACTGCTGTATAGCTCTGTGGTTTGGATATGTGGCTTCAGAATCAGAGGTTGGGAGTTCAATTCCCCACTATGCCTCCTTGACAGGGGCTGGACTGGATGATCCACAAGGCCCCTTCCACCTCTGCTTTCTCCTTGCCACCTCAGAGACAAAAGAATACCTTCTTCAAACCCTCTCCCAGATTCAAGGAGGAAGTGCCACAATTTTCAGTCATGTCCAAAAATAGGAGGTCATTCCTGATAGTTTTCAAGGCTCTAGAAATGGGGTGTGATACCTCCCCAGTGAGGTCACCCCTCCAGCTGCTTCCTAAGCCAACGTTTTTCCATATATCATCGGTGCTCTTATTCACAGCATCCCCTTCTATAAGGCAAGCTTAGGGTTCTTTGTCCACATATTATCTATGAAGCAGAAAACTCTTTTGTTTCATGCCAACAAGTCAAGTCAAGGGCACCATTTCAAGAGATCCTTTTAAGCATGGCCACAAAGCACAGCCCACAATGCCAGAAGTAATTCTTTATATCCAGGATCTATAAAATGAATCCTCTTTGATACTGAGTCTCTGTAACTCTTCCCTGACTAGGCTGGGTCACTGCAACAAACATTGAGTCCACATCTCATAGGTCCAGTTTCCTGGTTTCATACTTTTGTTATTCCAGGAAAACAAGGTTCTAATTTCAGAAGCTTGTGTCTGATGCCCAGCACTTCGTTCCTTGTTGGGAAAAAAAACGCGCCAAGAGAAGAAGGCCTGGTTTTATCTTTGGATGGCCAGGTCCCTTATTGGTGGCCACATCTTGGCAAAGAGTTTGGTTCAAGTCAAAGTCCCTCATTGGATCTTCCCGGCATCACACCTGGGTAGCACTGCGTACATTCCTGGGGCCACGGTGCACAGCCGGAAGGGGGGAGCTGCTGTCCATGGTACTGATGGGCTGGGGAGTATTCGAATAGAAGACAGAATTAGCCAGAAACGGAGAAGAAAGTCAGAATGCCCTTCCACATCATTGCCCCAACCTCCCTTTCAAAGGCTTTAGTAGACAAAGAGCTGGGTTTTAAAAAAAATCGTTCTTGTGACTTTTTCAAATAGGCACCTACAAAAATGTGCATACATCATATTATATAGAACAGAAAGACGTTGATATTTCAAAGAAATTCAACTGATAAATTTCTCCAACTAGACCTGGGGTTTGAAGTGCTTAAATCTGAGAGGTCTGGTTTTGAATCCCTGTGCATTCAGCCATGTTAGGAGTAAACTAGAGTTGTTGTTGTTGTTGTTGTTGTTGTTGTTGTTGTGACATCCCATCAACTTGACTCTGACTGCTCTCCAAAAGGTCCTGCCCTCAACTGCCCTGCTCAGCTCTTGTAAATTCAACCCTGTGGTATCCTTTAGGGCAGTGGTTCTTAACCTTGGGTTACTCAGGTGTTTTTGAACTGCAACTCCCAGAAACCTCAGCCAGCACAGCTGGTGATGAAGGCTTCTGGGAGTTGCAGTCCAAAAACACCTGAGTAACCCAAGGTTACTCACTGCTTTAGGACAGCGGTCCCCAACCTTGGGTCTCCAGATGTTCTTAGACTTCAGCTCCCAGAAATCTTGGGCAGCAAAGGTGGTGGTGAAGGCTTCTGGGAATTGTAGTCCAAGAACATCTGGAGGCCCAAGGTTGGGGACCACTGCTTTAGGGAGTCAATCCACCTCATATTTTATCTTCCTCTTTTCCTGCTGTCTTCCACCTTTCCCAGCATTATTGTTGGGGTTTTTTTCCAGAGAATCCTTTATTCGCATGATGGGCCCAAAATAGGACAACCTCAGGTTCAATATTCTTTGCCTCCAGAGATAGTTCAGGCTGGATTTAATCTACAGCCCACTTGCCACCTGTTTTTTTTTGGGGGGGGGTGCTGTTCCTGACCAGCGTCTTATGTGAATATTGTAAGCTGCTTAGAAGGAATAAAATCATTGGTTCATCTAGCTTCATGTCATCATGAAGCTGGCTGGCAGTAGCTCTTCCATATTCAGGGTAGAATTCCTCCCTGATCCTATATGTAGACTCAAGTATTCCCAAGTGGTATTCCATCTGAGTTCTAATCAATCTGGATCCTGCTTAGCAGCTAAAATCAGATGAGATCAGGTGCATTTAGGATAGTAAAGTGATGTATTTAACATTTCCATGGCCGGGCAGGTGAATCCTCTCTAGATTGGGACTAGCTGTACCTGTTGAACCTGACCAGCACTGCTGAGGAGAATTTCACTCTGTGTGTTTTGAATGGGCTTACTTAAATTCACAGATTTCATATTTGAAAGAGTGAGGATAAAAAGACACTGGGGTTTAACTGTTTCATGTATTTATTTTATTTAAAATATTTTACCCCACCTTTCTCCTAAAAGTGAGGGACCTAAGGCAGCTTAGATGGTTAAAACACAATACTAAAAGTTAAAAACAGTAAATATTCAAATATTAAAGAATTGATAACATTATTTAAAAAACGTTAGGTAAAAGCATTTTTAAAAGCCTCAACAGATTTCGAAGCAACAAAATATAAACCATCCCATTTATTGTCTGCTAGATAGTCAGTCACTAAGGAAAAACCTGCCAGAAGAGAAAGGTCTTCATTCACTTGTGGGAGGAGAGCAAAGATGGGGCCAGTCTGGCCTCCTGTGGGAGGGAGTTCCAAAGTCTGGGAGCAGTAACTCTCCCGTGTCCTCACCAAACACAAATGTGAAGGTGGTGGGATCAAGAGAAAGGTCTCCCCTGGTGGTCTTAACACCTGAGCAGGTTCACAATGTGAGATGCTGTCCTTGAGATAGCTTGGACCCAACTCCATAGGTTAAAACCAGTCTGGAAAGATATCAGCAGCCAGTGGAGCTGCTGTAATGGGAGGGAAGCATGTTATCTAATCCATGTAACCAACTTAAACATGGACTAAATTGACACTGACAGATTTATTACTTTCCTCCGTTCCTCCTTTCCCCAACCCAATTAAGCTGCTGAAGTTCATCAAGGCGCTTGCCGGAGACTTACCAAAGTGGTTGGATGCCCGTACTTGAAAAGGTGTTTCTCGTAGGTAATGGCATAGATGTCTGAATCGCCCGAGGACCAGCGGGGATTGCCCCAAGAGGGGTCATAGGGTTCCATCTTGTCACCATTTGGAAACTGAAAAGGCATCAAGGAACATAGGGTTAAATCTAATTGCTACTTGCCCCTAGAGTAGACCCATCGAATCAATGGGAGTTTGGCCAGTCAGAACTTAAGTAGATCCCACTGATTCAATGAGTCTCCTTGAGTTGGAACTGGCAACTAGATGTAGCTTAGCGAGAAAGAAAGAAAATTGTGCCGTTGGATCACGGAATTTATTTACAATTTTTATTAGCTGCTTTTCTACATATCTACAGGGAATGACACATATAAACTGTAATAATGTTAAACAATTAAAATAGTAAACTCTTCCAAGGGAAACAAGACATTTGGCAGTGGAAAAAAAAATCATTAACTAACATTCAACACAACCAAATTTGCATCCATAAAACAGCAAATTGCTAAATTTGCATCCACTACAAACCGCAAATATCTATCAATCCAAAATCTTGTTTAAAAGGAACATTTTTACTTGGTCCCTAACGTTGTCAGCGAAAGCGTATCACAGATCTGTTCAGGGAGGATGTTCTAGCAAAACAGCTTCTGTGTTAGCCACATTGCTAATCGTGTACCTCACTTCATCAGCTGGGAGCAACCCTCAGAAGGCCTCCAAGAGAAGATAATAAAAGACAAACTGGTCCATATGGGGAAAAACTGATCCTTATGACACCCTGGTTGTAATCCACTGAAAGGGAAAAGGCTAAAGCAGAGAGCCTGTGGTTCTCCATGTATGGTGGAACTTTGGCTTCCACTAGCCTTAAAGAACCTAGTCAGTGATGAGGTGTGATGGGAATGGTAATTCACCAACATCTGGTGAGTCCAACCTTTACTGTCCTTAGGTTAATGGCTATACCACCAGTAGTCAGTGTGGTGTAGTGGGTAGCGTGATGGGCTGGGATGAGGGGAATCCCACACTCTCTCTGCCTCACCCTGATGTATCTTGGAAGGTCATAGTGATACCAAGGAAAGCTGAAACTATATTTTAAGATTTATCAATGAATTAATAACTGACAGTACATTCAGAGGTAAACCAGGCCTCGGGAGAATTTGACCCTGAAACATTCACAGATAACCCTTAGCAGAGAAGAACACAGGCCTCAGAGAAGCTACGCCCAAACAATACATAGACATAGTAATATATAAAGGGGAAAAGATAACTCTATGCCCCAGACTTTTAGGCACATCCTTGATGCATCATAGACATAGGTCAAGGAAAGATGGGGCATAATATATTTTCTTACATTTAACCAATAGATTAAGGGACGTGGTGGCGCTGCGGGCTAAACCGCAGAAGCCTGTGCTGCAGGGTCAGAAGACCAAGCAGTCGTAAGATCGAATCCACGTGACGGAGTGAGCGCCCGTCACTTGTCCCAGCTCCCGCCAACCTAGCGGTTCGAAAGCATGCAAATGCAAGTAGATAAATAGGGACCACTTCGGTGGGAAGGTAACAGCGTTCCGTGTCTAAGTCGCACTGGCCATGTGACCACGGAAGATTGTCTTTGGACAAAACGCTGGCTCTATGGCTTGGAAACGAGGATGAGCACCGCCTCCTAGAGTCGAACACGACTCGACGAAAATTGTCAAGGGGAACCTTTACCTTTACCTTTAACCAATAGATTAGCATAATTGCCATTAATTATCCAATGAGGAACTGGATCCAAAGTTGGGATTCAAATGTCCAATAGAATTGTAGTATTTTAATGACTCTTTGTTTATATCATATAAAACATCTGTACACTGTATTCTGGGGTGTGTGTCTTTCTATGCTTTTAAGAGAAGTCCCAGTTGTCCTTTTCTTTGCTGCTATTCAAATAAAATTGGGCCTTTGGTTCAGCGGTTTGTGTCTATGCCTGATTCCTTGCCGGAGAATTTTAGAACCCAGATTGGGCCGGGAACAATTGTGTGGATCAATCGGGGAGCAGCTCACTGGAGGAAAGGTGAAATATAAATCATTTAACAAATAAATTGTATGTAACTTGGGTGGTCCACTCCCCAGGTGGATGTTTTTGTAATGATGATGACATCATTCAACAGTGACATTAGTGTATGGGTGAGGAAGTGGCCACAGGGCAAACATCAGAGCCGGAATGTTCATTCACTTTAATTATAATTCCATGCTATTGAGCGATTCCAATTTATGGTGACCCCCTTTATAGGGCTTTCTAGAGTAGTCATAAGTAGAGATGGGCATGAATCAGAAAAGTGGCGATTTGTTGTGATTTGTGATTCATCAAGGTCAACGAATCACAAATTACAAATTTGCGATTTTTTTTCTGATGAAAAGATGAATTGAGTCATATATTTGTTTTTGAATTTAAACACCTATAAAATGGTGCGCCCCCCCCCCCAAACACCTAGGGGCAAGAAATTTGCAGGGAAGCTTCCTCTGACTCTCCTGTACAAGCCCTGCAAGTTTGATGACGTTTGGGTTTCAGGCATTCCAGTTATACACCCCAGGAGCGTGCCCTTTGGCACTGGCGTGGGGAAACCCAATGTTCGCCAAACTTGGAGGGATTGTAGGGGAGAGTCAGAAGAAGCTTCTCTGTAATTTTGATGTCTCTAGGTGCTGGGGGGGGGACTTTCCGGGGATAGAAATGGAAGAGAAGGCTGCACATGTCTGAACCAACCCCTACAATAAGAAATTGTGTGGCACCTGGGTCTATAGATGCCAGTCTCATCGTACTTTGAAAAAAATGAGGCCAGTGCAATCCATAGGTGTCTGTGAGGGGGAAGAAATCAAGTGGACGTTTTAACCATTGGAGGCTACCTGGCCTTGTTCTACACCAACACTCACAATTAGAGTTCCTTTTCGTGTAGCAAAATTGATCCTCTACCATTAACCAAGTCACAAGTGCCAGACGCTCAACTGCTTATCTCAGCAGGCTGAAGCCATGCTGGGCAACAAAACTGAATTTCTGCCTTTTGTGAAATGGTTTAAGGTGAGATGAACCCTAACAGATAGAATATGACAGCCATAGATATACATTCTGTATGTCTGGAGGCTCTTTTGTATGTCAGGACTTCCAGCCTATTGATTTCAATCATGAGAATCCAGTGGCAAAACTTTGGGGGGGACTGTACCACTTCACAATAGCAGGTCAAGAATATAGATATGAAAATATCTGGGGTGGGGGCACAAAATCTGACCATCCTGCATATAAAAAATAGCATATGAGGACAAAAGGCAGGTGAAATGCTTCTTTCACTCCGCTTTTCTGTATAAGTTAATATACAACTGCTGGCTGGACGGCGCAATGGTTTAGGTATCTGGCTGCAGAGCAAGATGTTGGGAGGGAATGGCAAACCATTTCTGAGTATCGTCCACTTGAAACACCCTGGAAGGGGTTGCCATAAGTCAGAAATGACTACTACTACTACGACGACGACGACGACGACTAGTACTAGTACTAGTATTAGTATTAGTATTAGTATTAGTATTAGTATTAGTATTAGTATTAGTATTATTCTGCAAAATAAAGTAATATATTCCTATATGACTTGGTTCTTCTTGTTTTATCAACTCTTGGATGCCAGAAATATTCTAGGTTATAGTTTCTCTCATTTCGTAGCTTTTTTTAAAATCACTCCAGACATTGTCATGGGCTATGTCTTCTCATCAACACACATCCACACACCCCTAGTGTACTCATATTTCTTTCAGTCTCACCTGGCGTGATAAATAATGCTGTTGGTTCTCAGGCGGAACTTTCTGGTTGCTTGCTGCAAAACAAGAAGGCGGAGTGACTGTGACTTTTCACGGGGGAAGCTGGCCATCACTTAGTGCTCGGAGATATTATCATGGAAAAGGAACCAAAATGGAGTATGGCTTTTCAGCATTCGCCTTCTGGCTTCGCCCAACATTGTCTGCTGCGCCTTCCACCCCACCAACCACAATGGGCACCAGCTGCCACTGGCCAGTGGATAGAAGAAGCTCTTTTGTTCAGATCCATCCCTTTTTAAGCAAGCAAAGTGATGTGGAGACAAAGGTTGAGTCTAAGCATCCTTTCTTCCTCTGGTTTGAACTGAACATAATTCAGAATGCCTTGATAAGGCCTCCGTTTCTGTTTTTAAAAGGTTGAAATGACAGCAGGAAAAAGTAAATAAATACAGTGGTGCCTCGCAAGACGACAGTAATTCGTTCTGCGAGTAGCGCTGTCTTGCGAAATTTTCACCTTGCGAAAAGCGGTTTGCCATAGGAATGCATTGCAATGCATTCCTATGGGAACCTCACAGGACAAAAATAATTCATTCGTCTTGCAAGGCATCGGTCTTGCAAAAAAACCCCACATTCATCTTGTGAAGCATGGCCATAGAAGAAGCCATCTTGCGAGGCACCACAGCGATCTCAAAAACCATTCGTCTTGCAGTTTTTTCATCCCATGAGGTGTTCGTCCTAAACCCCATACTTATGTCTAGAAATGTGGTTCTCAACTTCGGGTCCCCAGATGTTCTTGGACTACGACGCCCAGAAATCTTGGTCGGCACATCTAAAGGTGAGGGCTTCTGGGAGTTTTAGTCCCAAGACATCTGGGGACCCAAGATTTGGAAACACTGGGTTAGAAGGAACATATTTTCATTCTTTTGCTCTCTATATACAGATGGCTTAAAATTGTCTAGGGGACAATTGTAGCTAAGATGTTTCATGGAAGGCAGTCTCCATCATTCTCCACCATTGCTTAAAACTGTTTTGAGCTGGGGTGAATTGAAGACCAAAAGCGTCTGAAGGGCGACAGTTACTCACCCTTGATGAATCCAACTCATTCACTTTGATCAGCTCACTCAGTACACCTTACCTCTCCGATGGCAGGTCAGCCAAATGAGGAGAACTAGGAGCACTAAGACCAGAAGCATCCCCAAAATTGAACCAATCACAATGCCAGCAATGGCCCCTGCACTCAGGTTTGTACCTGTGAGAAAAAGAAGGGTGAAGTCAGGACTGAAATCACAGGAGTCCAACGTGAGTTTACAACCCAAGCTAAGCCGAAAGTGAGGCACGACAAGAGAAGCACCACCATACAGATGAAATAACAAATACAGTGGTGCCTCGCTAGACGATGATAATCCGTTCCACTGAAATCGCTGTTTAGCAAAATCATTGTCTAGCGAAAAGCATTTCCCCGTTGGAATGCATTGAAACCTGAATTGTCGTTGTCTAGCGAAGATTGGCCATAGGAAAGCAGCTTTGCGAACCACCCATCAGCTTTTTAAATAGCTGTCTTGCAAAGCTTAGGTCCCGAAAACGCCCGTTTTGCAAGTGCGGAGGGAGATATCAAAATTGTCATCTAGGGAAAATTGCTTTGCGAAGCAGGGACCAAACATTGTCCAGCAAAATTCCCCCATAGGAATCACTGTTTTGCGAATCGCTATAGCGATCGCAAAAAGTCAATGTCTAGCGAAAAAACTGTCATGCGGGGTAACTGTCTAGCGAGGCACCACTGTAGGTTCCCATAATGCACTTTTGGTCTAAACTTGGATCTTGGAGTTGAAAAGATGAAGGTAATCCGGTGATAGGACTGAGCTGAAACAAGATGCTTTTCCTTTTCAGGAAGCACAGAAATTGTTCCCTTCAGCAATTTTCTCATAACATCCACCAAAAAAATTTGCATACATTCGCAGAAGGCATTGCCTTCACTCAGAACTGGCTTTCCCCCACTTCAGATCATAACGAGATATGGGACCTATGGAGAAATGTCTATGATGTCATGAGGTCATCTCTTCAATTAATCATACACTTCATCACTCACTGGGCTTGCTCGTGTGTCTATTCCCAGGAAGTGTTCTCTGCACTTCTCCCTATCAATTAGGTTAATTTGACATCATCGTACCGGCAAATTTATTCTGTTCACCACATGGCCGTAATGGATTGGTATTCACCACATAAGTATTCCAGAAAAAAAAAGAAGGCCAAGTATGATGTGTGTGTGTGTGTGTGTGTGTGTGTGTGTGTGTGTGTGTGTGTGTGTGTGTGTGTGTGTGTGAGAGAGAGAGAGAGAGAGAGAGAGAGAGAGAGAGAGAAGCAACTTAGGGAGATAGTAGCAGCAAATGGAACTGAGGAAGGCAAACAGCTGATTTATTCTGGCAATTGGGAAAAAAAATATCTCAGGACCTCTAAAACAGTATTTTTCACTACAAAATTTAAACAACTTCACATTTGGTGAAGTCCTACTTTAAACTATTTTATGTTACAGATCTTCATTTTTAACCACCCTGGTAAACCATTTTAAATAGCGGTGAAGTGCCTTTAAAAAAAAAAAGCAGTCGGTATGAATGCTTAGAAATTAAATTATTTTAAGCGATTTAAAATGTATTCGCTGCTTTCATGGCCATTCAATCCCATACTACCTGGCTCTTCTGCTCTTCCCCATTCATGAGGTTTACCACGACAGACAAACATATAGTCACCTATGGTGAGCAACCGTCACTTTCAGGTGACCAGGCCTGGAAGCTTTTGTTAATTTTCAGAGGGATTTTTTAAAACTTAAATGCAAACAAGTTGTGCATTTGTCCATATGTGAATGTGTGAATAAAAACAGATTATACCTTGTCTAAATACATTTCCAGGCCTGTCCTGAAATCCAAACCACTATGTCCCATGTGCCTCAGAAAGAGGATGGAACTTTTTTTTTGCTTCCTCTCAAAAGTACCTGTACTGATTTTATCAGCGTTTCCCCCACCATCCACACAACATAAGTCTTCTCCTGCTTGGTTCGGTGGTCTTTTCAAGACCTTTACTCTCTTTGGTCAACATGCTTTATTTTTTGTTCTGGTTTCTTCTAGGAGTTGGAGTTCCACACAATGACATTTTTCCAATGGGACCTTCAGGTCTGGCCTCCCGGTCAAAAACATTCAGTCAGGGTTAATTAGCAGACAAGCAGGCAAACACAGATCCAGAAGAAAAAGTTCAAGCAGGGAAGTGGATTTCTAAAATGTTTTTTTTAAAAAGAGTTCCTTAAAAGAAAGAAAGTGATTTTTTTTTTCAACGCAAGTTTGGGCACTAAGGTCAGCCCAATCCAACTCCTTAAGGGACCACATGGGAGAAAAAGGGGGAGAATTCAGATACATACCTGGTGGCTGGAGAATTTGAACATGAGAAGCATTCCCAGCCTGGGATCCTAGACAAGGCACCATTCGGAAGGAATAGAGAGTTTGGGACTGGAGCCCCATAATAGTGGCGGACCGATTAACAGCTCCCAGGACTTCTACTGTCTTCCACCCGTCAGCAGAACGGCGTTGATTAGGGTTCTGCATCTGGATCCAAAAGCTGGTCACCACTGATCCGTTGGGAATGGTCCAAGCCAGATGGACAGAACCAGGATGGGGCCCATGGGACAAAGTCCAGTTGGAGATGGAGGGACCTACCAACAGAGAAATGAAGAGTGGGCACACAGTCCATCAGAGAACTCAGCTTAGGGCCAAAATAGATGTGAGGCCAGCGATAAATGATCAAAATTCCAACTTTTTAAAAAATGGTGGTACTATAGGAAAACAATTAAGGCTAACTAGGCTAATGACGTGGGTGGCACTGTGGGTTAAACCGTAAAGCCTCTATGCTGCGAGGTCAGAAGACCCACAGTCATAAGATCGAATCCATGCAACGGAGTGAGCTCCCGTCGCTTGTCCCAGCACCTGCCAAACCTAGCAATTCGAAAGCACGTAAAAATGCAAGTAGATAAATAAGTACCACCACGGTGGGAAGGTAACAGCGTTCCGTGTCTAGTCGCGCTGGCCACGTGACCACGGAAACTGTCTACAGACAAACGCTTGACCTACAGCTTGGAAACAGGAATGAGCACCGCCTCCTAGAGTCAGACACGACTGGACATTTGTCAAGGGGAACCTTCACCTTTACGTTTTGGCTAAGGAAGGAACATTAATTAATAAGGAGGAGACCAACAAAAGGAATTTCACCTAAGGGACCTCTGTATGTGCCTCCTTTCAAGTGGACATGTGTTACACCACAAAAAGAGTAAAGCTGTCCCTTGCTAAGTTGCCATCATAATAAAGCTGATTTGTAACTTTTTTGATTGAGAAAATAAAATTTATTTGAGAAAACAATTTTATTGAGCATATAATTAATTACTAGTCAATTGGTTATTTACTAGGGACTTCCAACCTCTTCGCCCACTGATTGGCCAATTCCCAGGCATACACCAATATGTTGCATGGAGCAGGTTGGTGTTGAGACACCATTAAAACCAACATGGACAGAAGCCAAGCTTCTGTGTTGTTCATGGATGGAAGTATCTCACCAGTGACTGTGAGGTTGGCACGCTGAGATCCCAATGGATTGGAGCAGATGACACTGTAATCCCCCAAGTCCTGTGGGGCAGTGAAGTTTCGGATGGTAAGATGAGTCCTGTCCGGGCTCAGCTCCGAAAGGCTGCTAATGAGAATCAATGACTGGTTATCCCGATACCAGTTGATCTCCACAGGGTTAAAAGTGCCTTGGCAATGTAGTTCCACTATAACTGGACCACTGATGTTGCTGTAGGTCTTGAATGACAGAGAAACCCCGGAGGGTGCTTCTATGGAGAAAAAGAAAGTTGCATTGATAATTGTAGATCTTTTAATGCAAATTATCTCAGCACAATTTTGCATCCTTTCAGGGGGTTGCAGGAGGTAAGGAGAAAGATTATTAGAAGCCAGTGCTTATAAGAAGTGACCTGAATCGTAGCAGACAGCAGAGAGATAGCCAGTTAGGTCCAAGTATTTAATTCCATCTTGTCTTCTCTAGATCTACATGTAGATTAGTAAGCTTCCTCCTTCCCTCCCTTTCTGAGGTCAATTCTGCAGTAATTACTTCTTTCTAGTTGCCACCAGGATGTGGTGGCGCTGTGGGCTAAACTGCAGAAGCCTGTGCTGCAGGGTCAGAAGACCAGCAGTCGTAAGATCGAATCCACGCAACGGAGTGAACTCCTGTCGCTTTCTCCCAGCTCCTGCCAATCTAGCAGTTCGAAAGCATGTAAAAATGTGAGTAGATAAATAGGTACCATCTCGGTGTCAAGGTAAAACGGCATTCCCTAGTCACACTGGCCATATGACAACTGAAACTGTCTTCAGACAGGCGCTGGCTCTATGGCTTGAAAAGTGGGATGAGCGCCACCCCCTAGAGTCGGACACGACTGGACTGAAAATGTCAAGGGCAACCTTTACCTTTACCTAGTTGCCACTAGCACACCCTTAGCCAGCCATATTCAGCTGGCATAAATCTCAAACAGTCTCAAAAAGGTATGTGACTACAAGGACTTCTAATAATGTTTGTTTTGCATGTTATGGTGAGCACTTTCCATGAGCATGAGTACCTTCCCTTTACTTCAAGGAATTCAAGGCAATGCCATGGCATTTCTCCCGCACTGTCTTCATAACAATCCCACAAAACAATTTAGAATGAGAGGTCATGCCTGGATGAAGATCCTCTGAATTTCTTAGCTGGGTGATTATCATCATCCTTGTAGACCTGATCAGCGCCCTTGAACGTCCTATTTTCAATTCTTCCGTATGGCGAAATCCATGGCAGATTTCTTCTCTTACCTGGAATGATGCTACAGTTGCCCCGTGCGGTCAAATGACTTCCCAGACAGGTCACCAGGCTGCCGTTGAGTCCTGCTGGGAGTGGAGAGGCCAGCCGACGCGACAAGTTGAACCCACTGACTTCCTCCCCATGTCCTGGGAGCCCTTGGAAGCTTAAGCGGGGAGCCGGGAAACCCCCAGGCCAGGAACAGTTGAAAAGCAAAGCAGTGCCGTTATCTGCCAAAGTCACGGAGCAGCGAGGAGACCCAGGTGGTTTTTCTACAGGAAGAGTAAGGAGGAACAGTCCAGTTGTCTTCTAAATCAGATAGCCTAGAGACAGGGATTTATTTTTGCTTTATCTCTTTATTTTTTGATAAGGAAGAGAAGTTCATGCCCTAACCTGATGAACCCTACAGTTTCCTCTGGGCAGTTGGAAGGTGGCGTCGTCGCCGCCGCTTCTGTAATCCTTTGACGAACAGGAGGTGGGACCGTTCATTTGAATCCTCGCCTCCTCTCCGTTGCTGCTGCACTACCATGCAGTTCTGATCTTTATGCCCCAGCACCATGGAAGCCCTCGGCTGCGGCCAGGTGGGCGCATACATGCAAGATGGCAGTGGTGGAGGTGAAAGAGGTGGAGGCAGCTTCAAGACAAGGTAGGGCAGCCATGGGGGGGGCACAGAGGGAGAGGAAGGGAAAGACAGGTGGGCAGTTGCTCCTCCACCTCGCGCACAAACCGGAGAGCGAGTAGGTTGCCTAACCTGCAACCAGTTTGGATCCTTGCCCTAATTGGTGTTTGGGCTGTGATCCGGTGAGTTATTGGTTCTTGACAGGGAATAGAAAGAGATGGAGACCAGACATCCTGCCCCACCCCCAGAGGTGTATTCTGTCTCTTTACGTTGATGTTGCTCTTCCTGAAGACTGAGGATCTGCTGTAAATGGGCTTCTTCACAACTCCCCTGTAACTGTAACATCGGGGAACATTCCCATGTGTGTCTGGAGGTCGCGTAGGCCTTATCATGTTTCTAGGGGTCAGCTAAAGTTTGCTACATTTGGCATGACGAATCTTATTTCTATATGTGTGCTACGTTACTATATGCTGTTATATATTTAATTACCCTTTCTTATTTAATAAAGGCTGACTGCCGAAGAATTTATGCTTCTGAATTGTGGTGCTGAAGGAGACTCTTGAGAGTCCCCTGGACTGCAAGGACTGCAAGGAGAACAAACCTATCCGTTCTGAAGGAAATCAACCCTGAGTGCTCACTGGAAGGACAGATCCTGAAGCTGAGGCTCCAATACTTTGGCCATCTCATGAGAAGAGAAGACTCCCTGGAAAAGACCCTGATGTTGGGAAAGTGTGAAGGCAAGAGGTGAAGGGGACAACAGAGGATGAGATGGCTGGACAGGGTCATCGAAGTGACCAACATGAATTTGACCAAACTCCAGGAGGCAGTGGAAGACAGGAGGGCCTGGCATGCTCTGGTCCATGGGGTCACAAAGAGTTGGACACGACTTAACAACTAAATAACAACAATCAAATCCCAAAAAGTTTTGTTTTGGGGAGGTGATTGTTCGTAGTTCGTGGGTAGCCACGAACCACAAACAATCACGAAGCCCTAGTTTTCCAGTCCATGCCCATCTCTAAACATGACATTTAGCCCAACAACAAATATAGAGTTCTTCATTGATGCTATAATATAGGCCACTTTGGGAATTCCAAAACTTCCAGATTCACTGGACGTCTTTAACAGTAGAGTCCATGAACTATAATTCCCAGTGAAACTGCTAGATACGTGGACAGGTGCCCCGCCTCCCTGGCCTGGTTCCCACATGTTAAAATTAGCACCCCCTAGTGGGGAAAGAAAGACTCACATCAATGTCAACTCACGGGCAACGTTAAGATGGCGAGTGTTCCGAACCCGTTGTTGGGTATGCTGGTTGATGGCCAGGCAGGAATACATCCCGGCCTGACTCAGTTGGACTCGAGGGAGGTGTAGAACCGGCATGGAGGGTACGTAAAAGTCTTCAGTATCTGCCACATTCCAGTAAATGTTTGCTGAGGGTTCAGATGGTGCCAGGCAGGTTAAGTTCACAGTACTGTTCACGAGGACAAAGCTCCCTGTGTCAGAATCCCCGTCTGATGATGAGATGGTGATGACTGGCGTCTCTGGGCCATCTGGGAGGAATTAAAACGCAATCATCATGGAGTGTTGCCCCAATATAACGGCTGAAATCCAGATGCAAGTTGCAGCTGGAAGAGGCCCATTGAATCAGCGTGGATGTGGCAAGTCAATTCCCTTGGAAGTTCCATTCATTAGCATGAGCCTACTCTAGCTACGGCTTCATACTGGGTTTCAGCCGATGCTATAAAGACGCCACTGCTGCCGTTGACCTATCTCTTCTGCCCGGGGAGTGCACAGGCCCGGCCTTCTCCTTGCGGCTTTGGTTATCGAGGTCCTGACCTCACTGACAAATGGGGCTATTCAGGTTGATGAAGTGCCCATTTAGTAGCAAAAGGCTAGCCTTATGGTCTGTCATTTTGCCCAGCCATGTGAAGGAGCAAAGATGCTCCTCTGTGGGCCAGTGAACCTAAGTGGCTTCTCTCTGGGGGCTGCAGCATCGCTGTTATTTTCCTTCCTCCCTGGAAGACGCAGAGAAAGGGAACATGATCCTTCAAGGACAAAGATCACACCCTGCGGTTTTCACAAGCACGTCTAAACAACGGTTAGCTTCAAGGAGCAAGCATCTTCCTCTTTTAGACTTTAGAAGAGCTTAACCTGTCTTCCAACACTCACATTCCTTCAATATCCCAGGGAGGAAAACAGCATTATTCCAAAATCACAAATCTATCTATCTATCTATCTATCTATCTATCTATCTATCTATCTATCTATCTATCTATCTATCTATCTATCTATCTATCTATCTATCTATCTATCTATCTATCTATCTATCTACCTACCTACCTACCTACCTACCTACCTACCTACCTACCTACCTACCTACCTACCTACCTACCTACCTACCTACCTACCTACCTACCTACCTACCTACCTACCTACCTACCTACCTAGTAAGATAAATAAAAGACCTTTAAAATAGGTAGCACAGTAGTTAAACTCTGATCCCAAGATGTGAAAATTTTAGTGTGAATTTTATTTCAAATTAAAAGCCTGATGCATATCGGCTTTTCAGCCTTCTTCAAGCGCTATATTATATGAAGCAAAACAGGGGAAAAATCCACATATAACATCTTTTTTGGGGGGGATAATAATTTAAGCATTTCATAGAGTTAAATTATCATTATAACCTGAAAAGGCTAAGCCAAAATGTGTTGGGCTTTTCATTTGGCATAAAGAGCACGTGATAATTTATACATCCTATGACCAGAGTGTCTTCTTGCATTACAGTTTTGGTGGATATAAAAATTATTTTTTTGTTATCATTACAGTGGTTAAACTGCAGAACTGCAGTTAAGACTCTGCTCATGATCTCTGCTCTGTAGGACGGCCGTCTGTCCACTAACCATCTACGTGAAAATGAAGAAAAGAGGAACATCGGCAGGTCTCATCTTCTCAGAGATGAATTCATGCTATCCCTTCTTAGATTTGGCCAGATCTGGAAGGCGTGAAAACATTCAGATTTATTTGGGCACAAGTTAAAACAAAGGCGTGTGAATGTATGTGCCAAGGGTCACCCTAAATGACGTACACCTGATTACATAGTTGTGGCTGGAATCCTGTTGCTTAGTGTAGTGAGTTGCACTGGAGTAGGGCCATTGAATTAGCAGGGAGTCAGCTCTTCTGTCGGTTCAACTGATTCAACTAGGACTACTCAACTTCCAATTTATCTTTACTGTCTTAAGTCACAATTAGAGTAGTAGGTCCATTTGGATCCATGGAACGTATGGAGAAATTGACGCACCAAATTTCCACAGATATTATGGGCCTACTCTAGTGTAACTGTCTACACTAAGCAATAGGATTTCAGTTAGTAAATAATGTGAGGGCGTTGTGCCTCGAAAAGCAAAATAGAAAGATCTGAATAAATGAATAAAAATACTAATAACCCAAATGTTTCCAAGCCATCTGATGCATTATTACCCCTGTCTTTCCAGACCTTAGGAACAAGGCTTCCCAGAAGCATAAATGCGGGTATTTTTTCTGTTGTTGTTTAGCTTTTCTCCAAAGAATCGAGGAAGAAGACAGCCCATTTTCTACATTCCAACTTATTTTCACAACACGCTACGAACTGGGTTAGGCTGACAGATGGGAATGGGTACAAAGCCAACCTGTGCAGTTTGTATCTCAGCTGGGTTGCCTTTGAACTTAAGATTTCCCAGTCTAGGTCTAGCACTCTAACCACTACTTCATACTGTTGTAGCACCTGAAACAAAACACAAGACCTCTAGGGCATACTCACAGTAGACCGTAAGATTAGCAGTGCCAGTCCCGTTGCCAAAAGGGTTGGAGATGATACAACGGTAAGTGCCAGCGTCTGTCCGTACTGGGTGCCCGATTCGTAGGTAGCCAGCAGAGCGTAAATATCGGGGGTGTTCACTCAGACTCTCTCCATCTTTAGTCCAGGAGACTGAACCTCGGACAGGGGTGCAGTTGAAGGCGACAAATTCATCTCCTTCTGTTGCCTCTGCCGACGGTGGAGTCACAGAGACGTTGCCCACCTCCTCTAAGAAAACAGACGGGAGTAGGAAATGATACTTCTCTTCCCCCCCCCCATTTCTAAACAGTGAACTCAAGAGTCAGTCTACCCACCCTCCTGCCTGCTACATCACTTGATGTCCATCTCCTTTGTTCACCAGCTGACAGCAAGACATACAGTGGTGCCCCGCATAGCGATGATAATCCGTTCCGGAAAAATCGTCGCTATCCAGATTCGTCGATATGCAAAAACAAAAAGCCCATAGGAATGCATTAAACCCCATTTAATGTGTTCCTATGGGCTTAAAACTCACAGTTATGCAAAAATCCTCCATATGGCCGCCATTTTCGCTGCCCGGTATGCAAGGAATGGGTGGCCATTTTTTTCCGGCGGCCATTTTGGAACCGCCGATCAGCTGTTTTTAAAACATCACTATGCGAAGATAGGTAAGCAAAACAGCTTACCGACCATCACAAAGCGATTTTTTTGGCATTAAAAAGATCGCAATGTGATCGCTTTTGCGATCGCTAAAAACAAATCGCTATGCGGATTCTTCGTTAAATGGGGCGCTCGTTAAGCGAGACACCACTGTATTTCCCTTCCTGCCCAATCACCAAAAATGATCTCTTCACTTTATCTTGGCTCTGGGCTGCCATATTACCTGAATTATTAGAGGGTTAGCCATATCCTGAACTTGTTTACCCAGATCATCCCAGTGCTTGTTTCCAGAATCTGCAGGCCCCCAAACTCTTGGCTGCCCCACCTCTGTGATGTCACACTATCCCCTTCCTTGGTTTCATCCCTCAAGAATTGGGATACCATCATCCTGGCACCCTGACCAAACAGCCGTAAGAAGCTCAACACATCACTGCAGCTTAAACATGTTACTCACCGTAGACTCTAAGGGTGATGTTTGCCTTCTGCACAGAACTCCCCAAGGGGAAGATTTCCACGGTGTAAATGCCAGAGCTGGCCACGGTGACTGCTGTGATATTAAGGTTGCCTCGCATGGGATCCACACTGAACTGAGACTGGAAGTAGGGGGCTATCATAATGGTGAAGTTGGGATGCAAAGCCCCCATCGCAACAATGGTCATATTCTTCCTCCAGATAATTGTCGTCTGAATCTGAACAGCGGGTAATGGGAATGGGATGGGAAGAGAAAGAGAATCTCCTACACGGACCACCAATGGGGGTGAAGGAAGAGCTGGGAGTAAGAGGACTGAAAAGTGCAGGGGAAGGAGAGGGGGAAGCATAAGAGACAGGAAGTTTTTCATTATTTATTTATTTATTTATTTATTTATTTATTTATTTATTTATTTATTCATTCATTCATTCATTCATTCATTCATTCATTCATTCATTTGTACATACCCCGGCCAATCTAGACTGAAGTCTACTCTTGTTTGTCTCCCAGGTTTGGGGTGAGATCCACCATAATGCAGGACGAGGTAGTCAAGCTTGGGATAACAGAGCAGGACAACAAGGGAACCAATGACCTCAGGAGGTGGTGAGTGCTCCAACGCTGGAGGCATTCAAGAGAAAATTGGACCACCACCTGGTCTGCATTGACTTGGATTCCTGCCTTGAGCAGGGGTTTGGACTCGATGGCCTTATAGGCTCACCTTCCAACTCCATTATTCTATGATTTTATGATTAAAGGAGAGAGAGAGAGAGAGAGAGAGAAATGTGCTTGATTTCCAAAGGAAAAAGTGTTGGGGGTGAGTGTGAAGATGATGCTACAAGCCCCTAGCCTATTTTAGAAAAGGCATTCTCCTTTTGGTGAGATCCTGAGAACATGAAACAACTGCCCACTGTTCCTGCTGTCATTTCACTTCACAAGTTTCACTATCATTAGCAGAAATCCAGGAGTAAGTTACAGCGAGAGCAGGCTCATTTGAATCAATGGAATTGAACAGAGGCGTTGACTCAACCAATCCCCATTAATTCCAAAGGGCCTTCTGTAGTTGTGACTTACTACTGGATTTCAGCCATTATGATACCATGGGGCAGACAGCATCCAGATGTGCAGGGGGGCTGCCATCCCTGGTCTTTAGAGGGGTGCACCTGTTTCTGTGCCCACCCCCAAAATAAATATTCCTATTTATTTTTTTACTTCTACATTCCTCCACAAGAGGTCCATATAGCAACATTTCCCCTGCCCTACAGCACAAGACCTCTTCATGGATTGCTGCCTTGTCGTGGCGAAGGGGCTTGAGTAACTCAGAGAAACTATGGGCTATGCCGTGCAGGGACACCCAAGACGGACAGGACATAGTGGAGAGTTCCGACTAAACGCAATCCTCCTGGAGTAGGAAATGGCAAGCCACTCCAGTATCTTTGCCAAGAACGCCCCATGATCAGAAACAAAAGGCTAAAAGATATGACGCTGGAAGATGGGCCCCTCAGGTCGGAAGGCGTCCAACATGCTACTGAGGAAGAGCGGAGGACAAGTACAAGTAGCTCCAGAGCTAATGAAGTGGTTGGGCCAAAGCCGAAAGGACGCTCAGCTGTGGACGTGCCTGGAAGTGAAAGGAAAATCCAATGCTGCAAAGAAAAATACTGCATAGGAACCTGGAATGTAAGATCTATGAACCTTGGGAAGCTGGAGGTGGTCAAACAGGAGATGGCAAGAATAAACATCGACATCCTGGGCATCAGTGAACTAAAATGGACAGGAATGGGCGAATTCAGCTCAGATGATTATCATATCTACTATTGTGGACAAGAATCCCGTAGAAGGAATGGAGTAGCCTTCATAGTCAACAAAAGAGTGGGAAAAGCTGTAATGGGATACAATCTCAAAAATGATAGAATGATGTCAATACGAATCCAAGGCAGACCATTCAACATCACAATAATCCAAGTTTATGCACCAACCAGCATTGCTGAGGAGACTGAAATTGAACAATTCTATGAAGATTTACAACACCTTCTAGAACTGACACCAAAGAAAGATGTTCTTCTCATTCTAGGGGACTGGAATGCTAAAGTAGGGAGCCAAGAGATAAAAGGAACAACAGGGAAGTTTGGCCTTGGAGTTCAGAACGAAGCAGGACAAAGGCTAATAGAGTTTTGTCAAGAGAATAAGCTGGTCATCACAAACACTCTTTTCCAACAACACAAGAGGCGACTCTATACATGGAAATCACCAGATGGGCAATATCGAAATCAGATTGATTATATTCTCTGCAGCCAAAGATGGAGAAGCTCTATACAGTCAGCAAAAACAAGACCTGGAGCTGACTGCGGTTCTGATCATCAGCTTCTCATAGCAAAATTCAAGCTTAGACTGAAGAGATTAGGAAAAACCACTGGGCCACTCAGGTATAATCTAAACCAAATCCCTTATGAATACACAGTGGAGGTAAAGAACAGATTTAAGGAACTAGATTTGGTGGACAGAGTGCCTGAAGAACTTTGGATAGAGGCTCGTAACATTGTCCAGAAGGCAGCAACGAAAACCATCCCAAAGAAAAGGAAATGCAAGAAAGCAAAGTGGCTGTCCAACGAGGCCTTAGAAATAGCAGAGAGGAGAAGGGAAGCAAAATGCAAGGGAGATAGGGAAAGTTACAGAAACTTGAACTCAGACTTCCAAAGAATAGCAAGGAGAGACAAGAGGGCCTTCTTAAATGAACAATGCAAAGAAATAGAGGAAGATAACAGAAAAGGAAAGACCAGAGATCTGTTCAGGAAAATTGGACATATTAGAGGAACATTTTGTGCAAAGATGAACATGATAAAAGACAAAAATGGGAGGGACCTAACAGAAGCAGAAGACATCAAGAAGAGGTGGCAAGAATACACAGAGGAATTATATCAGAAAGATTTGGATATCCCGGACAACCCAGACAATGTAGTTGCTGACCTTGAGCCAGACATCCTGGAGAGCGAAGTCAAGTGGGCCTTAGAAAGCCTGGCTAACAACAAGGCCAGTGGAGGTGATGGCATTCCAGTTGAACTATTTAAAATCTTGAAAGATGATGCTGTTAAGGTGCTACATTCAATATGCCAGCAAGTTTGGAAAACTCAACAGTGGCCAGAGGATTGGAAAAGATCAGTCTACATCCCAATCCCAAAGAAAGGCAGTGCCAAAGAATGCTCCAACTACCGTACAATTGCACTCATTTCGCACGCTAGCAAGGTTATGCTCAAAATCCTACAAGGTAGGCTTCAGCAGTATGTGGACCGAGAACTCCCAGAAGTACAAGCTGGATTCCGAAGAGGTAGAGGAACTCGAGACCAAATTGCTAACTTGCGCTGGATTATGGAGAAAGCCAGAGAGTTCCAGAAAAATATCTACTTCTGCTTCATTGACTATGCGAAAGCCTTTGACTGTGTGGACCACAGCAAACTATGGCAAGTTCTTAAAGAAATGGGAGTGCCTGACCACTTTATCTGTCTCCTGAGAAACCTATATGTGGGACAGGAAGCAACAGTTAGAACTGGTCATGGAACAACTGAGTGGTTCAAAATTGGGAAAGGAGTACGGCAAGGCTGTATATTGTCCCCCAGCTTATTTAACTTATATGCAGAATACATCATGCGGAAGGCTGGACTGGAAGAAACCCAAGCCGGAATTAAGATTGCCGGAAGAAATATCAACAACCTCCGATATGCAGATGATACCACTCTGATGGCAGAAAGTGAGGAGGAATTAAAGAACCTTGTAATGAGAGTGAAAGAGGAGAGTGCAAAAAACGGTCTGAAACTCAACATCAAAAATACTAAGATCATGGCCACTGGTCCCATCACCTCCTGGGAAATAGAAGGGGAAGATATGGAGGCAGTGTCAAATTTTATCTTCCTGGGCTCCATGATCACTGCAGATGGAGACAGCAGCCCTGAAATTAAAAGGCGCCTTCTTCTTGGGAGGAAAGCGATGACAAATCTGGACAGCATCTTGAAAAGCAGAGACATCACCTTGCCAACAAAAGTCCGAATAGTCAAAGCTATGGTTTTTCCTGTCGTGATGTATGGAAGTGAGAGCTGGACCATAAAGAAAGCAGACCGCCAAAGAATTGATGCCTTTGAATTGTGGTGCTGGAGGAGGCTCTTGAGAATCCCCTGGACTGCAAGGAGAACAAACCTATCAGTTCTAAAGGAAATCAACCCTGAGTGCTCACTGGAAGGACAGATCCTGAAGCTGAGGCTCCAGTACTTTGGCCATCTCATGAGAAGAAAAGACTCCCTGGAAAAGACCCTGATGTTGGGAAAGTGTGATGGCAAGAGGAGAAGGGGACGACCGAGGATGAGATGGCTGGACAGTGTCTGCGAAGCAACCAACATGAACCTAACACAACTCCGGGAGGCAGTAGAAGACAGGAGGGCCTGGCGTGCTCTGGTCCATGGGGTCACGAAGAGTCGGACACGACTAAACGACTAAACACACACAGCACAAGAGGTCTTTCTAAGCAAACATGCTTGTTAATAATAATACTAATACTAATTTTACTACTACTGCTACGGCTACTGCTGCTTCTGCTGCTGCTACAACCACCACCACCACCACCACCACCACCACCACCACCACCACCATCATCATCATCATCATCATCGTCATCATCATCATCATCATCATCATCATCATTATTATTATTATTATTATTATTATTATTATTATTATTATTATTATTATTATTATTATTATTATTATTATTATTATTAGTGGATTATGGGAATCCAGGTGTTGCATTTTGCCCATCATGGGCTAACAAAATGCACTAGACATATTTGGTCTGAGAGGATAGCAGGGCAAGAAGAAATAAACAAGCCGGCCACAAAAATGTTTTATTTTATGCTATCCATTTCCGCCAAACTCTCCCCGAAAGTGTTTGTCTATCTTCGGCTTTCATCTCTAATTAGTTCTAATTAACATCATACAGCCGTGAACAATAACAGTAAACTCAGTCCCCAAGCTTGCCAATGGCTATTTTTAAAAGCCGCATACGTTGAAATAAATTACATTTCAGTTCAATAATTGCATTTTATGTTCGGGGAGCAAACTGCTGTAAACAGGTCTCAGTCAGGAATGGACAAGGAACATGGGACTTGTATTCTAGCTGGAGAAGTGCCTAGCATAGTAACAATTAGAGATGGGGACAAATTTAAAAAATGGCCATTTGTTTTGACTCATTATTCATCAAGTTTAACGAATCAACAAATACAAATATATGAATATTCTTCGAAGAATCAATCTGTTGATTCATCTGCACTTTGAATGGCTATACCACTGGCTCCTGATAACCTAGAGACACCAAATTTTCAGAGAAG
Source organism: Pogona vitticeps (assembly GCF_051106095.1). Lineage (NCBI taxonomy): Eukaryota > Metazoa > Chordata > Lepidosauria > Squamata > Agamidae > Pogona > Pogona vitticeps. The sequence goes on along the minus strand of NC_135791.1, from coordinate 20,211,658 downwards.
CATTGTCAGACACTTTTCTACAACTCCTGAACTATTGGTGAAAATTGGGTCATGGACCCCTGAGTTTTATAGTCACAAAGAGGACACCCCCAGGAAAGCCCCTCTTAGGTACTTAGAGAATCCAGAATCACAACAGAGTTTCCTATGTCTTTCCCCAACATGCCTGCCAACTTTGGTGAAGACTGGATATCCCAACTCCAAGTTATTCACCCAGAAATTGGGTCCCCCCAGGAGAGTTTACCACACGGCACAGAAGCCCCAGCAGAACGAGAGGTCCCTTTGGCAGAGGCATGCATGAGGCATCGAGTTTGTCTTCCGCTCAGCACAACATTGCATTTGCTAGTCAAGTAGAGTTTGCCCTCAGGAGGACTGGAGGCAAGGAGGTATTTGGCAACACACCAGGCTTTTTGACTGCGTCGGGCACTGAGGGGAAAAAGCAGCAGGAAAGCAGACTCTTTTGGCCTCGTCGGGCACTGAGGTAGTTGGCAGCAGCAAAATGCCGTGTCTTGCCCCATCAGGGCACTGAGGCAAAAGGCAGCAGAGCAGACTCTGGTCTTCTTCAGCAACATCAGATTTGCCTGCAAAGGAAAGGTTTTTTGCTTCCAGGAGGCAACTGAGGTTGCTTGCAACTTCCAACAGCATCAGATGAACAGGGTTGGTGCTACTAACAGCGGTTAATCTGTGGGGCTGTCAGAAGCAGATCAGCTCTGCAGTCTGAAACCAGGCGATGGGGCGACCAAGATGCTCGTTTAGAACTAGAAATCTGGGGATTGCTTGCAACTTGGTTGCTGAGACCACCCGGATACGATCAAGATAGCCCTTGTAGGTTTTGGGGGGCTGAGACAGGCTGGCCCGCCTGGCATGTTCAGGATGCCAGGACTGGCTTTGGGTGTGCCAACTTCCAAGAGGCCTGGCTGGCCCCCTTGCCACGTTTGGGGAAGGGGACAGGCTTTGTGTGTGCCAAGAGAGGGTTGGCTGGCCCTCTTGTCACATTCAGGGTTGGCAGGACAGGCTCTGGGTGTGCCAAGAGAGTTTCAAATTGGTGCCAGCAAGCTCAGAGAGGCCCCCAAAGGAGGTAATAAATACAGTGGTGCCCCGCTATACTGATTTGTTGCTATGCGGGGCAAAAAGCCCATAGGAACGCATTAAAGCACGTTTAATGCATTCCTATGGGGGAAAAAACTCACCTTTAAGCGAAAATCCTCCATCCGGCCGCCATTTTCGCTGCCCGGTAAGCAAGGAAAGGGCTCAAAAACACTGTGGGTGGCCGTTTTATTTACCCGGTGGCCATTTTGGAACCACCGATCAGCTGTGCGAAAACGGGGCGTTTGCGATGATCGCTTCCGCGTGATCATCGCAAATGCCCCGTTTTCACACAGCTGATCAGCGGGGCTTCGGGAGGATGATGGGGGGAAGTGCTTTCCCCTCATCATCCCGAAGCCCGCACTTTCTCCCAGCTGATCGGCGGGGCTTCGGGATGATGGGGGGAAGCTCTTCCCTCCATCATCCTCCCTGATGTATTTAGCCTATAATAAGTAACCAGTGATTTTTGAAGACTGGGTCATTTCTATATTTTCCTGAAATCTAGAAGTGCAGCTTTTGGAGGCCACACGAAAAGTACAGGAGGATACGTTAAGAGCAGGATGTCTCCCTAAGAGCCCTCAACAAGTCCCGAAACACTTGGGCCAGAGAGAAATCAGAGACGTCTCTCCATTCCCCCTCAATCCTGGCCATCTCCAGAATGCTTTGAGTTGCCAAGTAAGGGACTTCTGTTTTGTTATGTGCCATCCGGTCAGAACCGACTCATAGTTACCCTCATAGAGATTTCAAGATAAGTGAGGTATTTAAAGAGTGATGTTACATTTCCATCCTCCAGTGAGTTTTTATGGCAGAGTCAGGGAATTGAACCCAGTTCTCCTGAGCCCTAGGCCATTAATCTATTCACTATCCCATGCTGGGTATCCTATAATTATTATTATTATGTGCTGTCAAGTCAGCTCTGACTTATGGTGCCCTTTTCAGGGTTTTCCACATACAGAATACTCAGAAGTAGTTTACCATTCCCTTTTCTGGGGTGGACGAGGTTGCCCTGGGACTGGGCAGCTTGCCCAAGGCTGCCCAGGCTGGCTTTACTCATAGGAGACACAGTGGAGAATCATGCTCCCAACCCCCGGCTCTACAGCCAGATGCCTAAACCACAGAGCTACCCAGCCAGTGGGTACGCTCTATAAGGAAGTGCCCTTTTTCTATTCCAGAAGCAAAAGGAAAGAGCGATTCTTGGAGGGTGACTGCAGAGAGATTTATGGCAGAAGCACTAAAATATTTATGGAGGGACTGGGGAACGCATGCTGGTGATGAAGGGGAGGAATGAGAAATACGCCACGAGGACATCCAAGGCAGGGTGTGGGCTCTCCAAAAAGTCCAGCGAATTGCATGTGATGCTTGCTCCCCGTCTCTCCTCACACGTAACAGCAGGGATTGGAAATCCTATGCCTACAATTATGTACTTTCCTTATCTTCCATATTGTTCAGTCCCTCTTTACATTCCACTAATGGTTTAGGTATCTGGCTGCGGAGCCAGACGCTGGGAGTTCGATCCCCCCCCCACTGTTCTTGCTATCCGTAGAGTCAGCCTGTGTGGCCTTGGGCCAGCTGCGCACAGTCACAGGGTAACCCCAAGGAGAAGGGAATGATCAGCCACTTCTGAGCCCTCTCTACCTAGAAAACCCTTAAAAAAACACTGCAGTAAGTCACAATTGATTTGACGGCCTATGATGATGATGATGACGATTCCCAACCCGTTTGATTCAAAAGATTATTCAACTTAACCAAATGCTTTCCCAGTAGGTAGGGAAATATCAAGGCTGGCAACTTCCAGGACACAACTGAATGTATGCACGCACATTCCTCAACCTCTGGAGATTGCGTAACTTTCAGTGTGCTTCTGAGACTTTCCTGATTAATATATATATATATTTAATGTTAAAAAGCCACCCCTACACTTTTTACACTCCTATCTGTTTTAGGGCCAAGGGGTCTTTTCTTGAAAAAGGCAATGACCACGAGTCATTTCGGGTTCTCTCTTCTCTGTCACCATGCAGCCTCCCAGAATCTGCTGTCTGAGGCTGCTGGCTCACCTTGGCTAATGGCAGGGTCGGCCCCAGACTCCTGGAAGCTGGCACGAACCTATACAGATTTCCCCTGAACCTATACCCGAAGCTTCCCCCAGCAGGGATGGCGAATGGGGATGGAGTCAGAATGGATAGCTTGTAAGACACCAAGGCCATCACGCATAAAGCTTCCACATGCAACCTAATCTTGGAGGCAGGTGAATGAAAAAAAAGGAAATTTTATAGAGCTGATGTAGTAGACCTGATTCCTTCTGTTTTCTTTCTTTACCTTTGAGAAACCGAGGAGTACAAAACTCACAGGCTTAAGCCAGCCTTTTGTTTTTGAGAACGACACACATAGGCGTTCTTTGCATTCAAGCGTTCCCTTAGCTCCGAGATGTTCAAGGTGACAATTTGAGGCACGCAAGTAATTTGACTGATAATACGAGATATGAAGCGACAAGACAGCAGCCCATCTCAATATTCAGTTTTTGTCCTCAGCCTTTAATTTCCTTCCACAAGTCTCTTTCTCGTCTGTCAACACCGTCGAGGAGAAGCTGCACCGCTCGGATTTATTTGCCGAGCCTAATCCTGGTCCTTCCTTTCCATCTCCGGCTCTTCGAAACCAACCATATAACAAACCCCGAGCTGGCGGGGCCTGCGGGTCTGCGCCCTTGTAAATTAAAAGCTGAACAACAACATCGGCCACACGCCAGGGGCTGCATTAGCGGGAGAGCTGAGCGAGGAGAGCCGGGAGGCAGCGGTGGAGGAGTGGAGGGAAGGACAAGGGAAGATGGATGAAAATTGGCTCGGTGGGAACCCAGCAGCCACCACAGGCTGTAATGGATGGGCTCGCTCCCTGCGTGGGGGGGGGGGGAAGCATGGGGCATGGATGGGAGAAGGCCATAAATCTCACAGAAGGGGTTGGGCAGTGAGATTCTTATGCACTGGGCTCTATGGCACAGAGGCAATGGTGGGGGGTTGACATAAGGGCGGCCATCTTTCTTTTCTTGCAGCTTAACCAACAGAGGCCTTTGGGCTCTCCGCAGCGACGGAGCGGGTGGAGATCAACAGGGGAAACGTCGCCTGGAATGAAGTGATATAGTGAGGGGATTTCAGCCTGTCGTGTAGCTGTTAAGGAACGTCCAAGGCGCTTGGTATCCATTACTGAAGTGGCAAACAGAGGAACTGGATGCCGGAAAGCACAGAGAGGTGGTGGCAGGGATAGCCCCCACAAATCTGCCGGGCCACCAGTCCTTCGCCTCACATTGTGCCTTCAGAGAAAAGGGTCATCATCCTTTCAGGCAAGCATCATCGTCCTTTCACAATCCTCCTGTGTTTTCTTACTCCTTCCTTTGTTCGCTTTCCTTATTGATGATTGAAAATCCATTAAGGTAGAAAAGAGACAAGAGCTGGATGACATCCAGGACTGCTCGTGCGAAGAGCCAAGGCCAACCAGAATGGAGGGACGGGGTGGCTTTTTGGGAGAGGGAGAATCCAGAATCCCATACCTAGCATGGCAGTAATCATACTGGGCATGGGATTCAAGGAATGGAAGTCTGGCTTTTCCGAAGACATTTTTCCCAAGTACAGTGGACCCTCGACTTACAGACGGCTCGACTTACAGACTTTTTGAGTTACAGACTTCTCTGGCTGCAAAATTTAGATTCGACTTGCAGCCAGAGAATCGACTTACAGACCAGAAAAAAACCAAAATGGAATAAAAATAGAATAAAAACCACTGGTTATGAGATTAATCGGTTTTCAGTGCATTGTAGGTCAATGGAGATTCGACTTACAGACTTTTCGACTTGCAGCCACCATTCCAATACGGATTAATTCCTTAAGTAGAGGGTCCACTGTATCTGTGTATAGAGCTGCAGCATTAGACAGATTTACTGTTACCCTTCCTAAAGAGAGTATGTCATCTCAGGGCTATAACTAGTATAACTAAGACAGGATAACAGGCTACCTTTTTGTTGTTTGTTTAGTTTTGCATGCCATTGATTGTGACTTCAGGATTTTCCAGGTAGAGAACACTCAGAAGTGGTTTATCAGGCCCTTCTTCTTGGGGGGGGGGTGCCCTGGGACTGTGCAGCTGGCCCAAGGCTACCCAGGCTGGCTCTTCTCACAGGAGACAGAGTGGGGAATGGAATTTCCAATCTCTGGCTCTACCACCAGAGTCCTGAACCACTGGGATATCCAGCCAGCTTTTAGAGGATGCCAAAACTTAGAGGTGGATCTACTGGTGAGAATTAGGAAATTAAATATCAAAGCTTCCTGGTCTTATTCATTTTCCTTTTTTAAAAAAGAAGGCAGAAACCTTCTTCTTGGAGGAGGGAACACCTCATTCTCCTTCCTTTTGCTTGGTGAGGGCTTTCCCCCATGTTCCAGGATCAAGAGGGTGAGAGACAGTGCCATCTACCATAGGGCACTGACATTTCTACTTACCGATGTTGGGAAAATGTGAAGGCAAGAGGAGAAGGGGACAACAGAGGATGAGATGGTTGGATGATATCATTGAAGCGACCAGCATGAATTTGACCCAACTCCGGGAGGCAGTGGAAGACAGGAGGGCCTGGCGTGCTCTGGTCCATGGGGCCACGAAGAGTCGGACACAACTTAATGACTAAACAACAACAATCCTCTTACCCAAATAAATTATGTATACATGCTTGGTTATATCAACAGAAGTAAATGAATCTGGGGGGAAATTCTAATGCTCTTTGGCCCATTTCAAACATGACAGCCTTTTAAACAGATAACTGGAAGCAAAACAGAGATAGTTTGTTCCAAATCTAACCCAATGATCCAAGTTCCACCAACCACTTGAACACCTACCCAATTCAGAAAGAAATCGAGAGGAGTGGAGGGAAAAGCCTTTAGATAGTAACAAAGTGATCAGATTCATTTCACAGTCAATTGCAGCCAGAGGCCTTTTAAGGTAGCATTCCTTAATTGGGGGGGGGGGGGAGTTGAATCAGAGATAATTTTTTGATGAAGCTGAAAAGTCAGCATTTCCTCCAAACTCTGATTTGCTCTCGAGGCAAGTTATTATTAAGTATGCATGCAAGGCTATGAGCTGAATGGATCGCTTTGCGGTTTAGTCATGGTTGGAAGTTGGATTCCCCATGGTGTCTCCTGTGAATAGAGCCCACCTATGTAGCCTTGGGCAAGCTGCACAGTCCCAGGGCACCCCCAGAAGAAGCGTATGGTAAACCACTTTTAAGTATCCTCTACCTGGATAACCCTGAAAAACAGATCAGCATAAGTCAGCATTGACTCGATGGCTCATTATTATTGTTCAAGGCTGCTGGCACAGTATTTGTTTTCCTTCCTGATTGTTGATCCAAGATGGGGAAAGTACATTTCCTATGGTCATGCTGGGTAAGTGGATCTAGGGATTGTAGTTTCAACATTTAACTTTTCTACCTGCAGTGTCTATACGAGCACAGAAATACGCCATAACAAAAAAGGCAGTAAAATATGGAAGAACAGAGCATGGTTCCGGTGTCATCAAAGGAGGCCTACATTGCCCGTATAGTTCAGTGTGGCCCACTGGGGAAGAACCAACTTTGTTGGTTTGCTGCCTATTGAGAAATGCAAATCTATATAGGCCCTCCCTATTAGGTAAAGCCTCTGTTCTGCAAGGTCAGAAGAACAGCAGTCGTAAGATCGAATCCACGCAATGGAGTGAGCTCCCGTCACTTGTCCCAGCTTCTGCCAACCTAGCCGTTCAAAAGCATATAAATGCGAGTAGATAAATAGGGACCACCTCGGTGGGAAGCTAACAGCATTTCGTGTCTAGTCACGCTGGCCATGTGACCACAGAAGATTGTCTTTGGACAAACGCTGGTTCTACGGCTTGGAGACGGGGATGAGCACCACCCCCTAGAGCCGGACACAGCTGGACTAAATGTCAAGGGGAACCTTTACCTTTACCTACCATTAGGTAAAATGAGACACGCAGCAAATACTGCACCAGCAAGGTGTCAGAGGAGATCTGTGTACTAAGTAGCTGAACCCTACCCAACTCTCCACCCTGCCCCCCCAAAGTCTTCAGTTGCTGAGAATATGGCCAGATCATCCGTGGCAGAAAAATGTTTGACTGTTTGTTTCAAATGTGGAGCTTTGCCAATACGCCGGCTTGCCAGAAAAACAAACAGGTGGTCATAGAGCAAACCAAACTATCTCTGGAGGCAAACATGTTGAAACTGGGGCTGTCCTACTTTTGGCATGTAACGAGAACACAGGATTCTCCAGAAAAGAGCATCATGCTGGGAAAGGTGGAGAGAAACAGGAAAAGAGAAAGACCAAATACGAGATGGACCGACTGCCTAAAAGAACCCACAGGTTTGGGTTCGTCAGAGCTGAGCAGGGCAGCTGAGGATAGCATCTTTTGGAGATCACTTGTTCATAGGGTTGCCATGTGTTGAAGGTGACGTAAGGTGATGTGTTGAAGGTGATGTAAGAACAACAAACTAATGCAGCTGGCTTTGGACCGGGGTCTAGGAAGGAATGAGCCATTTTATTCTTTACTTCAGGCAGTAAACAAAATGTTATCGGCCCATCTCTGAACAAAAGAAGGCGGAGGCGGTCGTGATACAGTGGAGCGGTATTGAGCTTTGTGGACACAAGTTGGAGAAAAGTTTACCAGAACAAGAATACGGAAAATTTAAAACACACGTTGCTTCTTCCTTTACAGCACTGAAACAAGAGAAGGAGGTGCATCTGACAAAATTCCTCCAACAGAGTTCCTAACTACAATTCATAATTCCCAAACCAGGATGGCCACCGGATGTCCTCTATGAAGGATTAGGGGAGGTGTAACTTATCAGAGTTATTTTTCCAAGGTCTTGATATGTGCCACACGGGATCTGCCCCTCACATCAAGACAGGCTTGTTCCAGAATTCATCCCAGATTATCCCAGCATTTCTTCACATTAGTTGGCACAGGAGAAAAGGTAGAAAGAGGAATGCATTGGTATATTCAGGCGGCTCCTCTGGACCGGCACCGTTTCAGTTCTATTCAAATTCTCTCCCATTGTCAACAAGATTAGAATTGATCGTTCAAGACACAGAGGGGAAAAAACAACAACTCTGGAGCAAATTTCCCAGACTTACCTAACAAAGAAAGGAGGAGCCAGATGTTCCGGGTGAAAGAGGGACAAGTCCCTGGATGCCAGCAATCCATGCCAAGGTGAGTTCAATGGAAAAGAGACCCAAGATGAAATGTGGGGCTCACAGTGGGAAGGACGGAACCAAATGCCACAAGGAAAGATCTTCTAGTGTTGCCGGAAGAAAAACAGGTGTGTTCCGCGCCAGGCAGCGGAAGCAACGGGAAACCCAAGGGCCCAGCAGGTGAGACCTGATCCACCCTCAGGGAGTGAAGACAAAAGGCGTTCAGTTCGTCAGTGGTGGCAGCCAGAAAAACCTGTCCTGTTGTTTGTAGGAGAGGAGGAGCGGAACGGTCAAGAACTACCCAAAGATTGAGTGGTTTGTCGAGCAGCACAAGGCTGGTGGGGCATGCAAGAACTATTTGGGGAATGTTCCTGGCATGGAATGATAGAGGCAGTTACAAGCAATATTTCCCAAACAACTGTGTGTGAGAGAAGACGGCATTGCTGAATTAAAGTGGGAGGCACTCTCGGCACTGTCAGCCGTTGCATCAGAAGCTTATAAGAATGCAAACGGATGGCCCCATTGGCCTTTGAATAGCTGTCCAAGTGAGAGTTTGTGTTGTTGTCCGTACAGCAATCAAATGACCCACCAGTCTTTCTGGACACATAAATGCTGCTTGGTCCTTTTCTAGCAGATGCTGATTGGAAAAAGAGAGCGAAAGAGGGAATTGCATTGAGATACATCAGCCAACTTCTCTGTGTGTGTTACTTGTAAGTATTCCGGGATCACTGTAACCATGAAATAAGGGTGGGCACACTGCCACCTTCTAGATATCATTGGACCTCAACTCCCACCAGCCTTAGACAGCCGACGCTTTGGAATGCTGGGAATTGAAGTCCAGTATCATTGGGCATGGCTACATTTCACCCACTTTTGGTTCAAGTACGTATACGGTAATTAAAAAATCTACCTTTCACAGATCAAAACGCCGGCCTTTTTCTAACAGACTAGGAGAGGCTATCCAGAGACTGACAGAGCAGAAAGGGCTGCCAGCATGAAAGAAATGAAGGAAGTACAGTGGTGCCTCGCTAGACAGTTACCCCCGCATGACAGTATTTTTGCTAGACATTGACTTCTTGCGATCGCTATAGCGATTCGCAAAACAGTGATTCCTATGGGGGAATTTTGCTGGACAATGTTTGGTTCCTGCTTCGCAAACTGATTTTTGCTAGATGACGATTTGCTTTTCGATAGACAATGATTTCGCTAGACAGCGATTTCAGTGGAACGGATTATCATCGTCTAGCGAGGCACCACTGTAATCCACCTAAATGTGATCAATTGTTCAAAGATTGGTTTAGCTCTGCTATAAGGTAAAATAGAATAGCCACCTCGAGATCACCAGTTTGACGCATCTTGAAAAGGGCATCAAATTGTAATTTACTGGAGGAAGAGGAAGATTTTGCTGGCAGGGGTAGCTAATGTTTGTAGGGTTATTTGCTCTATCAGACAAAAGTGACTGACTGGGACCTTGACCCAGATGCTTTGTGGGGCTGGAGGCCTAGTGGTCGCAATGACCAGATAGGTGGGGTATAAATAGAATATATCATCATCATCATCATCATCATCATCATCATCATCATCATCATCATCATCATCATGCCATTTGGCTCTCTGCCACAGGCAAAATGTTTTGCTGGTGTGGCGCTGCCACCCACCGCTTCAAGGTAATCATCCTCTTTGCTTACAGAGATTCAGAACCAATTTTGGATATCTACTGATTTCCATGATCCACATAGTCATGCAAAGTGTTTGTGTGGGGGGGGGGAGGTATAATATAAATACTGATCCATGCTTCCAGCAGGAAATATATCCCAGTCCCACCAGTACAGTGATGTAGAATTGAGCAATTGGCAAGTAGGTGGCAGAGCTTCTTTCTAGAGATCACAGCTCGCACGAGTAACACAGTCGCACAGTGCCACACCAGCAAAACTTTCCACACTTATAGAAGCTCAGTAAGGTACTGGCCCAAGTATATGACTCACAATATAACAAATCTGAGATTGAGGTCAACAGAATCCTTGCAGAACAGCAGCTAGAGAACTATGACTAAAAATTATGAAGCAAGAGAAGGATGTTTGGTTATCACATTAATATAAATTCACTTTTATTTAGACCACTAATAGGTGGAGTCGTTTCAACAGGGCTTCAGAGGCTAGGAACTGCTATCCCACTATCACAAGCATGTTCGTATGTTAATGGCTACTTTGCTGCTCAGTTTTACAGTATTTTCTCATTCACATGGAGTATTTTGTTGTTATATCGTAGAAGAAAGATTTCTATGACATTTCATATTTTCTCCGCAACCTACTTTTGAACCCACAAGCAAGTTCAAACATGTTTACGAGTAATCTGGCCTTTCTCGCTAGATTACTCACAAACCTGTTCAAACCCACCCATATGCTGAAGCACAGGTTGCAAGAAAAAATATGACATGTCACAGAAATCCTTCTCCTAAGTGTTGTGAACTGTTCTGGTTCTCTTTGGAGGGAAAAACAGTATATAAATGAAAATTATCAGTCTTACAATTGAAAGCTAGCTTTTGCATCTGGCAGCACCCATAGTCAATTTGGGCATTATAGAACTCTGTGTGTGTGTGTGTGTGTGTGTGTGTGTGTGTGTGTGTGTGTGTGTGTGTGTGTGTGTGTGTGTGTGTGTGTGTGTGTGTGTGTGTGTGTGTGTGCACGCACGCGCACGCGCAAAAGGACATTAAGTTCCAAAAATCATACCAGCCAAGTCCTTTTGTTTAAAGGAAGTTCCAAAATGGGTGCTGCAGAGTCAGCTTAACTATGTAAGGTTTCAGGTTTGACCTCTGGAGATGTAGATTAGATTTCCTCTCCCAATCATGTCAGCCTGTCAGTCATTCAGATAATGAAGAGCGTGCGTGCCGAGATCCATTTCTGAGATTTCAAAGCTATACCAGAAGTATCATCCACCCTTGTTTTTGATTTTTGAATCAATACATGAATTCAGTTTTCTCTTCAAATTTGCATTTCTCCAAAACTGACAAAGGAACTCTTCCATTTAACAATTCCTTATTAAAGAAAATAATAGGTAAAGATTCCCCTTAACATTTAGTCCAGTCGTGTCCGACTCTAGGGCGTGGTGCTCATCCCCGTCTCCAAGCCGTAGAGCCAGCGCTTGTCTGTAGACAGTTTTCGTCATCACGTGGCCAGCGTGACCAGACACAGAACGCCGTGACCTTCCCACCAAGGTGGTACCTATTTATCTACTCGCATTTACATGCTTTCGAACGGCTAGGTTGGCAGGAGCTAGGACAAGCAACGGGAGCTCACTCCGTCGCGTGGATTCAGTCTTACGACTGCAGGTCTTCTGACCTTGCAGCACAGAGGCTTCTGCGGTTTAACCCGCAGTGCCACCATGTTCCCTTTGAAAGAAAATAATAATAATCCCCAAATGCATTAAGTTAGGGAAACATCTTACAAAACGACATGAAGCAAAACTGTATAAGGGGTGTATTGGAATAAAGGCACACAGATTCAAGCATGACATTGCATGCAATCAGAGAATCACAGAATCATGGAGTTGGGAGGGACCTATAAAGCCAACGAGCCCAATGCCGTGCTTGGTGCAAGAATCCAAATCAAAGTAGATTTGATAGATGGTTGTTCAATATCCTCTTGAATGCCTCCAGTGTTTAAATCTTTTAATAGAAATGGAGAGGAATCAAAATGGACAGCTTTGTCTATCACTAGCAGGGCCATCTGCCCACCCCAGCCCCCGGGGTGTGTTTTAAGTATGGGCAGCTCAACGTAGAAACTGGAATTTCGGGACAGACTCCTCATTTCACTTCTATAAAAGGACAGGCAAGGCGGAGCTGCTTGGCAGGCACCAGAAAGAGCAATGGGAAAAGCAAGAAGCGTCCCTCATGGAAAGGAAGAGCAAGGTAAGGGGCACACCCCATAGGCTGCCATTCAAATGGAAAAATTAAAGTGTGATACACTGAATTTCTAGAAATTGCCCTCTCCCCCAATAACCTCTGGTCTATCAAACCCAAATTATGAAATTGTAAAGTTGCAGAACTGGCTGGCGGGGGTTAGTGGTTTAGGTCTCTGGCTGCCAGAGGTTAGGTGTTTGATTCCCCACTGGGCCTCCTGAAGAGAAGAGCCAGCCTGTGTGACCCTGGGCAAGCTGCACAGTCTCAGGGTAAGCCATTTCCGAGTGTTCTCTACCTGGAAAACCATGGAAAGGGTTACCATGAGTCTGAATTAACTTGAGAGCACATTATTATTATTATTATTATTATTATTATTATTATTATTATTATTATTATTATTATTATTATTATTATTATTATTATTATTATTATTATTATTATTATTATTATTATTACTACTACTACTACTACTACTACTGCTACTACTGCTACTACTGCTACTACTACTACTACTACTACTACTACAGTGGTGCCTTGCAAGATGAACGCCTCGCAGGACGAAAAACCCGCAAGATGAATGGTTTTTGCGATTGCTGTGGTGCCTCGCAAGACAGCTTCTTCTATGGCCGTGCTTTGCAAAACAATTTTTTTCCACAAGACTGATGCCTCGCAAGACGAAAATAATTCATTCGTCTTGCGAGGTTCCCATAGGAATGCATTGCAATGCATTCCTATGGGAAACCGCTTTTCGCAAGACAAAAATTTCGCAAGACAGCGCTACTCGCAGAACGAATTACTTTTGCCTTGCAAGGCACCACTGTATTATTCTTACAGTTGCAGAATTACTATCTACAAGTTGCAATTTTGCATCCTTTGCGTTGTGAATTATGAAGCACTGATCAAAATCGAAGATTGTACTTTGGCATCCAATGCCAGCAGTCCGGACTTTCTTTCCCTTCCGCACATGCCTGTTAGAGATGGCTTCTTAGCCCTCTAGATCTGTGTGTTTTTTTTAAGGGTGAAGGAGAGAGAAAGCATTACTAATTCTAAGAAAAGCAGCAGTCCTAGCTGTGACCTACTTTTTAAGGTTACTGGAAGGCCAAACCCAGGACTCATTTTTAATTTATGGGGTGCCTTTTGATCCGGGAGTTCACATAAAATCGTATCAAGTTAGGACTCTTTTCATCTCCTCTCACTAGTATTATTGGTCTGGCTTTCCATCTTTTACCCAGCAGCTTCCTGCCCAATTTAAGAAGTAAAAGGACGACAAATCTATACTAAGATGTACTAGCATGGGCTCTTTTTAGCACTATTTCCAGAGAAGTAAATGTGTTAGTAGATTACAGCAGAAACAAAGAATCTGGTGGGAGCTTAGTCTTAAAAAATTCATTATCACATTTTTCCAGAGTTACAGCCTTCTACATCAAGTGTAAGGATGTTTCACCGGAGACCAAGACCATCCACACTCTTATTTATATTCACGATTACCGTGTATGGATGTGAAAGCTGGAGAGTAAGGAAAGAAAAATGATTTGTTTGATATGTGGCGCTGGACAACTTTGTGGATACCTGGATTGCCAGAATGAGAAACCACTGGGGCTCAGATAAAGTCAAGCCTGAACTATCTCTGGAGGCAAAAAATGTTGAAGCTGAGGCTGTCCTACTTTGGGCACATCATAAGAAAGCAGGACTCTCTGGAAAAGACAGGTGCTGGTAACCAAATGCCCTTGAGTAACTGATCATCAGCAAATGTGACCACCTCTATAAAAGCCAAAGTTTTAGCAGTTTGCTAGTCTGCAGCGTTCAGTGTGTGTGTTAGCACAATGACAAGGATGAAACACACCAGCAATGATAATAAACTATTGTCACTGCCCATCAATTTGGGAAGGGTTATACGGCCATTTCCAAGCAATTTAAAGTCCATCATTCTACAATAGGGAAGATTATTTAGAAGTGGAAAACATTTATCCTGTTTTCCCAAAAATAAGACAGGGTCTTATATTAATTTTTGCTCCAAAAAAACACATTAGGGCTTATTTTCAGGGGATGTTTTATTTTCTTCATGTACAACAATCTACATTTATTCAAATACAGTCATGCCATCTTCTTCTCATTGCTGCACAAGGGTGGAGGGCGGGGTTTCACTTAACTGGGGCATACTTTCGGAGTAGGGCTTATATTATGAGCATCCTGAAAAATCATGCTAGGGCTTATTTTCAGGTTAGGTCTTATTTTCGGGGAAACAGGGTAAGATAGTTGCCAATCTTCCCAGGAGCGGACATTGAAGCAAATTCATTCCAAGGTCACAGTGTGCAATGCTCAGAGAAATTGATAATAACAATAACAATAAAATAACAGCAGCAACAACAACAGCAACAACAGCAACAAAACAGCAACAACAATAATAATAAAACAACGATGATGATGATGATGATGATGTTACATCTGAGACCTCTACAGGCTTTAGTTAGCATTTTAAATATTAAAGTGCATGGCAGGATGTGAGGGTTCAGTATTTTGCTCCAACACTTTATCCAAGAAATCACCCATTCTCTTTGGTTTAGAAATGGGAGTAACATTTATTGGGGTATTTGACAACAGTCCAGTGTCAACAAAAGCATTCCAAACGTTCTCCCCTTTAAACAACGGGCCTGAAGGGGGGTTCCAATCATCTACTTTGAAAAGGTTTTTACCCTGGCTATTCCAGGGTCCAGGCCACTCTGGTGGGGTGTCGGCGTTCAGTAGTAATCCCTCCTCTCCTTCCGGTAGGGGAATTGTGTCTTCCTCTCAAACGCCCACCCAGTCACACTCCCTGGGGGGTTTCCCCGTCTCCCACAGGACTCCAGGAATTCCCTCTGTTGGTTCTCCCAAATTCTCCATTCTAATCTCTCCCTTCGTTCTCTTTCAGCTCTCCCTTTTTCCTCTCTCAGCTTTCTTCCTTGTGGACCCGTAGTTTCTCCGTCTTTCCGGTCCATGGATCTTCTACCCAGATCCACTCCCAGCCTACTCCTTCTCCCTTCTTTATATCCGCCTAACCCCGCCTCTACTATCTCCCATCTTTTTTCTCCCGCGCCCACCAAAGTAGTCCCGGGTTCTGCAATCATGAGTCCTTTCAAATGTCCCTCCAAATTCCCCAGGTCATGTCCAGGAGGTCATTGTCTTCTGGGGTGGGGGAACTGGTGGGGTCTGGCTCTTTCTCAACGGTTGGCGGGAGGGACAGCACTTCCGAGAGAGGGGTCTCTCTCTCTCTCTCTCTCTCCCTCCTTCTTAGGTAAAGGTAAAGGTTCCCCTTGACAATTTTTGTCCAGTCGTGTTCGACTCTAGGGGGTGGTGCTCATCCCCGTTTCCAAGCCATAGAGCCAGTGTTTTGTCCGAAGACAATCTTCCGTGGTCACATGGCCAACACGACTTAGACACGGAACAGTTACCTTCCCACCGAGGTGGTCCCTATTTATCTACTTGCATTTGCATGCTTTCGAACCGCTAGGTTGGCGGGAGCTGGGACAAGCAACGGGAGCTCACTCCGTCGCGTGGATTCGATCTTACAACTGCTTGGTCTTCTGACCCTGCAGCACAGGCTTCTGTGGTTTAGCCCACAGCGCCACCACGTCCCTCCCTCCTTCTTACATGGGACAATTAGAAAAACACTGAACAGGTATGGTTTGGTTGGAAGGTTTACCAGGAGAAAGCCTCTTCTCTCTAAAAAGAACATGGCAGCACATTTAGATTTGCAAAGTTGCATTTGGACAAACCTCAAGACTTCTGGAACAGTGTCATTTGGACAGATGAACCCAACATGGAAATGCTTGGACATAATGCACAGCACCATATTTGGCAAAACCCAAACACAGCTATCAGCACAAACACCTTATACAACTTTCAAGCACAGTGGTGGAACGGTGATGTTTCGCCTTGTTTTGCAGCCGCAGGACCTGGTCACCTTGCAGTCACTGAGTTGATCATGAACTCCTCTGTATACCAAAGCATTCTAGAGTCAAAGGTGAGGCCACCTGACAGCAAAAGCATGGCCAAAATCGGGTCATGCAAGAGGACAATGATCACAAGCACACCGGCAAATTTACAACAGAATGACTTGGGGGGGGGGAGGAGAAAATCAAGGAGTTGCAATGGCCCCGTCAAAGTCTAGACTTCAACCTAATTGAAATGCTGTGGCAGGACCTTCAGAGAGCTGTGCATAAACAAAAGCCCACAACCCTCAATGAACTGAAGCAATTCTGTAAAGAGTAGGCCAAAATTCCTCCACAATGATGTGAGAGACTGATAAGGTCATACAGAAAACAATGACTTCAAGGTATTGCTCCTAAAGGTGGTTCTACAAGCTATTGAATCATAAGGTGTACTTACGTTTTTCACAGATGGCTTCTCCATTTTGGCTTTGTTTGTAAAATAAATCATGATGCAGTGTAATAAGTCATTTGTTGTTGTTCATCTGAGGTTGTACTTGCCTAATTCCCAGACTTGCTAAGGACCAGATGATTTTTTACTTATGTCCTGATATGTAAAACCATAGAATTCAAACAGGGTGTACATTCTTTTTCACATGCTCAGAGGTAACTTGATAGGACATAAAAACAGCCCTTGCCCTCAGATGAATGGAGCATTTTTTCCAGATATCCCAAAATGTCAAATAAATAAAAATCCTGCCATATTTTTAAGATTTATTTTACCATGAACATCTGAAGAAAGCTCATGCTAAGCACTGGCTATGCATCTTATGAACAGGATTGCAATCCATGAGATTTCATGCTTAAATAGGAGTTTTGGTCTTAAAGGTGCTTATAGGCCTTTTTTTTTTTTTGCTATTATGTTGAAGAATGGTCTAATATGGTGACACCTAAGAAATTGCTACAAGAGAACTCGCAAGATTATACATATGATGTAAAGGGGAAGAAGTTGCAAAACGAAGTACAGTAGTGCCTCGCAAGACAAATGCCTCGCAGGACAAAAACTCGCAAGACAAATGGTTTTGCAAGACAACATTAACCGTGGAACGAATTAAATTCGTCTTGCGAGGCACCACTGTAGTAAAATACAAAAAGTACCCTTTGGGACAATTCAGGGATACCTTGAATGTATGGATTCTATGCCTTGAAGGTGGCCAGCACAAGATCGAGACTCAGGCCTGGCTCAGATTCTTGAAATATTGGATTAAAATCTGTTTCTTTTCACCCAAGGACATCTTATTCCAAGCGCTCTTGGCAGATAGTCTGTTCCCAAAAGGTCTTGCCCTATTTCTTAAGAAAATCAAGACCCTGGGGCTGTCACCAGACTTACTGGGCTCAATACCCCCCTCCAGGGTGTTTCCAACAATCAAAAAAAGGGTTTTGGATATAGAGGGGCAATCTCTGCACAGCGCTGCCCAAAGAGTCTGCTCTCCACTCCACTTTCAGTTGCCCCTCAGCTATGGCTGTAGACCGAGCTATCTCTATCACTTAGAACAGCCACAAGAACGATGGGCTTTTACCCTTGCCAGATGCAATATAGTACCCTCGAACATAGTGCAGGGCAGGTACAAGGGTTTACCAATAGAACTGAGACTTTGCCCGTGTGGTCAGGGAGTGGTTGAATCCCTGCAGCACATGCTATTTTACTGTATTCTGTACAAGGATATTCGCCTGTCCCATCTGTGCACTTTTCTCTCCTCCCATTCCGGATGGGATGATATGAGGAAAATGCAGCATCTTCTAAGTGGCAATATTAAGGAACTTACCCTGTCAACTGCCAGATACGTATATGCCATCATGCAGAGACGTCGTAGCACGGTCTCGCAGAATGAAGAGCCCTAAATATGCTCTTGGCTGGCCCTTCCTACCCGTTACCCAGTGAACATTTTAGTTGTATGTTATTGTATTTGTCTGTTTTACTGTACTCAGTATGCCAATAAAGGTTTCTGACTGACTGACTGACTGAATGTATGGATTATGAACCTTCACAGCAGTAGCACTTGGTGGTTTTCCACCACAGAACAGGTTAGCAGAGTACCTGAAGCTTGTCATTTCTTAGTGCTTGCCAAACTACTTTTGCAGACTGGGAAACACTGGCAAAGTTCAGAACTGGAACTGCGTGTAGAACAAGGAACAAGACATCTTGAAAGCCAGAGACTAGGCAGACAGAAAGGATGAAACATAGAGGTCTTAGCCATCATGAAGAGTAAAAGAGAGTCTGTTCAGAAGAGTAACAAGGAGGCTGTGACAAGAAGCAGCGAGATGATCAAACTCGAACATGCTATCTGCCATTTTTACAGTGCTGGTAATAGGCTCCTGGAGCTCTCCTGTCAAAAGATGACTCAAGCCTTCCCTCTCCCTAAACTGTGATCAGCTTTTTGGCCTCAAGATTCTTTACTCTAGTCTTTAACAACCAAACAAAATAACTCTTAGAAACCTCTTTTGCTCATCTTGCTTCCTGCTATTACCAGCTGTTTTCGTGCTCAGCAGAAAATGCTTTGGCCACTTGAAGAAATCCCTTTGATTCATCATAACTGGATGCAAGGGCAGAAAGGGGCTTGGGCCCCAGCAGGAAGATCCAGAGGGTGTCCCTCCCTACAGTAGCAGAAGATTAAGAAATGGGATTCAAAACTAGCCTCTTCTTCGAAGCATTTCCAACACAACTGGGGAAATCGGTGGGGTGGAATGCTCAAAAGGCCACATACTGAAACCAAATAGCCAGTCCCAAACATAAGAGGAAGATAAAGTTCATGAGACTTATGTAAGTACTACATGGCTCAGTCATTCAATGGGTCTACTCTACTTGGGACTAACAGATGGATCTAGCCCATCAAAAATATGGGACACTGTAGTGTTAACAGAGTTCAACTGATCATGTACACGGATTTCCTCTTATCCTTTCAATGTTATAGAGCAGTGGATCCTAACTTTGGTTAATCCAGGTGTTCTTGGATTGCAGCTTCTGGCCAGCACAGCTAGTGGCGAAGGCTTCTGGGAGTTGCAGTCCAAGAACACCTGAGTTATCTAAGGTTGGGAACATTCGCACTAGAGAATCTGCCTCAGCAGCATAGGTGTTCAAGAAACTAGCTACATGCATGATGCATAAAATATGACAATTTTATCTGCTCAACTGATCTTGTTAACATGAAACGTAGGGAATTCCGCTGGGGCAGAGCAGACCCTGAATTTTAGACCTCCAACTGACCTCACTGGTCATACAATTTCCTAAATCAATGGGAGGAAATCCAACTTAAGAAAAAGAAACCATAAACCATTCTGGACTAATATTAAGGAACATGAAAGTTGCCAGGCCATCATAAAAATATTTCTTTTTTGGGGTCTTAACTCTTGTGTTTAAACAAAAAGAGAGGAATGCTTTTAAGTCATTTTTCAATTGTTACTACTTTAGACTGCGGGAAGCTGAATGACTAATATGCCTGTTATATAATCCACCCTCATTCTGTAGAAAAACAGATGCCAGAGGAAAAAGTTCAAGTCTAGCATTCTTCCCAACACTCTTGTTTCATACACGCAGAGAATCACATTTCCATCACTGCTAGTGGTGGTTGAAACGGAGTACAAAAACCGTAAAAGTTCCGACCCAAAATGAGTTTGGTTTTGGTGGGGGGTTTTTTTAAGCCACCATCCGCTCCACTTTGTGGCTGCGTCAATGATGGTTTCACCATGGCAACAGCAGCAGCAGCGATTCCCAGATACCAAGACACACTAGGACGGCTGTGTCAGTCTCGTTATCATTATTTAAAGGCCGAGTCGAGTAGCACTTCTGAGACTCATTTTAATACAGCATAAACTTCCACAGACTGTAACCTCCTTCAGATGCCAGAAACGCTTGGCAGCAAGCAACAGAAGGCAGTTAATGCTATGTACTCTTGATATAAGTATTTGCACAAAGGTGCCAAAGGAGTAGAGAGGGCAGCAAGACATGAATTATTCTTGCAACAGGACAGGAGAATCTGATACTGAGCTGAAACGTGCAGCTTTTGTGATTCCTGGAACAATTTTAACAAAGGAACGTCCGCCTCCAACTATGATCTGCAAACGAAGATGAGCAGCTCAGCCACCACTTCTATAAAGCACGGGTCATTAAAGGCAAAACAGACCCTCCAGATGCCCAGGGCAGATCGTTTACCGCAGAAGGACTGGAGCAATTAATTTGGGATGCAAAGAGACGACAGCAACTTGACACTTGCTCGGAGCACCTCTGAAGATCACACGGCATTTATTGCAAACCCACATCATTAGTACAGAAAACAGAATTAAATTCTCATTCATTTTCCCCCCACCCCCTCCCCCAGTGGCCAGCTGGGCTGGAAGGCAGCATGGTTACGATCTGATCTCGGAGGGAGCGACTGACTGACTGGGTCCCACAGAGGCAGGAAGACGGGTCCTTGAAGGGCTACAACCCCCTCAACCACGGCAGACCACATCCGACAGCAGGCTCCAGGCAAGGCTGAAAAGGAAACAATATGGGGAGTTATGCCTTCTATCCTAATGCCACTTGGTAAGTTAATCACCAATCTGGATTCTACTGAAAATGATTCAGAATGATCTTAGATGGTAAGGTGGAAGCATGATTTTTAATTTTCCTACAGCACCTAGCGATTATAGGCACATTATACCTAATAAGCAGAAATGCATTATCAGGAAGTCAAACCAGTAAGAATTTAAGGTCAGTGCCAGTTCAAGATCATTAGAGTTAACAACTTGCTCTGGTTTGGTTCGGCTACTTTGCACCCCTTCTTAACAACCTTAGATGCATTTCATGCCGGTTAAGGTCATAAACTCTTATGATTGCCATAGTAACTCCTAGAAAAAGTGTACAATAATATTTGACCTGTGGGGGGGGGGGATGCTGTTAAAAAAACAACAGGCTTACCTGTATGCGCTAATGCCACATCCTTGAAACATGTTTTCAGTAGTCAAATAAAAGTGACACAGCCAAATTAAACTTCAAGGGTTTTTTCTATGTTGACATCCATAGCAGGGAAGTTTCCTAACTGCCTATCTACTCATCCTCTCTCTCTCTCTCTCTCTCTCTCTTACTGTCTCATCTAGAAAATGACAGCAATTAGAATGCCATTGTAAACATGGGATGTCCCAAATTCGGATGCGCCACTGATTTGATTTAAACATGCTACAGGTTTAAGCCAGCAGATTTTAGGTTGAGTTTTCTGTTCCAGTTTCCTGCCTCAGAGCCACTTTAGATTCACACTCGGTTTGATTCCCCGCTGTGTGCTGGGCCCAACAGAAAATCCAATTTCTAAGCTGAAAAATCGTATAAATCAAGTAAATCAAGGCCCGCTTTCTTTGCTTCTTCGTCTTCTTTAGCTCATTTTGCTTTTAAGATGTGGGCCTTCAAAAGTTTTTGAGATCTATTGGCAAGATTTGGAAACGTGAAGGGTGGCATAAACACGGAGGCTATCGTGTCAGGAAACAGCAGCCATGCAAAAAAGCGGTGCACAATGCCCTGCAGCTTAACTAGAAATCAGGAAATGCCATCTTGTTCCCTTTCTCCAAAGATTCAGATTCTGACACCAACTTCTATTAGTAAAAGCTAAAATCCTGGACTGTCATAATAACTGACCCAAATCCTTCATTTTAATTATTGTGCTATGGGAAAGCTGCACAGTCTCAGGGTGCCCCCAGAAGAAGAGAATGGTAAACCACTTCTGAATATTCACTACCTAGAAAACCCTGGAAAGGATCACCATAAGTTGGGAGCTCAGTGGATAGCTCAGTGGTTTGGATATCTGACTGTGGAGCCAGAGGTTGGGTGTTCAGTTCCCCACTATGCCTCCTGTGGGTATGTCAAGGATAATTTCCAAACCTGAGACAGAACAAGGTTTGTGTTAATTAGCAGCCATGTTTGCACAGATATGCAAGATGCTGAGTCATGCAGAATGCTGAGTCATGGATTATGCAATATCTGCCGTGGTTGGCTGTATGCAAATATGTATATGCATATATGTATGGAGATGTACTGTAGATGTTTCAGATCTCTTCCTTGGATGTCATCCTGTCGTGCTGCCGGTTGGAACTGCTGTAAATACTGTAAATACATTTTGGTGTTGGGAGAAGCTGCCTGTGTGTGAGAGAGTTATTTGGACTGCCTGGATTGGACAAGACTCTGCTAACTTTACGCCAGTTTCGCGCCAACAGAGTAGAGCCAGCCTGGGTAGCCCTGGGCAAACTGCACAGTCCCAGGGTGTCCACAGACAAAAGGAACAGCAAACCACTTCCAAGTATTATCCACTTGAAAAACCCTGGAAAGAGTCACTAGAAGTCAGAATTGACTTGACAGCACATGATGATCCTTATTAAAATGTTGTGACACATTTAATCAGTTGTTTTCCCTGCACAGGCTAACCTTTCATTTGAAACTGTCCTTGAGGCTCTACTCGACTTGGCTTAGCTGATCATCCTATCAAAAAAAGCGAGACTGCCTCAACAATTCTGAAACTCCATCTAAGGTAGGTGAACCCACGGGCTCTGTTTTGGGACACGGTGGGAGGTAACATCAAACCCACTGCCCGCTTCCAAGAAAAAAACCTGCTCTTTATTTCACAGCCGTATCTTACAATGTGCTTCTTGGTCTCAACCTTTAAGAGGGACAACATGTTGGAATGTAAAGGTTCCCAAATTATGCCAGCGATCAGGATTTAGCGCCCTAAGAACCTAAATTTGTTTAAAAGCAAGCCAAGAGGCCTTCACAGTTGCAAAAAAATTAGGCTTCACATGTCTGTAAACAATGTCCAGCCAAATCTCAAAGGAAGCCAGGGATAAGCCACAGTGCCTTGCATAGCCTTTTGTCAAGCTCCAAAGAAGTCAGCTTTATGCAAACCTTCTCATCTTGTACAGGTTACCAAAATCAGCATTTCTTAATACTATATTATCGAAGCAATACGCTTCTGCTGCACTGATAGGTGTAACGCATATATTTTCCTTACCAAACTTGCATGAAAGCTCAGATCAGCCCGCTCTCTTTGAGTTTCACTACCAGATCATCGACCGTCTCCACCTTTACTCCTGCTTTGCGCTGGGGAGGATCCTCCACACTTAAAATTTTCACCCGTGGGGTAAGGTCCACACCAAGATCAGAGGGCTTCACCACCTCGATCTTCTTCTTTTTAGCTTTCTGGGAGCCAAAGGAGAATGAAAAAGGCAGGGATAACTTAACTGTAGCTTGTTGCTAGAACAAGGGGGATTGGTTATTAGAATCTTTCGTCACCAAAACAAGGATTCAGGACTCATCTTGGTTAAGTTCCCTAAAGAGACAGTTGAACAGTCTCCAGTTGCAGTATGTTGTCCAAAGTTAAGGAATGGCTACTACACAACATCTGGACCATACCATTATGTTGGGCAAGGTGGCATAACGTGGCTCGTTTAGTCGTAGGTCAGCCGTCACCACCGCTGGCAGTTTCAGACGCACTGTCTCCAGACCCCCATCAACTTCACGCTCAACCTTTAGCCAGTCCCCATCCACAGTCACTTCGGAGGCGAAGGTCCCCTGGGAAAGGAAAAGAAGCGCTGCTAGGTTACCAAAGTGACAGGTTTTGCTTTATATAAAATAAAATAAGCACCTCAAACTAAAGTCTCGTATCTTCCTACACTGTGCAGAGGGACCTGTGAAAAGGTGGCGTTGAACACATTCCAATGCTCAACAGTTGTTTAAGAGCTCAAGAGAATATTTAAACTGCAATGCATGCTGGGTTTTGAAGAGTCTTAATATCCCGACATTCACCTCTGTACCTAGGATACAAATCCCAGAAATCCTGGCCAGTGCAGGAAGTAGTAAAGGCTTCTGGGAGTTTTCATCCAAGAACCTCTAGGGACCCAAGGTTGGGAACCACTGTCTTAAAGCATCATTCTCAAAACCCATTGCGCTGACTAGTGCAGGCAACCGAACTCACCCATTTTAGGTGTATCTGAGAGCTGGGAGAAATGGGGAACAATATCATGAAATTTTACATTATTATTATTATTATTATTATTATTATTATTATTATTATTATTATTATTATTATTATTATTATTATTATTATTATTATTATTATTATTATTATTATTATTATTATTATTATGGATACCTATTGTCAGCATCTCCCAGCCAGTATTGCCGCTGGAAATTCTCTGGGAGGTGTAGTCCTCGAAAGTCAATTTTCTAAGTTCTGGAGCTAAGAAATCTCATAGCAAAGTAGTTGAAAGTAGCTATTGTGGTTCACAACAGATCCAAGACAGGGGCATTAGCTTGCCTCCGTTGGGGAGGGTGGGGTGGGCACAAGAGTGACAGCAGTGACACTATGGGGACCCCGAACTCCAAGGCACAAGCAGGGAGCAATCCAATCGCTTGAAGGCTGTGTCCTCAATACAGTTTTGAAACTATGGTCAAGCAGCCAAGAAGCACGTTCTGTCTCTTTGGAAACTTGGCAATAGGGTGTTAATAAGATTTCAATGGGTTATTTCCCTCCCAGCCACTCCAGTTTCATCTGCCCATTAATTAGGCCATTAACTAGGCCATGAACTGAGAAAAAAAAAAGGCCCAAACAAAAACAGACGGCTGGAGATTTGTTCTTCATTATGAAAGATGATGACAATGAGGCCAGAGGGCTCCTTCCTTTAAGACAGGGTGGAGAACCTTTGGTGTTCAGACTACTTATGGTCCTTCTGGGGTCCCAATACGCTGGGAGTCCTTTCCCCCACAGTACCACCATCTGGTGGTTTCCCAGTTTCTGTAAAGGGGGCTGTTGGTGCATTCTGAAAGTGTGAAAAAAATGTCAGTGGGAGAGTAAAACTCAAGCAAACTGATTTTTTTGTTGTTGTTCCACCCATCACTGGGCTGCAGTCTGAGAGATCACTGATCTAAGACAGTGGTTCTTAACGTGGGCGATAATGCCCCCCAGGGGGTGATTTCATTTTTCAGAGGGGCGGTAGAACGAAAAGGGGCGGCATGGGGGCGCTGGAGCAAGCCAAATCTGTGAAGATGGCTGCAGCCTTTTTACAATGTGCATGAATATATATTTTCCTCCAATCTTAATTTAGTTTCAGAGTTTTCATTTTGAAATTTTTAGTTCCTGTATGGCGGTTTGTTTTTATTCCCTTTTTATATTTCTTTTTGTGTCTTAAAATTCGCTTGCAACTAAATCATTAAATGTTACTTTTTGGGGGCATTTCATTTTCTTGGAATTCAATTTTGTTTTCAGGGGTCATTGGATTTAAGTGTCTTTAAATAAATAAATAAATAAATAAATAAATAAATAAATAAATAAATAAATAAATAAATAAATATCACCGCGGGGAGGGGGGGCGATGATAACTTCGTCAATGGCTCAAGGAGGCGTTGCTTTCAAAAAGGTTAAGAACCACTGATCTAAGATATCTCTGATATTGAGTACGTCGCTCTGGTTCATAGAGGTTCCCCACGGTAGTTAAAAAATAAGACAGATTAGTTCTCCATACAGTCACTTTATGGATGCATAACCCATCTCTCCATCAAAAAAATTCACCAAACGATGAAAAACTGATGATATTTAAATGAGAAACTGATATTTGAAGTGCTTCAGTAACAGAACTTCTGCACAGAGCACAGAAACATCAATACAAATAACAAGCAGGGACACAGAGGCTTTGTTTCCTTGTCTAGCAAATCTATGGAATGGTGTAAGAAGTTACAGTGGTGCCTCGCTTAACAACGTTAATTCGTTCTAGTGAAATCGCTGTAGAGCGAAAACGTCGTAAAGTAAAATAAAAAGCCCATTGAAATGCACTGAAAACCATTCAATGCGTTCCAATGGGCTGAAAACTCACCGTCCAGTGAAGATCCTCCATGGGGCAGTCATTTCGGGTGCCTGTAAAGTGAAAAATGGCTCCTAAACACAGCGGGGAGCCATTCTGTACACCCAGCAGCTGTTTTGAAACCCTACGATCAGCTGGGAACCGATCATCACAAAGCGGAAAAACCCCATTCAAACCATCGTTTTGCGATCGCAACAGTGATCGTAAAAACACTGTCGTCAAGCGGATTCATCGTTGAATGAGGCAATCGTAAAGCGGGGCACAACTGTATCCTCATCTACGTGTATTGTTGCTTGCACCAAGCTGTTTAACACACACACACACACACACACACACACACACACACACACACACACACACACACACACACACACACACACACACACACACACACACACACACACACACACACACACACACACACACACACACACACACACACACACACACAAAAATTCCTCTAGGACCGGGGTTCCCAACCTTGGCTAAGCCAACTGTTCTTGGACTGCAATTCCCAGAAACCCTGGGCATCACAGCTGGTCATGCAGTCCAAAACACACCTGGGTTAACCAAGGTTGAGATCCACTGCTCCAGTTCCTAGTTTGAAACCAGTTGGGCAAAGAAAAGAGGCATCCCAACTCTGATGAAAGATGACACAGAAGGAAGCCTTGGCCCCATGCAAACCATCACAGCTGTTCTACTCCACAGATCCACTTCCTTCCAAGTTTTGCTACCTGCATGTATAGAAATTGAGTGTGTCTTCCTTGACAGGCTGCCTCCTCCCCATCCATCTCACCAGCCTATAAGGATTGCTTTCACTGCCACTCCTTTCTCCTAACTCTCCGACATGGTACCTGAGGCCAGTCGAGAAATGCTGCCGCCATCTGCCCTGTCTGGTTGCAGTCATCATCAATGGCCTGGGGAAAAAGAATCAGACAAAAGCGACGTCAGCCACAAAGGGAAGAAGAACGTTTAGATGGTCTTCCAGGGTCCATGCAAGATCTTCGGTGGACAGGACAGCCCTTTCGGTGTTTCCCAGGGCTTTGCACAGACTAAGCCTGACGCATACAGGCCAGGTCTTTCAAGAACAACATGCCTTTTTTTAAAAAAAAGACAGTAGCCAAAATGGACTGAAAGCACTGCAAGCAACGTGAGACTTGCTTTGGCCTCTTGACAGTGGGAAAATGTCCCTCCTTGACCCTTCTTTTCAAACCTGGTGATTTATTCATCAAAATAGAAAACTAGAACCATTTTTGGGCCACGTTTCAGCCCCCACAAGGTAAGATCTTGCATCCTTCAGGTCTGGAAGGAGGGACTGTTGCAGGTGATGCTGCTTCTCAACACTGCCTGGTTTGGCCGGGAACCCTACATAGATCTTTTGGGGCCAGCTCCCGGCCAGGATATGTTGCTGGCCGTGTCTTAATCACAAGTTAAATCTTGGCCTAGCATATGTTTGGCTCAATCTCTCTTAACTTTGGCACCAGCCTTCCCTTGACCTTTATCCAGAACACAATCAAGTCTAGGCTATGCTAACATCCTTGTGGTGGGAACAGTGGGATAAACAAGCTCCCCGTGCCACGATCCTAAGAGCCAGACCCAATGCAGACTGACGCCTGCTGGCCCATCTCCTGACATTCTTTCCACGGGAGGGCATGAAGTGTAATAAGACATCAATCTGCTGGGAGTTTTGGCCTTCAGCCTTCTCAGAAATCTCAACGGCTAGAAATATGTTCTTTGACTGATGTCTCAGATTCACAAAGGCACCAAAGCGGCACAAGTTCATTTCTACATTGTATAGTTTGCCGAAGCAGAACATAGTAGCCCTTTCCTTCTAGGTTGTCTCACCTGCTTGCCCAGCAGCAGAAGGTGAACCCCTTCCTTCTTGGCCAGCGCAGCCAAGATCTTCGAAACCTGGAAAGGACCGAGGCTTTCATAGTCTTTCGCAGGGATCTCCACGTGCAGCCCTCGGTCGGCTCCCATCGCAAGGGCGGTGCGAATGGTCTCCTGGGGGCAGAAGAACAGCGAGAGCAAGCCCCACATGTGACCCATCTGTTTGGCAAGAGAAGCCAGCTAGAAGAGAAGCTTCCTTTCTTCCAAAGCTCACTACTGATTCTTGGGACTCTCTGTGTTCATGCTGCTAGACCAGCGGGTGACTAACAACAGCCGGAACAGCACAAAAGCAGAAGCTAGTCAAGAGTGGCTACACTGAAAAACTGGTCATCAAACAATAGCAGTAAAAGATGTTTTTATTTCAACTGGTTTTTCATGGGCAGGGTCAAGCAGGAATAAGATGGGTAGGTATCACATGGCATTTACAGTAACCTAAAGTTCTGGAACAGGGCCGACTTCTAAACTAGCTAAATGAAAGAAATACTTACTGATGAGGAGTGGCTTCTGTTAACTGCTATCCACCAGGCACGGATCCTTCATTACTTTCAAAAAGAGAGAATGACAGTCTATCTCACAAAGGCTATACTTGTCATATATAGAACCCATAGCTGCTAAAGTTGGCTAAATAAACTCAGTGAGTGAAGTCTCTATCTGTGGAGCCAGAGGTTGGGAGTTCGACTCCCCACTTTGCCTCCCGCTGGCAGAGCCAGCCTGTGTGGCCTTGGGCAGGCAGGACAGTCCCAGGACACCCCCAGAAGAAGGGAATAGTAAAGCGTTTCGGAATATATACCCAGAAAATCCCTAAAGTGGTTGAAATAAGTCAGAGTTGACTTGATGGAACATGATTATTGCTCCTAAGGTTCTCAAGGATTACATATACAGTGGTGCCTCGCTTAGTGATCACTCCGTTGAGCAACGAAATCGCTTAGCGACAGAGTTTTTGTGATCACTTAGCGATGGTCCCTATGAGGGTTTTTTGCTTTGCGATGATCGTGGGGAAGCGATCATGGCAAAGCGACCCTTTTTTAACAGCTGATCAGCAGTTTCAAAATGGCTGCCAGGAAAACAAAATGGCTGCCCGCTGTGTTTCCTCGCTTTAGAGGCACCGAAAATGGCCGCCCCTATGGAGGATCTTCGCTTAAAGTTTAGTTTTTAGCCCATAGGAACGCATTAATTGCGTTTTAATGCATTTTTATGGACTTTTTAATATCGCTTAGCAATGAAATCACTTAGCAACGCTTTTTTCTGGAACGGATTAACGTCGCTAAGTGAGGCACCACTGTATGGAGCCGTCGTATTTTACCTTCACTATAATCTGGCAAAGTGATCAAGTATGTTTTGTGGGTGAGCCAAATATTGAGCCCAAGCCTTCTGATTCCATCTTACTTTTGTGCGCCTAAACATTTTCTTTTAGAACATTGGAACACATATATACTGTATACTATATGATCCAAAACCTGGAGTCTGCGTGACCCTCTTTTTGTACTAAATCAATCTGCCACCATAAATGGTAGAAGTACCTCCCAAAAGCTAGGGAAGGGAGCAAAGAAAGTGTGGTGCCTTATCAGCTGTCCTTACGCCAACCCTTACCCCACATTTAAGATCTATATGCTTGTCTAGCAACCAAATATACAATAATGAAATGCTTTCATTAGGGAAACAAGGGCCAAGGTTTAATGAAGCAGAAAAGCAAGAACCACCAAACCACTCCATATGCTTTGTGTTAATTCTTCTGAATGTTCCTTAGAAGGCATATTTATACATCCCTGTGTATGTATGGCAAGTAATAAAACTGAACAAAAATCAATGCTGTGTTTTAATGATACTTGAGACAGGTATAGAACTTCTCCCTCACACCTGTTAAAAAGAGCAAGAACAGCCTCTGTGGGGAAGGTGATGCCTGCCCCACTGGGAACAGAGCCAAGACACAGCAGATACACATATTGTCACATAAACACACCCATCAAGTGCCATGCAGCCGCTGAGTTAGCAGTAGTAAATACACTTCTACAATGCCCAGCCTTTTTATATAACTGGAGGAATCTTTGGAGACTGGGAGGTGGGGAAAACAATCTTAAGAAACGGAAGCCCCATCTTTCTCCGCCACCTCTGAGATGGAGGCATGTCAGCAAACCTGCCACAGGGGGAGGACTGTAGAAAGGGACCGTTAAGAGCTACCTAGCCAGTGAAGGTCACTGGCAAGCAAAAGCAGTGGTGCAGAAAATAGCTGGTGACGGTGGGGCTGTCAGGACGCCGGAGCTGGCAGAAAATAGAACAGAGCCAAACCTTTGGAGAAGGAAGGGAAAGAGACGGGTGGCGCGTCTGAATCAGTCGCTTTCAGAGGCCGGAACGGGTTACACCCAGAGACTCATAAGGTCACCACTGCGTAGGACTTCCAAGAAAAGAAGAAGAGAAGTTGCAACTTTCTACATCACTGCTGGATTCAAAAATGCTTCAGGAGAGCACCAGCCACAGCACTTGTCTGGCTGCGTTCTGCCAGAACTGCTTGATAGCTCGATGGTTTAGGTCTCTCTGGCTACAGAGCCAGAGGTTGGGATTTCGATTCCCCATTGGGCCTCCCTGACAAGGGCGGGATGATAATCCATAGGATCCCTTCCAGCTATGCGGTTCTAAAGTGATGGTAATGATTGTAAAGATTCCTCAGCATTTACTTGGGTGTAAGTCTGCTGCTACCACCATGAATTTGACCAAACTCGGGGAGGCAGTGGAAGACAGGAGGGCCTGGCGTGCTCTGGTCCATGGGGTCACGAAGAGTCGGACACGACTAGACGACTAAACAACAACAACAACAACAACAAGTCTGCTGATCACAACACGTACGTACATCCAAGTATATATGTGAAGGATGGCACCACGAGCAGCTTCAAGGCAAAACACTGTTTTCCCCCGCATCTCCCTCTTTAACACAGATAAACATCTGTCAGAAATTCACATAAACAGATGCCAGAAATTCTGGCAGATGATGCCTTTTTTTATTACACATGTTGTGACACATTGATATATGGTGAAAATTCTCTCTTTGGCACAACTAGAAATAGGACAACATCCCTTTCTCATTTTTGTATCTGAGAAATCTCCAAATCCTAGGGTAAACAGAAGGTAATTCAGGATCTACATATATATATATATTTCAGTCCAATCCCCAGTTATTTCAGGAGAGTAACATGAATGCCAGCCCCACTCCCTTAGACAGTTTGGATTTCTGTTGAATAGCTCAAATACAGATTTAGAAGAGATAGCTGTGTCAGCATATCAGGCAAAAAGAAAAGAGAAATACTGTAAAAAGCAAAGGCGAAAAAAAATGTTGTGGCAACTGAAAGACTAACTGCTATATTTTAAGAGAGTTTTCATGGACAGTGTCTGAGGAAGAGGACCTCTCTACAAAAGTTCACATTAAAAAAACGCAGTTACTAGTTTTTTTTTTTCATTTCTTTTCGCCTCAAATACAGAGTTCTGGTTGTGCACGCAGGCCACACGTTAAAAGCACAATTCATGGCAGGAGGCAACGGCTACTGCCAACAGACCTTGCATTTCCATCTGGCTATACCCCAAACTGCTGTTCTGTACCTGAATCCAGTCACTGCATTGTAGGATTGAAAAAGAAAACTGCAGGCAAACTTGAAGGTTCTCATGCGTGGTCCAAACCTAGTGGCACAGAATACCTGAAAGATGGAACTTAGGTTCCAGAATCTCACTGGAAATAAAATAAAATAAACAAGCTTTCCCCATTTGTGGGCATGAATGCTTGCTAAATTACCCAGGTCCCTGCTGTTGCCAGCCATGCAGTGGATGAGAAAAACCACTTTTAAAGCACAGGGATACTGCCTTGCTTCAGACAACCACAAGCCCGTGCCCTGAATAAGCGGAGAGAATCAGGCTTCTGCATTGCTTCAGACATTCAGACCCAAGATTTGAAGCAAACTGGCAAATGGTGCTTCCTCAACATGATGCAGCAGGCAAGCATCCTGCAGAACCTTTTCCTGAACTGCTGGTGCCATCTCGTGGCCATCACCTTCGGTAGAAAAACCATGATGTAGAATTAATTACCTTCGTGGCTCCATTCTCTACTTGGAAAATCCTGAAAAGGGTTGCCATAAGTTAGAATTGACTTAATGGCATGTGAGGATGAGGATGATTATGATTCAGCAAGGAGGCTCCTAGGCAGGAAAAAGGTGCAGCACCCATTTCTCGGAAGGAACTGGAGAAAGGCATTTGCAATTAGCAGTTCCAACCACCAGAGAGACACACACAAGCCTTTAGAGGGGAAGGTCAGCATGTTTGGATAGGAATTAATAAAGTTATTACCTCCACAACCCCTCCATGAAGGGATCTGCTTTTCCTAGCTAAAAACGGTTAAGAAAACTATACTTAGCATCAAGGTCCGTGATGAACCCTACCACTTATTTTTTATAATTATATTTTTAAAATGATATTTTACAGAATATAAGGGGACAGGGCTCTGAATAATGAGTTTCCACAATCCAACATCCTCTCACAATGAAGATCCGTGTGCCACGGACATTAACAATGGTTCATAAGCCAGCTCCTAAAGAGCTCATGATCTCCCTAGGCAAAACTGTGGTTCATAAAGCTAGGCTGCTTTATCTTAAATACATTCATTATCTGTTGCTCTGTTCCTAGTTTAGAAACCTCCAAGATAAACTGTTATATTGTAATTCCCCTTTTTATTTTTTATTTTTTGCAAGACCGACAGGCTATTGCTATCCAAGTTTAAGGTCACTGGATAACTCACTGAGTCGGATACCTGGCTGGGGAGCCAGAGATTGAGAGTTTGACTTCTCATTGTGTCTCAGAAGAAAAGCCAGCCTGGGTGGCCTTGGGCAAGCTGCACAGTCCCAGGATGCCCCCAGAAGAAAGGAATGGTAAACCACTTCTGAGTACTCTCTACCTAGAAAAACCCTGAGAAGAGTCATCATATTTCGGAATCAATCAGGTAACATGCAAACTTATATATGTTATATGACATAGCGAAATATTTTCCACAGTGGTACTCTGTTGGTCTGTAGCAACACAAACAATAAAACATCTGATAACATGTTAAAGTCTAGCAAGTTACACAATATTTAGCATAAACTTTTGAGGACTGCAGTTCACCTGAACATCTATATCATTACCTATGGAAGTTTATGTCAAATAAAAATTACCTTGTGGTATTCATCCTGAACTTTTGTAAGACACATCCATTTGGCTGCAAAAGCTAGGTTTATAACTTTAAAAGGGGCCTCTTTGCTTGTTTATTGGCAAAACTGAGTATAGGCTCTAATGATAAGAATGTAGAAGATTGTGTGGTTACAACAGGATGAATCTCATTGTTATGTCACATTTTTGTTTTGGGATCTAATCTTACTTAATGTGAAGACTAGTCATGAGCAATTCTCCCCCCACCCCCGAAGTTTGCTATTTCCAGGAATCCAATCCTGATTCAAACATTAAATGCCTCTTGAATGTTCTTCGAAATAAGTCTGAAATTATTTCATCCGGGAAGAAACACACACACAAAAGGGACCAGGAGGAAGGAGAACAGAATTTTTTGCAACAGCAGAAGTGACTACCATCTGAGGATGGAACTGGGACGCAGGATATCATGAATGGGTTGCATTCACATGTGCACACTATAGAGAGAGGTCTGGATTCTCGGATATGGTTAACTTCTTTTTTCTTGTTCAAGGCTAGCTTTTGCCCCTCCCCAACCTCATCTCTGACTATTCTCTCCCGCAGAGGAAACAGATTCTCACCTGGCACTGCTGTGGACCACAGCTTACAGCGACCACTTCGGAGACGAGCTTCTTCTCTTTCAAGCGCACGGCCTCCTCCACAGCAATCTCACAGAAGGGATTCATGGAGTGCTTTACGCCATCCGTCACCACGCCTGTCTTGTCGGGCTTTACCCGCACCTGCAAGATGGACAGCCTTTAAGGAAGGAAGGCCAGGCTGCCCCAGAACTGAGGTACAGTCCCTTTTCTGCAACAGCAAGACCTAAAATGGACTCTTTTAAAAACTGAGAGCAAACCTCTCAGCCAAGTCTATATCTCATAGGGTGGACAGCTCAGTAGTTTAGGTATCCGGCTATGAAGGCAGAGGCTGGGAGTTCGTATCCCCACTGTGCCTCCTTGACAGGGGCTGGACTTGATGATCTATAAGGTCCCTTCTAGCCCTGCAGTTCTAAGATGATGATTTGCACCCTTTCTTAATTTTTACCAGGAACACAAAATGACAATGCATACAGTTCCTATCTGCAGCCTTCTGAGAGGGTTAGTTAGTTATTTAGGTCATTTTACCCTACTAAATCTCAAGACTGATTCACAAAGTGAGAGGTTTGATAAAGCAGATACAATGGATGCATACATAATACAGAGGGAAAGAGAGTAACCCTTTGGCATCTCCTTTCACCTCTTTCCCTCCAATTCATTTTGGGTGATTATTTTTCTACACATGATTATCTCTAGGCATGCATGGGAATGCAATTACACTGAGAAATTGCTGACATGACCTAGTGGTTCACAGATATGCTCAGCGATGCTCTTGGCAATTGGGGAAACTCCAGGAAAGGGCACCAAGGTGGCAGACATTAAATCATGTCCACAGACTGCCAGATCATATGATTCCTACCTCCACAGAATCACGTTATGTATTTATTCAACTTTTAGACTGTTGAAAACAGGAATGTCCACTGTGTCCACACTCAGGACTACTGGCGCATTTCCAGAGACTGTGGGTGGTTTAGATATTTGGCTGCAGAACCAGAGGTTGGGAGTTTGATTCCCCACCGTGCCTCCTTGAGAGGGGCTGGACTTGATGATCCACAAGGTCCCTTCCACCTCTGCAGTTCTGAAATGATTATAATTAGGAAAAGAACCCAGAGGCGCTAGCAGAGGAGAGCAGTACCATTACGGATCCCTTGTGTGAAATCTAACAGTCACATGTCATGATAAGTAGAGAAAAAGAAAAGAAAAACTAAATGGATGAAAGACAGTGTACTCATTGCCCAGGGAAAGAACCTTCCTTGCCTTTCCTGCTGCAAAGCCAATGATTAAATCATCAAAGTCCTATTTTTGCAGCACTTTTGATAGCAGATCTGGAAAACAGAAAGAGCAGGAGAAAAGAGAAAGGACTGAAAGTGTAGAGCAGCAGGCACCTTCCCTTGCCCTCTTACTGTATAAAGAAATGAGTGCTGACTGTGTCCACAATCCATTTACAGTTTCTCACTCACTTGCTTCTCAGTGTCTGCCATAGGTAGCCAGTTGGGACTTTATCCTGGCAGCTAGAAAAAAGGTGAGGAGGGGAATGAAACTAAAACAGGGTGCCAGCACTAGATACAGTTGCTGGTTCTTTTCTGTTTGGGCAACATAATTCAAGTCTACTGGAAACACACAAATGCCAACATAGACTGGGACACAGAATACTACCAAAAGGGCAGAGGGTGGATTGACTTTGAGTCGTGCACCCTTTATTCCACCATAGGGCAGTTTAGGGGGCCTGTGCCTACTGCAACCCTGCTTATTAATTTTGGAATTGCTCCTAGTCAGTTAAGGGAGAAGGTGTTTCTTCAGGCACGTTTGGCCCTAAGCAGTTTAGGGCCTTAAATCTAGGCTAGAACTGGGCCTGGAAATGGACTGGCAATTGGCGAAAACACAAAGTACTTGTATGGTATGATCAGTCTCGGTTAACAATCTGATTACAATAGTTTGGACTAACTCAAAGCTAGATTACTATGTAGCACAGAGCAGTGATCCAATATTTATTATAAATAACTCAAAGTTGACAAACAAGCCATTCCAAATGGTACTAGCTGGTAATCTAGAAGTCACAAACCCCACATTTAAAATTAATCTTGGGGCAATACTTTGCAAATCATACGTTTTTACTGCTTCTGCTCCTGAGATTTGTCAATACAATTTGAATTACCTGGTAGGGGTGGTCTACCAACACTTGGTAACATTAAATTAATACTGAATAAGACGTGCGTCAGGAATTGTACATGACAAAGGGGCTTGAGTCATTCAGAGAGGCTACGGGCTATGCCGTGCAGGGACACCCAAGACGGACAGGTTATAGTGGAGAGCTCTGACTAAACGCAATCTGCCTGGAGCAGGAACTGGCAAGCCACTTCAGTATTTTTGCCAAGAAAACTCCATGGACAGAAACAAAAGGCTAAAATATATAACGCTGGAAGATGAGCCCCTCAGATCAGAAGGCGTCCAACACGCTACTGATGAAGAGCAGAGGACAAGTACAAGTAGCTCCAGAGCTAATGAAGTGGTTGGGCCAAAGCCAAAAGGACGCTCAGCTGCGGACGTGCCTTGAAGTGAAAGGAAAGTCCGATGCTGCAAAGAAAAATACTGCATAGGAACCTGGAATGTAAGATCTATGAACCATGGTAAGCTGGATGTGGTCAAACAGGAGACGGCAAGACTAAACATTGACACTGAACTAAAATGGACAGGAATGGGCGAATTCAGTTCAGACGATTACCATATCTACTATTGTGGGCAAGAATCATGTAGAGGAAATGGAGTAGCCCTCATAGTCAAAAAAATGAGTGGGAAAAGCTGTACTGGGATACAATCTCAAAAATGATAGAATGATTTCAATACGAATCCAAGGCGGATCTTTCAACATCACAGTAATCCAAGTTTACCAATGCTGAAGAGGCTGAAACTGGCCAATTCTATGAAGACTTACACCTTCTAGAACTGACACCAAAGAAAGATGTTTTTCTCTTTATAGGGGATTGGAATACTAAAGTAGGGAGTCAAGAGATAAAAGGAACAACAGGTAAATTTGGCCTTGGAGTTTAAAATGAAGCAGGGCAAAGGCTAATAGAGTTTTGTCAAGAGAACAAGCTGGTGATCACACACACTCTTTTCCAACAACACAAGAGGTGACTCTACACATGGACATCATCAGATGGGCAATACTGAAATCAGATTGATTATATCCTCTGCAGCCAAAGATGAAGAAACCCTATACAGTCAGCAAAAACAAGACCTGGAGCTGATTGTGGCTCTGATCATCAGCTTCTCATAGCAAAATTCAAGCTTAAACTGAAGAAAGTAGGAACAGCCACTGGGTTAATCAGGTATCTAAACCACATCCCTTATAAATACACAGTGGAAGTGAAGAACAGGCTCCATGATCACTGCAGATGGTGACAGCAGCCACAAAATTAAAAGACACCTGCTTCTTGGGAGGAAAGTGATGACAAACCTAGACAGCAACTTAAAAAGCAGAGATATCAGCTTGCCAACAAAGGTCCGCATAGTCAAAGCTATGGTTTTTCCAGTAGTGATGTACGGAAGCGAGAGCTGGACCACAAAGGCGGCTGACCGCCGAAGAATTGATGCTTTTGAATTGTGGTGCTGGAGGAGACTCTTGAGAGTCCCATGGACTGCAAGGAGAACAAATCTATCCAATCTGAAGGAAATTAACCCTGAGTGCTCACTGGAAGGACAGATCCTGAAGCTGAGGCTCCAATACTTTGGCCATGTCATGAGAAGAGAAGACTTCCTGGAAAAGACCTGATATTGGGAAAGTGTGAAGGCAAGAGGAGAAGGGGACGACAGAGGACGAGATGGCTGGACAGTGTCATCGAAGCTACCAACATGAATTTGACCAAACTCCGGGAGGCAGCGGAAGACAGGAAGGCCTGGCGTGCTCTGGTTCATGGGGTCATGAAGAGTCGGACGTGACTTAACGACTAAACAACAACAACAAGGAATTGTACAAACACACACATGGAAACTCTGGAATGCCTTCCAAAGATTCCCGTTAACTTACGCTGTTTGCTATGGAAGTAGGGAAAGAAAATCTAGTCCTGGAAATGATCAACTGTTAAGTGCCTCGACTTTTCCAAAACATATGGGTCAAAGTTCAGTTGGAAAAAAACTCTGTTTGCACAAGAAAGTCTGACGACCAAATCGTTGTTATTTAACAGCAAATGCAGTCCGGGGTGGGGGGGGGGGGAAGTACCAGCACATATTGCTTCATAGGTTGTCTTCATCAGGAATTACAATGATAGGTTTAAATTCCAAGACATGGCAATTGAAACCTTCCTGCCATCAGAACCTTCCTGTATTGTCCTGTGTAGCCTCTCTTTACCAAATTGCAGCAGTGATGAGTGACATGAAGCCCCTCCAAACTGCTGCTGGACTGAGACTCCTTGTTTTCCATTGCTGTGGGCTGCACTGGCTAGTGGCTCATGAGAACTGTAGTAGATGGATCCAAGGGAAATTATTGACAGGGGGAAGGAAAGAGTAAGCCAGGGAGGATTGTTCTCTTGTTGCATTTCTACATAACTGGATTCACAACACATTGCTGAGTTACACTTGTGTAAGTCCATCAGGCAGGTGTGTGCCTGAAACTCCAGTGCCGAGTTTCTTCATGGCCAGTGAGAAGGCCACTGGGTGGTACACAATTAGCCTTATCAGGCAAAAAAAAAAGGATTAAAAAAAAAAAAAGACAAAAGCATTGCGGCACCTTAAAGACTATTATAATATTTTAATGTAAGCCAGTGGTTCTTAACCTTGGGTTACTCAGGTGTTTTTGGACTGCAACTCTCAGAAGCCTTCACCACCAGCTGTGCTGGCTGGGGTTTCTGGGAGTTGCAGTTCAAAAACACCTGAGTAACCCAAGGTTAAGAACCAGTGATGTAAGTCTTTGTGGACCCTCTTAAACCCACTTAGTCAGATGTATGAGGTAGGGAACAGGGATTAACACTCTGTAGGGGTAAATAAGCAACAAGGTTTGTTTGGGTCATTATGGGGTGTAGTGTTGAGACCTGCAAAAGGGATAGAAATATTAAATAAGATTTAAGGAAGGTATTGAAGAGAGAGACTCTGAGAACACTTTTCTGGGATGGCTGTTTATACATACATACATATTAAATATTTAATGGGCCTTCCAGATGTTCTTGGATTTCAGCTCCCAGAAATCCTGGCCAGCAAAGGTGCTGGTGAAGGCTTCTGGGAGTTGTAGAGCACAGTGGGTTCCCAA
The DNA here is from genome assembly GCF_051106095.1 of Pogona vitticeps. Classification (NCBI taxonomy): domain Eukaryota; kingdom Metazoa; phylum Chordata; class Lepidosauria; order Squamata; family Agamidae; genus Pogona; species Pogona vitticeps. Next base: position 20,172,767 of record NC_135791.1, on the reverse strand, counting down.
CCTTGGGTCTAGATTGAAACTCTTCAGGCAACCGCCCTACCTAGGAAACTTTAGACCAGCAAATCTGGTTGGGTGGCGACGACAGCGTTGGCCTGGGGACTCTTTTAAGTTCAAAACCCAGTGGAGTCAAGAAATTAAACCACACGATCTTGGATCGGGGGCATCGCTCTCTGCCTGGCCCACCTTCCAGGGCTGTTGTGTGCGAATACGGTGGGGGAGAGAGAGAGGAGGGAAGCCATGGACACCCTTCCGGAGCTCACTGGGTTTAATCAGCATTGCCCAAAACCCAGTCAATCCACTGCCCCTTCCCAGGCCTACTCACGAGTAAGTCTCGGGGGTGAGCCACTGGGTGCAGCGACAGGGCCCATGTGGAGCTCGAGATCTCGTAGGCAGACCACTACAACTCCCATGAGCCCCGGGAAGCCTAAAGGGAAAAGGTGATGGGAGGTGTTCTCCTCCGACCGACTCGCGAGGAGGGTCGAGGGGCGGCTGAACCACAGCAACGGGAGAGCCAAGGAAGTCTCCCGGCGAGGAAAAAGGAAGGAGAGGAAGACCCAGGCGTCCGAGAAGGAACACCCCCCCCCCAACCCAGGACTCCCCGAGCGCACCTTCACCGCGTAGTCAATCACCCGCTTGACTCCCACCATCGCCCTCAGCCCGGCCGCCGCCATCTTTCTCCCCTCTCACCCACTCTCTCTCTCTCTCTCTCTCCGCTTCCATGTACCCGCCCACTAGGGTGGCTTAGCCAATCAGAACACGAAAGGCCCCCCTCGTGAGGAGCTGAATGGGCCGGGCTACGGCTTTTGGGGGCGGGGTGTCCGAGCGTCCAATCCAAACAGAGGGGTCCGATTTAGGCCCGCCCCGTGGAACAACCGGAATAAGGAGGCGTGCTTCCTTTCAAGTCTGATTGACGTATTCTCTAAGCCAGTCATAGCAGGACTCTGCCCCTGGACCTCGAAAGGGGCGGGAGCGAAAGGGTATGACGTCCACCGGCCATTTGTCTCAAACCAATCAGCATCGCCTCGCCCTCTTTCCCACCAGCCAATAAGGTTCCCGCATCCCTGCCTTTGATGAGGACACGGAGCCCAGGTCACAGAATGTGGGTGAAAGGGTAGGGCAGTCACGCGTGTCGTGTTTGTGCGCATTCAGACGTTATTCCAGCTGGCTGACACGTGAACAGAACGGGATTTTGTTGCAACCGACTGATATTTTCCATAGTTCAGAAAAAAAAATAGAAAAGGCCGTGTGGTCCTTCCGTAAAACCAATGCACAATCAGGGGCATTCTTTATTAGCCCACTTTAAAAAAATCAAACACCTGGTTTCCGTCGGTAGTTCGTCTTCTTCAGGCTGGGCGTCAAGATTTTTTTGCATCGGACAGAAATAAAGAGAGTCCCAAACATTCGTGACAGATTTGCTTCTGATAGTCAGTAGAAAGGCAAGCTACAAACGCCAGTGGGTTGTGGTGATTTCACATCCCACCTAAGATAAGCAGTTGGTGTTGCAATACTTTGAATTTTAGGTTGATTTCCTCTAGCTGTGCAGGGGATTTACAGAGTAGGTAGGATAGCATCAGTTCCACAAATTAGACTGTCCCCTTTTCTCATCAGCTGGCACTTACAGTTTCAATAATTCACTCAGACATTAATGGCAGAAAGAATAGAAACCATTTTCTTACAGTGAACATATAACAAGCCTCAAGAGATGCAGAGAGCAGAAGGGCTGGGATTTCTTTGGTTTCAGAGGCAGGAGGGAATGGTTGGTTTGTAATGCATTAGACCAGTGGTTCTTCACCTTTGTTACTCGGATGCTTTTGAACTGCAACTCCCAGAAACCCCAGCCAGCACAGTTGGTGGTGAAGGCTTCTGGGAGTTGCAGCCCAAAACTCCTAAGTAACCCAAGGTTAAGAACCAGTGCATTAGACTGACGGTCATTCTCAGCCAAACCTACTAGAGGCAGCATGCAAAGTTGCAAAAACTTCCAACAGTTGGCTAGATTTCTCATCCCAACTCTTCAAACAAAGAACCATCCAATGATCTCCATGCTTCTGTTCACGTCTAAACGGCACATTCTGAAGCCAAAATCTAGGTTTGACAGGTTAGCAGTACCCAATTCTCTGGGATTTCAGGTGCGAACCCTCAAACCTGGACCATACATACCCAAACTGGAATTTCAGAGTCTGGGTTTGAGACTTGGTGGGCCCATTTCCACACTATGAGGTGCCGTTGTAAGGAGAGGGGCAGAGAAGCTCAGGGATTTAGATCTCTGGCTGTGGAGCCAGATTGGGAGTTCAGTTCCCCACGGTGCCTCCTTGAGAGGGGCCGGACTCAATGATCCATAAGGGCCCCTTCCAGCTCTTCAGTTCTGAGATAATAATAATTACTATCATGTGCTCTCCCAAGGACAGAGATGGTTAATTTGTGGGTCCCCAGAATGCTGCACTGTTGACTGTGCTAGCTATAGCTGATGGGAGTTGGCATCTCACAACCTCTGGAGCACTGTAGGTGTCATCCTGCCATTTGGGCACCTTTCTGAAGTTCTGGACTCTGCCGTCCTCCCCCACCATTAGCCACATTAGCCACATTTGTTGAAGCAGATGGGGATCTTCGTGCAATGCATGTTGGCCAGCAGCAACTTGTATCTTCAGTTTCAAGAAGGCTATGAATCAACTCCAGGTATTAATCTGCCCTAGAGATGCGCACATTTGTGTTTCTAGACTACAGGTCCCAGATTTGCTTAGGGAGCATAACTAAAAGCTGAAATTAACTGTGCCTTGTGAATTCTAGAAACTATGATTTAAAAAAAAAAAGAAACCCACAGGTATGCAGTCTGGCTTGCATTGTTGCAGCTCTCCAAGGTGCTGAACAGGACTGGCTATGGGGGAAAATGGTGCAGCATTTTGAAAAGCTCTTGTAAAGTGCACTCTGAAATGCGGAGTGGATTCCTGAACCCCCTGAAACTGGAATCACCAGCAGCCATGGGTCTCAAAGCCACTTTGTTGAGGAAGGCTGCATTAGAGACAGATGCAGCTGATTCTATAAGAAGAGAGGGACCCGCAATGAGCATATTCAAGGATTTTTATTAAGGATCACTGCAACAAAGGGCAGGCAGAACAAATACAGGGGAAATGTTCATGTCTCAGTCCACAGGGGCAGATTGTCTCTCCTCCCCCCAGAATGGCACTGATGCACCCTAATGTAACCAGCTGTCACGTTTAGCTTGGGAAACCCTGAAAGTGTCACCCACCATGGGAACATAAGGATCTTTCCAAGCAGGCAGTGTTTTGAAAACCACACGCTGTACCAAAAGTCCTCTTATTCCCAAAGGCCAGAACATTTCAGGTCTAGCATTGCTTTACACATTTGCAGTCCATCCACCTACTCCTTAGAGAAGTTGCAGATTGCCGCTTGTAATCATACTGACGTATCCGACTCTGGTTTCGTTCTCTTCTTTTTCTGCAGGGTATCTTTGGAGGTACCTTCCGCCATTCAGTTCTCTTGCAATGTAAAAATAGTCGTGGCTGCAAGAAGTTGTTCAGCTAATTCCTCTTTTTCCCAGCTTTTGGCCACAAAATGGCAAACTCCTGCAAAGCAAAAGCATAGCAATTATAATGCATTTTAGCATTGCTAAAAATGCAAAGCATTGCAGTATTTTTTTTTTTTTTTGCAGTCAAACCACGCCATCCTGTTTAAAACAACCACTGAATAATGGCAATAACATTGGTACTGCTCCCCTTCGTAAAAGCCCCATCCTTATTAGTCAGTTTAGCTTTTGGTTTTAGTCCAGAGACCTTACAGGGAGCAATCCAAGGAGCTGAATCCTACCAGTAGAGTCGGCAGTTTGGATGGCTCTTTTTAAAGTTCATATTAAAATCTGGAGCAGGTTCACTGCTCCCATGACATCGGACTGACCAGCTTTTACTATATCCGAGGAGGGAGGAGGGTCCTTAATTTTCACACTTTTATTGAATTGGTGTAGTGAAGGAATGGTCAACTGTTGCCCTCCAAATATTTTGGTTGTTGCAGACCCCATGGGCACTCAGAATTGCTGGTGCTGACTAGGACTAGTGGGAGTTCTAGGCCAAAGGCTTTGTGGCCAAGCTCTTTCTAGGGCAGTGGCCCCCAACCTTGGGTTTCCCAGATGTTCTTGGGCGGCAGCTTCCAGAAATCCTGGCCAACACAGCTAATGGTGAAGGCTTCTAGGAGATTTAGCCCAGGAACATCTGGTGAACCTCTTCTAAGGTATCTCAAGAGGGTCTGATCTTAGCCCTTCCTTGCTTGGATTCAGGAAGGTCTCATCATCTAAGCTCTCTCTTCCTTGCAGATTCCAGCCGTTTGAGCAGTGCATCTCATACCTGCCATGGAAACCACAATCACAGAGAACCACCCTGGTGCCAAGGACCATGAAAGGAACGTGTTGGGCTCCTCGGTTGCGGACCTCATGAAATTGAACAGGCCTATGCCTCCTGTGAACCCTGAAGGACGAGAGCCAATGAGAGAGCAAGAGTGGGAAGGTCAAGATGTTAGATTCATTACCATTGGGTCCCGAAGAGGTCAGGGGTCTTTCTTACTTCTCTGTTGCTAGACAACGGCAACCTCCTTCTATTACCCGTCTTCCCTGGGACTTGGCAAAATGGCCAGCCGGTCCTGAAGGGCAAGGACAGTGCAAACACAAACTAAATGAATGACTCTAGGCTCTTCCAAATGGAATATTTTTCCCTTCACCTCATGTTTTCCTTGAGGCCAAAACAATGTGAGCTTTCCCAGAATATCTAAACATCTCTTTAAAAAAAACTACTCATTGGCTTTTTTAAGAAACTTCCTTTCTTTAGGAACAAAAATATATTAAGAAATCCCTCTTTCTGTTAGAAATCTTTAAATCAAATTTTAATTCAGTTGCGTCTTAGAGCATTAACTGAGTGCACTCTGAGAGCTTCTAACCTGAGGCTTTCACCATGGACATCGACTGCAAACGGGAAGGGGTAGACCTGGCCTCCCATTACAAACCAGTGCTAAAAATAAACCATGTTTTCAGGAGGAAGAAAAAGTCATGGAAACAAGCATTGCACAAAGGGAGAGGAAAAGAGGTTCATCTGCATGGTGGAGAAACTGGCAATAGGATCAGTTCAGAACCCCATACTTTAAGAAGAACAC